>NW_027518251.1:165115-765115 GCF_023851605.1 Tamandua tetradactyla | reverse complement strand
TACCTAGGAATAAACTTAACAAATGATGTACAGGATCTATATGTTAAAAATTTACAATTTCTCTGCATCAGTTTATCATGAAAGTGAAAAGACTACCTATTCAATGGGAGAAAATATTTGGAAGCCACATAACCAATAAGAGTTTAAGATCCAGAATATATATTTAAAAGCATACAACTCAACATTAAAAAAACAAACAACCTAATTTTCAAATGGTCAAAAACTTGCATAAACATTTCTTCAAAGAACATTTGCAAATGGTTTTAAGACACATGAAAAGATGCCCAATATTACAAGCTATTAGGGAAATGCAAATCAAAATCACATTGTGTTATCAATTCATGCCTACCAGAATAGCTACTATTAAAGTAACAAAAATGTACTAGTGTTGGAGAGGATATGGAGAAATAGGAACACATATTCATTGCTAGTGGGAATGTAAAATGGTGCAGCCACTGTGGAAGACAGTTTGGCTATTCCTCAGGAAGCTAAACATAGCAATACAATATGACTGGGCAATTGTGCTTCTAGGTATGTACTCAGAAGATTTGAAAGCATTGACTTGAAGAGATATTTGTATTTTGATGTTCACAGTGGCATTACTCAAAATTGTCAAACGATAGAAGCATACAAAGTTTTTGTCAACTTATGCATGATATAAATATAATATATACATATGAAGGAATACCATACATCCATAAAAAGTTATGAAGTCTTATGCCTGTGACAACATGGATGAATCTTGAGGCCATCATGCTGAGAGAAGTAAGCCAGAAACAAAGAATAAATGTTATATGATCTCACCAACTTGATCTAATTATAATAAACAAACTTACAGAATTTAATCTAGAATACCAGGCTACAAGGGGATAAACTGGGTACAGAAAATGTGTAGCTGATGTAAATTCGCACTGAATTTCCACTTAGGTTGACTGTGAAGGTTTGTAAATGGATGATGGTGATAAGATAATTTGACTGTGAGTATAATGAACAGCACTAAAATATGCATGTGAATGTGGCTGAAAGGAGGAAGTTGAAGTTTTGGGTCATGTAAGTTACTCGAATGTAAATAGTAATCCAGACTCAGTAGGAGGGAAGAGGGAGCAAAAACTTGGATGGCAGATCCAGTAGTTGGTCAGTTTCCTACTGCTATGATGGCTTAGGTCAGTTTGACAAAGATGCTTTCTGTCCAGAGTGCCACCAGGCCTGTAGAAAACAGTCAGTAATTAGCCCTGACAGGGAAGTTTAACAACTACTTGCTGTGATAGACATATTTCACAACCTACTTGCAGAAACTTTTCTCTTCCCTTTAAGACACCTAACCTCTTTCCCGTTGATCTGAGTGCCTTACTCATAACTTCTGTCCCACTTCCACCACTTTCTGATAGATGGGAGTTGTCAGGATTCTTTGAAGGTGTATTAGTCAGGATTCTCTAGAGAACACAGAACCAGCAGAAGATATATGTAAATATGAGTTTTATAAAGTGTCTCAGTCAACCACGGGAATGCAGGAATCCAAAATCCATAGGACGGGCAGTGAAGTTGGGACTCCAGTGAAGCATTTCAACAAGTGTCACAGGAAAGTATACTGGCTGAAGTTTTCAACTGATTGGATCAAATCCAACTCACTGGATTTTCTTGATTGTGATAGACATGACCTTAGTGGATAATAGATGTAATCAGCCACATCTGCAAATCAAATAACTGATGATTTATAAAACCAGACTATTGTTTTATCAGCCAGCCATGAATAATCCTTTCAGTATTGGGTAGGCCAGTACTAGCCTCACCTGACAGCAGGGTACCATCATCTGGTGAAGTTGACACCAGAACATAAACCATCACAGTCCAACCCTTGTCAACTTGGAAGCTATCTATGTCACCTTGAAACCTATTTGATTTCTGAATAGAACAGAATAATGGACATATGTTTTTGTCTAACAATATTCAACTGTTCTGCATACAACCAGAAATGCACTAAATATCTCCAGAATGTGGTGCAAGTCCTTAGGTAACATTCATTCTTTCACTTTTTATCTTATGACTTAAACACTATAACATGAACAATAAAACTAATGTCACATAAGAAGAAAGTGAGATATTTGCTTTATGTACAACCACAAACATACTCGTAACAAATCAAAGGGGAAATGTTCATAAAAAGCTCTCATTTCTATAACTGAGTTTTGCTTAATCTAATCACCAGAAGGCTTTTAAGGAGGATTCAGAAAAGACAGTCAGTCTTCCTGCTTCAGCTGGCAAGCCTCTCCTGTGGGGTTTGTCCAGACCCTTCCTCGAATTCACCAGTTTCACAGCCTGCCCTATGAATTTGGTTCCTTCCATTCCCATGGTTATCCAGCCAGCCTCTCCTGAGAGTTCATTGAGGAACTTGATCAGAGTTACCAGCTTGCAGCCTGATGTACATACCTTGGAATCTACATACATACCCAGTTGCATGAGTAACTTTTATGAATTTTGCATCTATGAATATCTCCTAATGATTCTGTTTCTCTAGAGACCCTAACTAGAACACTAGGTGAGGTTATCTGAAAATCCATCCTGTATTTCTAGTTCCTATCTCAAATTTCACCAGTTCCTTGTCCAACCCAGCTTAATAAAAAAAGAACGACATACCAGCATAGATCAAACACTTCTACAAAATTAACAGAAACCTACAGTTTTATTAAATTTCCCCCAATAGATTAAAATCCTAGCAATGCAATCCTTCCCCTTGTTGTAACAAGAAAATGAAGACAGGATTTGAGAACTATCCCTTTTCCTATTTTTTATTCTGCTCAAGCCCAGTATCCAGGGCCTCACTGTGAAATTGGATGAATTCCTAGTTAGATGCAACGTGAGCTTTCTGTTATGATAATGGGTTTGTTTTTGCTAGCTTCTCTTCTGAGGCTTTGCCAACTCAGGTCTTTCCTGTGAACCAGCCTCACACTGACAAAATCCAGAAGGGTGAAAGAAATTAACAAGCAATATTATTTGCCAACCTAGAGTGATAATTCTGTGCTGCTTTGGGCTGACAGATTATCTGAGAGAGCAGAGTGGATAGACAATAGAAGAGAACAGAGGAAAATTATCTTGGTTTAGCTTTTCCACCAGGGTAGTTAAGTTTGTCCAATTGTCAAGAGCTAAACTGAGTGTACACCCATGTGGAAAATTTTAAAAACAAGAAGTTAAAGGATGGCAAAAGTTGGTTCAAAGAAATTGGTAGGGAAGAACTAACTAGTTTTAGCAAGAGAGGGGAGAAAATATTATTTCAAAAAATGTTGGGGTTGTCGCTTATTACATCTTCTTTTCAGGACAGCTAGACAGGAATTAGCAAAATTTGAAATACATGACTACTTTATGTGGCAATTCCATTTCCAGGACTCTACCCTAGAGAAACAGACAGTGGAAATATATATGTATGAGGATGTTCCCAGCTGCAGTATCCTTTCAAAATGCATATTAAAAATAAGCATTGGAACTAATTTTATGAAGGTCAATTAGAGGAAGTTTGAATCCATCCAGATCAAGAAAGGATATGCAGCTATTAAACACATACACACACACACGTGCACACAACAAATGAAAATACTTATGGCAATATACTTAAAAGAGTTAATGTGAACTGAGCATTTTACCTTGTACCAGACACTGGGCTCCATGTTTTTCTGTTCATATTATTTAAGGTTTGAAAAACCCATTAGGGAAGCACTCCTCTCCTTCTGATTTTACTATATAAAAATGAAGGAATATAAAATTTAAGTAACTTGATCTAAATCCAATATGGATAGCAGATTAGGTTTCATACTCATAGACCACAGGTGTGACATGATTCTCTCAATTTCCATTATATGAATTTCCAGTATTCCAGGAATAAACAGCTGTAAAACATAAAACAGGTTGGAGTACATCCATGCCTCAAGCCCAAAAGGGTACATAAACATCCCTGGGTGTACTTGAACTATCAACCTCTAGGTTAACATCCTAATGCTCTAGTCAATTGCACCACAGAGACTATGACAAAGAGCATGTTATTATGCTTTATCCCATATAGGATTTTCTGCTGTCTGGTGGGGGTATTGGAAATTTCTTTCTACCCCTTAAATCCAGTCCACCCTCCCAATTTTCCTTTCTCCAACTTCCCTCCAAACTCACCCCATCCCCTCTACTCCAGGAGCCTAGGCTTTTCCAATACCTTGAAGCCAAGAGTCATGTAGTTGTTCATGTTTGGTCATTGCCACAGAACCAAGGGAGTGGGGGACTGTGAGGTCTGGATGCCAGGTCAAAATATGAGGACTGCAGCCTTTGAGGCTCACTGCGATTATCCTCAGATGCCAGCAGGGTGGAAAACATGTGAAGGACCAGATAGCCCCAGGTCCCAGCATGCTTCCTCTTATGGGTGCTTCTACATATGAGCCTTACCTGTCAGAAAACTTGACTTTGCTTACTGTGCAGTCCCTCACCCAGGACATTTGTCTGGCTTCTGGTAGATGCCAAATAAAAGCTCAGTGAAGGAATGCATTCCACTACATGGTTGATGGAGGAAGTAAAGAATTCCACTATGGATTGTTAGTTGTTCAAGAGCATTTCCAGAATGGAAAGACAGAAAGGGTTTTTCAAAGGCAGGACTTTATGGCAACAAGATTAGAAGTAAAGGCTCTGGTCATAGGAAAATCTGGAGGGCACCATCTGTAACAGCACCTAGCTCCTTTCCCAAAATGGTCCCTCAGCCCTGCACATGCCAGTGGAGGGAAGAAGGTAAATCACAGAAGCTGAGGAAGAGACCATGGGTGGGAGTGGGGGAAGCCTGAAGTTTGAGAAAAAGGCAAGAGCGGAAAAGGGGCATACATACATGAGATAGATACAGTTCTAGTCTCTGTAGAAGTAGGAAGAGGAGGAGGTGGGGGAAGATGATCAGAAGGAAAAGGATAATGAACTGCAAGAACACCTCAAAAGATAGCTCTCACCTAAAGGTACAACATATTGAGCATGATATGGTCATGTAGGTGATCCTACAATGTACAATGGTTGATTCTTTGCTTTGTGGCTATAGCAACCTTGAATTATGGCTTTAAGGATTTCACAGCTGAGCCCACAGTCCTGATTAGCATGTGGTTTCCCCCTTTGGAATTAAAGCCATCGAATAGTTGAATAAAGCCCTTTTAGGACCTGCATAATGGGGACTGCCCAGCCCCTGATCACAGGTTTATTAGTGGGACCAGGAAAGGGGACATGACAAGTCAATAACCCCAGGGATTTGCAGCATGGCACTGGTTCCCCCAAACCCAAAGCAAAGACAGCGAGATAGACTGAGGTAGGAAAAGTGACCAAGGGATGGTGCCCCTGAGACTCCTACTTCTACTTAGGTGCATCACTCTGAATAAAAGCATCCAGGATTGAAATGGAAAGCGGATTATTCTGGAAGACTGACCCCCTACTGCAAGGGAAAAGAAAATCACTGCTTTTCACAATATAGCTTGCTGAATCTGTAGCATACAACATTTGTTGTTAGCTTAATTATGGTACAGTGAAATGGACTTTTTCTTTTCTTCTGTGTAAATGTCTATGAATTTTAACCCATGTTTAGGTTCAGGTAATCACTGCCACAATCAGAATACAATTCAGTTTCATCTCCCAAGAAAACTTCTTCCTACTTTCCTGTGCTAGTCATATCCTCCCCTCAAACATAATCCCTTGTAATCACTGATTGGGTCTCCATTACTTTAATTGTTTTTTTTTAATATTTTATTACAGAAGTTATGAGTTTACAGAAAAATCATGGAGAAAATACTGAAATCCCATATAACCCCCTCACACACACCCCTTTCCCTCTTATTGACACTTTACATTAGTATGATTCATTTTTTACAATTGATGTAACAATATTACAATAATTACAATATTAGCTATAGCCCATAGTTTATATTAGAGTTCACCACAGCTTTATCTTTTCCAGAATGTTTTATAAACAGAAAAATATAGCATGTAACCTTCTGTAATTGGCTTTTTCACACAGCACAATAACTTTGGGATTCATCCAAGTTATTATATATATCAACTCATCCTTTGCTATTGCTGAGCATAGTCCATCCAGTGGATATAGCATGATTTCTCTATCTGTTCCACCCACCAATGGGTATTTGTGCTGATTCCAGCTTTTGGCTATTACAAATAAAGCTACTATTCATGTAGAGGGCTTTATGTGAACATAAAATTTTATTTCTCTAAGATAGCTATCCAGGTGTGGGCTTGCTAGGTGCTAGGTCACATGGTAAGTGTGTATTTAATTTTATAAGAAACTGCCCAAACCTTTCCAGAATGGCTATACCATTTTGCACTCTTACCAGCAAATATATGAACATATATCATATATGTGATCATTCCGGTTGAGCTGCATTCTGGCCAGTTAACATGGTCAATTTAAACATATTTGAATTTTAGTCATTCCAATAGGTGTGCAATGATGTCCATGTATTTTGAATGCTTTTTTGTTATATTTGTTTGTTTATTATTAATTTTGTGAGCTCAGTATATATTCAGGACACAAGTCCCTTGTTGTAAAAATGATTTATAATTTTTTCTCTCAGTCTATAACTTTTTATTCTCTTAACACTGTTTTTCACATATATATATATATATATATATATATTTTACTTTTGATGAAGTCCAATTTATCAATTTCTCTCTTTAATGAGTCATGCTTTTGGTGTCACATCTAAAAGCACTTTGCATAACCTTAGATTATCAATTGTGAGGTTTATGTGGACCTTTGTTCACATGGATGGCAGATTGTTTCAAAATCATTTATTGAAAAGCCTACCTTTTCTCTACCAAATTGCTTTTGCAGCTTTGTCAAAATCCATTTAGCCACATTTACATGAGGCTTTTTGGTGACTCTATTCTGTTCAATTTATTTGTGTGTCCATACCTCTGCCAACAGCATAGTTTCTTGATAATATAGCTCAAAATTAGGTAGTATGATTCATTCAGTTCATTCTTATATTCTAAAAATGTAGCTCTTCTAGGTTTTGTTTTGTTTTGTTTCACAATCAAACAGTCACATTGTAAATGGGGGTGGGTGGGTGTGACCTGCTGTGCAGATGAGCTCTTTCCCAGAGCTGGGGGCATGACTGGGAACTGTGTATATAGATCTGAGAGGACCATAAACAGATTTTGGGGGTGGCAGGGTGAGTTTGTGTGACTCTATGGGCTGCAAGCAGGTGTAGTTTGGACATGAAGCTAAGCACACAGAGCTTTATGAGACCACCTGCAGGGTCAAGGAGGGGTGAGGGGGTCTCAGGAGGGGTGGGGTGGGACTGTGCTAGTCGAGGAGTTTGACTTGGGCTAGGGCAGGTGTGCACATGTATGGGGTGGGGGTGTATGACAGGTGGATGCATGAGGGGGTTGGTGGGCCAAGATTTCTTGGAATATGGGGAGATGGATGGGTGATGGGTTTCAGGTGCATATCATGGAGGTTAGTCATCAGTTATTGGACTGCAAAGGTGAGGGTAGCATGTTCAAGGAACATGATTTGGCTTGCTTTCTAGTTATTGTCTCCCTATCTTTGCAATCCTGAGGGCTTCAGGCTTTCATTTGGAATGGGGTACATTAGGCCATTTGCACCAGCCAGGATGTTCTCTGGATCTCTGAATCTCAGTTCTTCAGCTTTTGCAACCAGCATCTCCCTGTGTGTTGCAAAAGACCCTCCTAGGTCATATACACCCTGAAATCACCATTTTAGTCACTTCCCTGTCCCTTCTCTAGCTGTTCCTTGGAGCAGGGGTGAATTTGACCTATCCTATTATACCATTCTCCTGGAACTCCTATCCTTTGGATTTTATTTGTCAGATCTATATGTTCTTTTCCTTCTTTCAATTTTTATCCTTTAGTTACCCTTACTGTTACTCTTCAGTTCCATACCCTCCTCCAGATCTCCTCTTCCTGTCTTTCTTTTCAGCTGGAAGAGATTCCTTTAGTATTTCTTACAGAGCCGGTCTCTTGTTGACATATTCTCTCAGCATTTGTCTGAAAATTTTTATCTCTCCCTCAGTTTTAAAGGACAATTTGACTGGGTACAGATTTCTTGGCTAGAAGCCTTTCTCTTTCAGGATCTTAAATATATCATACCACTGCCTTCTCACCTCCATAGTGTCAGTTGGGTAGTCAGAACACAGTCTTATGTGGTTTCTCTTGTTTGTAGTAGATTGTTTTTTTCTTGCCTCTTTCAGGGTTTTCTGCTTCTCTTCAAAAGTTAGCAGATTGATTAGCATGTGTGTTGGGGTAGGCCTATTTGGATTGTCATTTTTTCTGTGACCTATAAAGAATCCATGTATATTATTTTACAGGTATTTTTATCCAATCCCTCTGATTGAGGGAACTATAAGACTCTTGATTGGTTCTGTCCACACCACTCTTTAAACAGACAGAGGACCTTAAGTTTCCTCTAATTACTACATTCCTTCTCTTCATTGACCATCTAAATGCTTGGAAGTAGTACTCTCTCTCTATTTCTATGAATTTTCATATTTGAATAAATGTTAATAACAAGCATTAAAAATGGATAATTGCCTCCAATGGTGTTATGGAAGTTTTCATTGTTTGGCTCTTTATTTTTAAGCTTTGCTAATGTTCAAATATACTCCATAAAACATTTATAAAGTTAAAATTGGAGGAAATAAAGGATTTATCATGACGTTTTTCTGACCTAAACTTCTCTCATGCTCCCCTTAAAACTCTGTTTTTAACCCCAGTACATGTAACATTGGGTTGGTTAAGCACATTTGATGAAATATCAGCCTCTCTACTAACTCTAAACTTCTGCACTTAATCATTTTTACTGAAATCCTAAAGCCTTAGAAAATAGGAACACAAACTTCTAAAATTTCTGTACTAAAGAAAGAATATTTTTAGAATTAAACCCATATTATTTTTGAAATCTTCACATTCACATAATTCATACAAACATTTCACAAATGGGAGTAGTTCAATATTTTTAGTTAAATAAAAGGTCATGTCTTCTGAGTTTCAGTTTTGAGTATAAGTATAGAATTTTATTTTTACTCATAAAATAAGATAGCATTATATCTATTAGATCTTTATGGTGATGAAAATGGTAAATAATGCAATCACTTTAAATTGCATTATTTTGGCAAATTTCATTTTAAGAAGAATTGTGTTTGTAGGATGCTAGCTTGAGAATTGATTTGAAGATCATTTTTGATAACCAGGATGTATTTTTATTAAGAAAAGATAATTTTTTTCACTGTACAGTAAAATAACTGTTGCAGAATGAGAAATAGGAATGTTTAGGACAAAATGGATGGATATAGAAAATTTCAGAAGCCCCTTCTGAAAGGAAATTTATTGATTGTGGTTAAGGTTAAGGCAAAGATTTGATAGGTTTAAAAGATTTTTGAGTTTCTTATCAAGTATATCTTCATGTAAAGCAAGATTTTACTTTTTATCTCAGTTAAAATGACAATGTTTTCTGTTTTTTTCTTTTTTGGTTTGCTTAGTGAGAAACTATAATAGTTTTTAACCACCTGAGTGATCTGCCCAGATGGCAGAGATTCTATGTCATATCACAGCAATGTATTTATTGATATTAATATTACTTTTTGTAGATATCTCCTCACTTTTTAAAACTCTGAATCTTTCTGAAATCATGTTACATCCTCTATTTACTTTCAATCCTTCTATGTCATTTCGGTTACATAGGAAAGCAAATAGTGTTTCGTAGTAACTCATGATCCTATTTAGTACAAAGTTCAATCCTGACAATATTTTGATATTTCATCTTCTCAAAATCTAACTCAAACTGACACCTTCTCGATTTCAATCTGTTTCTGGGATTTTTCATTGAGCTCCCAGAAAATTAGAAAAAATATTCTCTAACTTTGAAAAAGATACTGGCTATCTTTTTCAAGTTTCATTTGACATGTTATGAGATACATTAGCAAAGTGTTGCCAAGATAAAGAGGATTTTCTAAGCTTATGGTTAAATTTGTATAGGTAAAACATGTTATTAATATACACATTTCAAAAATTACATAAAGTTCCTAGGGGTTTTTCAATGTCATTACTGTCCATGAGATATCCTAGTATAGACCTGCTTGATTCAAGCACCAGTATAGTGTTAGTAGTCATAATTTCAGTTATTCTTTAAAAATGTCATGTCACAGAAACAATAAAATTTCCTTCTCAATTGTATCATTTTCCTAAAAACTTTCATCAGAATTTTCACTTTTATAAAACAGTAAGCCATTTTAAACCTTTTTCCATCTACAGACAATTTTCATCCTAATGTTTCATAGAAAATAGTTGCAATAAGCTACCAGTTGTCTGGCACCAATATGCAAAGGAGGGAGAGTCACAGGATCCATAGGGAGAAATTTGAAGGAAAACCTGCAGGACAAACACCATTGGATTTCAAAGTCTGAAAGTCATTTATCATTTGGCTTTAGAAATTGGCAGTCCCAACCTTTCCAAGGGCCCATGCAGTGTCCCACCTTTTTCCAAATCAACCTCAGGGAACATTGAAGAAACCACCTTTGTCTTGGCTCATACAAGAATCAGGGCTGCACCTGGGCTCTCTGCCATTTCTGGGGCACATGCTCAACCCCTCCATGTTGTGGCAGCTAGACTCTACCCAGTCCTCAAGGATCATGTTGTACCTTCTCAAGGGACTGACACTGCACAACTCTTCCACTGCAGTGAAATGGGAGACTCATCTTCTGCCCTCAGGGAAAACTCACCCTCTCCATGTATATGGGTGGATCCACTCTCCTGGCTGAGGTTTCTTGGCTTCAGACCCAAGCTTTCATGGTTCTCACTCTGAAAACTCCAATTCGTCCCTTTTGTATCCCCCTTTGTCCAGATTGGCAGTGGTTCCATTTACATCAACAGTCTCTTCAAGCACTCCAGGACTTCTCCATCATTCTCTTCACAATTCCTCCAAAATCTTCTCCTTAGCCATCCAACAAACCATTTCAACATATCTGGTATTTGCAAACTGCAGTGGCACTCCACTCTCTGGTACCAAATCTGTTCTAATTTGCTGGCTACCAGAATGCAACATAACAGAGATGGATTGTTTTTTAATAAAAGGGGATTTATTTCATCAGTTATTCAGAGGAAAGGCTGCTAACTTTAAACTTAGGTTCTTTCTTACATGGGTAAGCACAGGGTGATTTCTGCTGGCATTCTCTCCAGGTCTCTTGGTTCTAACAACTTTCTCTGGGGTGATTTCTTTCTACATCTCCAAATGCCTGGGCTTAGCTGCTAGTGCTGAGATGATGTATGCTGAGCTGCTTTGGCTGTGCTATGTTGTGTTCTCTTATTTAAGCACCAGCCAATTAAGTCAAACATCATTCATTGCAGCAGGTACACGTCCTAGCCAACTGCAGATGTAATCAGAAACAGATGTGGTTCACGTACCATTGCCTCATGTCCTCAGCAATAGAGCTAGGTGCCTTCACCTGATCAAGTTGACAACTGATTCTAACTACCACAAAGTCCAAAACCATTTAATTCATTTTCCTGCTTTCAGAAGGAAAACATTGAAGAGATTAAGATTTCCTAAATCTTCACTACCTTGAAGTTATTCATAATTTAGTTAAAGCCTAAAAATTATAAATAATAGATCATTTTTAGTTGCAATCTTGTATTGTGAAATTACATATATCTGTTAATTCTCTTAGAACTAAATGTGGATTGATATTTGGTTACAGTGTTTATGATGGGCAGAAAGTATTGTAAACATTGTTATTACTTTCAGATACACAATTTCAACATTTTGAAAAAAATATGTTCAGATGTACTTGCTAAAAATAGAGCAGCAGATTTTGGAGTGAATGGTGATCCCATCTGAACTGTTTTAAGTGATATTTCAAAGAGAAGGAACAGCTAATATTCTCTTCAGTATTCTATGAGGATCCAAGTTTAAAAGTTGAATCCCTAGTCTCACACCTAAATGATCAATGAACTTGGTATGGGAGATAAAATGAAGTCACCTTAACTGTTTGTCCTTATGTCACCTATTGTATCACAAATGAAAAGACTCCAACAAAATTATTTATAAAAAGATAAAATGTAATTATTTGACAGTTTTGAGGATAAGTACCACTGGCATATCAAGGAGGGCACATAAAGGAAGTCCTGTATGAGGGGCCTCAAAACCAAAGGACAAAATAAGAAGAGAGATAGAGTATGGAGGGACAAGGAAGAAGAAGAAAGAAGATGGTCATTCTAAGGTTTTCCCGTTTACACCTTGTCTTATGCTCATCTCTGATTGTATTGTACTCCTCAGAGCCCCTGTGCCATATTTATTCCTGGGCATATGAATGAAGAGGTCCAGCACAGGGGTGATGATGTTGTAAACAGCTGACCACATCAAGTGCTGCTGTATTGTGTGGTAGAAATAAGGAACATGTAGGTATAGACAGCTGCTCAATGAAGAGCAGGACCACAATCATCTGGAAGGAGTAGGTGCCTAAGGCTTCTTTCTATAGCACTTCATGGAAGTCCTCCTGTGGATAGGGTACAGGATGAGGGTGTTTCGGATAAGGGGCATGAGGATGTAGTGTGGGTACATAAGCATCTTGCACGGTGTGGGATCAGAGGAAGAAAGCTTCAGTAGGTTAGGGGTCTCACAGAAGAAGTTCAGGATTTCTCTGGACTGACAACGTGTGAAGCTCGTGGAATTGGGGCAAGCTCAAAACTACCAAGAATTCCCCAAAACCAGCATCCATATGTGAGGAGAGGGAAACCCTCTAGTTCATAAGTAATCTACAAATGGCAGCTTACTGGCCATGGACCATGGTGGCTAGGAGGAAAATTTCAGCTCCATCAAGGGTCAGGCAGAAGAGCATATGGATTCCACAGCATGAGGGGGAAATTATTTTATCTCCCATGACCTGGCCAATGAACACATTTGACACAGTCATTGATATATATGTGAGTTCCATGTGAGAGAGCCAGTTGATGAAAAAGTACATGGGAATGTGGCCTTGGGGCTTCATGTGGAGTAGGAGTATGAGAAGTGAATTCTCTATCAGGGCTATAAGCATAAAGTTGAAGGTTTGCAAGATTGATTTGATCAGAGAGGCCCAGGAGGATGAAATCAAGGCTTGATGTTTGATTTTCTGAAGTTTACCGCACTGAATACTTGGTCTAACTTAGAGTTTTCACTTGGGAAAGAAACCAGGAATGACTATTATTGAATCTGTTCTATGTACATGAGTTTTGTAGATATTTTGTCCAGTAAGATATATGCTCATGGGCTTTGGACCATTTTTCTAAGAGGGTTTGAGTTGGTGCATTATCACAACATCAAATCACAGAAAGTTCATGTAGCATATTGGTTTGGAGTCTGGAGAGAATTAACAAACACACTTGGAGGTGGGCCACTCACAGGCTGTATGAAGAAGGAAGCCCTTAAAATCTTAAAATCCTATTTATTTCACCTATAATTGAGAATATAAAAGCATCCGGTGACTGTGCCGGTTTGAAACAATTATGTAACCCAGAAAAGTCATGTTTTTCTCATTCTGTCTTGTGGGGGCAACCATGTTTATTTTATCCTGATTCAATATTGTAGGGTAGAAACCCTTTTGATTGGATTGTGTTTATGGTAATGGACCTCTCCCATTCTGGGTGTGACCTTTTGATTAGATGGAAATGTGACTCCCCCTGTTCAATATGGATCTTTTTAGTTTACTGGAGTCCTTTAAAAGAAGACACATTTTGGAGATACCTCAGATTCAGATGCTTGGAGAACATTTGTTTCAGAGCTGAAAAAGACACCTAAGCATGGATGTTAGAAGTTGCAGAGGCTGGCAGATGTCACCACCTCCTGTGGTGAATTCAATGCACATGGACATCAGGATGCCAGGAGCTGAAGGACCCTTTCTTTCCAGGGAGAGCAATTTAGGGATGCAGATCTAATTGAGGTTGGGAGAGTTGAAATTTACTGGCAAAGCACCTTGTATTCCTAGGGTAAGGTGTAAAAAACTTAATTTTTTTAAGATACAGAGATTGATCTGATTTTTAAAAATATAATCTCCTTTGTATTTTATTTAATAAAAGTTTCATATATTCTAAATAGAAAATATTTATTTGAAAATTAATTAAATAATTGTTATTTCTCCCTGTTACTTATAGCATTTATGCTCCCCAAAGGGCATCTTATATATAAGATCTTCCAAACATGCAGGTTGACTGAATGAACACATGTAAAGAGGTTAGATGTAGCAATTGGTTTAAAGAGCTGCAGCTCGGTCACCCAAATGGGGAATACTTCTATACTACTCTCTCAATTTATTTAGAAAGCTAATAAAATATATCCCACTCAATAAATCTGCAACTTAGCTCAATGAATGTTTTCTCAGAATATTTCAATTTAAAAATTTCCCATCAAATTGCTAGTCACAGTTGACTCCTATATGCCCTCATGTTAAGGAGAAAATTATGTTTTATTCTATACAAAAAGTGGGAGATCCATGACAAAATTATAGACATTCTCAGTGTTGACAGACCCACAGGTAGAGAAATGTTCAGTTTGTCTCACTTAGCCCCAAACATTAACACCATGCCTGACACATGGTGTTAACTAATGAATATTTCTTGAATGAATAAATAAATCACAGAGAGAAAATAAGGGAATATATTGAAAAATTTTTACACCCACTGTTTTAATTTTTACCATAACTAGCTGTGGTAGATGCAGGTGTTATGTACCTCTGAAATGTCATGCTCTTTTTTTTTAATTAATTAAAAAAAGATTAACAAAACATTTAGAAATCATTCCATTCTACATGTACAATCAGTAATTCTTAATATCATCACATAGTTGCATATTCATCATTTCTTAGTACAGTTGCATCGATTTAGAAAAAGAAATAAAAAGACAACAGAATAAGAATTAAAATGATAATAGAGAGAGAAAAAAACCTATACCTCACATGCAGCTTCATTCAATGTTTTAACATAATTGCATTACAATTAGGTAGTATTGTGCTGTCCATTTCTGAGTTTTTATATCCAGTCCTGTTGCACAGTCTGTATCCCTTCAGCTCCAATTACCCCTTCTCTTTTTTTTTTTAAGTAACGGAAAAAATGAAATTAACCCAACATTTAGAAATCATACCATTCTACATTTGCAATCAGTACTTCTTAACATCATCACATAGATGCATGATCATCGTTTCTTAGTACATTTGCATCGCTTTAGAAGAACTAGCAACACAATCGAAAAAGATATAGAATGTTAATATAGAGAAAAAAATAAAAGTAATAATAGTAAAAACAAAACAAAACAAAACAAAACAAAACAAAAACCTATAGCTCAGACGCAGCTTCATTCAGTGTTTTAACATGATTACTTTACAATTAGGTATTATTGTGCTGTCCATTTTTGAGTTTTTGTATCTAGTCCTGTTGCACAGTCTGTATCCCTTCAGCTCAAATTGCCCATCATCTTACCCTGTTTCTACCTCCTGCTGGACTCTGTTACCAATGACATATTCCAAATTTATTCTCAAATGTCCGTTCACATCAGTGGGACCATACAGTATTTGTCCTTTAGTTTTTGGCTAGACTCACTCAGCATAATGTTCTCTAGGTCCATCCATGTTATTACATGCTTCATAAGTTTATCCTGTCTTAAAGCTGCATAATATTCCATCGTATGTATATACCACAGTTTGTTTAGCCACTCTTCTGTTGATGGAGGTTTTGGCTGTTTCCATCTCTTTGCAATTGTAAATAACGCTGCTATAAACATTGGTGTGCAAATGTCCGTTTGTGTCTTTGCCCTTAAGTCCTTTGAGTAGATTCCCAGCAATGGTATTGCTGGGTCATATGGCAATTCTATATTCAGCTTTTTGAGGAACCGCCAAACTGCCTTCCACAGTGGTTGCACCATTTGACATTCCCACCAACAGTGGATAAGTGTGCCTCTTTCTCCACGTCCTCTCCAGCACTTGTCATTTTCTGTTTTGTTGATAATGGCCATTCTGGTGGGTGTGAGATGATATCCCATTGTGGTTTTGATTTGCATTTCTCTAATGGCCAGGGACATTGAGCATCTCTTCATGTGCATTTTGGCCATTTGTATTTCCTCTTCTGATAGGTGTCTGTTCAAGTCTTTTTCCCATTTTGTAATTGGGTTGGCTGTCTTTTTGTTGTTGAGATGAACAATCTCTTTATAAATTCTGGATACTAGACCTTTATCTGATATGTCATTTCCAAATACTGTCTTCCATTGTGAAGGCTGTCTTTCTACTTTCTTGATGAAGTTCTTTGATCCACAAAAGTGTTTAATTTTGAAGAGCTCCCATTTATTTATTTCCTTCTTCAGTGTTCTTGCTTTAGGTTTAAGGTCCATAAAACCGCATCCAGTTGTAAGATCCATAAGATATCTCCCAACATTTTCCTCTAACTGTTTTATGGTCTTAGACCTAATGTTTAGATCTTTGATCCATTTTGAGTTAACTTTTGTGTAGGGCGTGAGAGATGGGTCTTCTTTCATTCTTTTGCATATGGATATCCAGTTCTCTAGGCACCATTTATTGAAGAGACTGTTCTGTCCCAGGTGAGTTGGCTTGACTGCCTTATCAAAGATCAAATGTCCATAGATGAGAGGGTCTATATCTGAGCACTCTATTCGATTCCATTGGTCGATATATCTATCTTTATGCCAATACCATGCTGTTTTGACCACTGTGGCTTCATAATATGCCTTAAAGTCAGGCAGCGTGAGACCTCCAGCTTCATTTTTTTTCCTCAAGATGTTTTTAGTAATTCGGGGCACCCTGTCCTTCCAGATAAATTTGCTTACTGGTTTTTCTATTTCTGAAAAATAAGTTGTTGGGATTTTTGATTGGTATTGCATTGAATCTGTAAATCAATTTAGGTAGGATTGACATCTTAACTATATTTAGTCTTCCAATCCATGAACACGGTATGCCCTTCCATCTATTTAGGTTTTCTGTGATTTCTTTTAGCAGTTTTTTGTAGTTTTCTTTATATAGGTTTTTTGTCTCTTTAGTTAAATTTATTCCTAGGTATTTTATTCTTTTAGTTGCAATTGTAAATGGGATTTGTTTCTTGATTTCCCCCTCCACTTGTTCATTACTAGTGTATAGAAATGCTACAGATTTTTGAATGTTGATCTTGTAACCTGCTACTTTGCTGTACTCATTTATTAGCTCTAGTAGTTTTGTTGTGGATTTTTCTGGGTTTTCAATGTATAGTATCATAACGTCTGCAAACAGTGATAGTTTTACTTCTTCCTTTCTAATTTTGATGCCTTGTATTTCTGTTGAATAATAGTGGTGATAGTGGACATCCTTGTCTTGTTCCTGATCTTAGGGGGAAAGTTTTCAATTTTTCCCCATTGGGGATGATATTAGCTGTGGGTTTTTCATATATTCCCTCTATCATTTTAAGGAAGTTCCCTTGTATTCCTATCTTTTGAAGTGTTTTCAACAGGAAAGGATGTTGAATCTTGTCAAATGCCTTCTCTGCATCAATTGAGATGATCATGTGATTTTTCTGCTTTTATTTGTTGATATGGTGTATTACATTAATTGATTTTCTTATGTTGAACCATCCTTGCATACCTGGGATGAATCCTACTTGGTCATGATGAAGAATTCTTTTAATGTGTTGTTGGATACGATTTGCTAGAATTTTATTGAGGATTTTTGCATCTATATTCATTAGAGAGATTGGCCTGTAGTTTTCTTTTTTTGTAATATCTTTGCCTGGTTTTGGTATGAGGGTGATGTTGGCTTCATAGAATGAATTAGGTAGTTTTCCCTCCACTTTGATTTTTTTGAAGAGTTTGAGGAGAATTGGTACTAATTCTTTCTGGAACATTTGGTAGAATTCACATGTGAAGCCATCTGGTCCTGGACTTTTCTTTTTAGGAAGCTTTTGAATGACTAATTCAATTTCTTTACTTGTGATTGGTTTGTTGAGGTCATCTATGTCTTCTTGAGTCAAAGTTGGTTGTTCATGTCTTTCCGGAACCCGTCCATTTCATCTAAATTGTCGTATTCATTAGCGTAAAGTTGTTCATAGTATCCTGTTATTACCTCCTTTATTTCTGTGAGGTTAGTAGTTATGTCTCCTTTTCCATTTCTGATCTTATTTATTTGCATCCTCTCTCTTCTTCTTTTTGTCAATCTTGATAGGGGCCCATCAATCTTATTGATTTTCTCATAGAACCAACTTCTGGTCTTATTGATTTTCTCTACTGTTTTCATATTTTCGATTTCATTTATATCTGCTCTGATCTTTGTTATTTCTTTCCTTTTGCTTGCTTTGGGATTAGTTTGCTGTTCTTTCTCCAGTTCTTCCAAGTGAACAGTTAATTCCTGCATTTTTGCCTTTTCTTCTTTTCTGATATAGGCATTTAGGGCAATAAATTTCCCTCTTAGCACTGCCTTTGCTGCGTCCCATAAGTTTTGATATGTTGTGTTTTCATTTTCATTTGCCTCGAGGTATTTACTAATTTCTCTTGCAATTTCTTTTTTGACCCACTCGTTGTTTAAGAGTGTGTTGTTGAGCCTCCACGTATTTGTGAATTTTCTGGCATTCTGCCTATTATTGATTTCCAACTTCATTCCTTTATGATCCGAGAAAGTGTTGTGTATGATTTCAATCTTTTTAAATTTGTTAAGACTTGCTTTGTGACCCAGCATATGGTCTCTCTTTGAGAATGATCCATGAGCACTTGAGAAAAAGGTGTATCCTGCTGTTGTGGGATTTAATGTCCTATAAATGTCTGTTAAGTCTAGCTCATTTATAGTAATATTCAGATTCTCTATTTCTTTATTGATCCTCTGTCTAGATGTTCTGTCCATTGATGAGAGTGGGGAATTGAAGTCTCCAACCATTATGGTATTTGTGTCTCTTTCCCTTTTCAATGTTTGCAGTGTATTCCTCACGTATTTTGGGGCATTCTGGTTCGGTGCATAAATATTTATGATTGTTATGTCTTCTTGTTTAATTGTTCCTTTTATTAGTATATAGTGTCCTTCTTTGTCTCTTTTAACTGTTTTACATTTGAAGTCTAACTTGTTGGATATTTGTATAGCCACTCCTGCTATTTTCTGGTTGTTATTTGCATGAAATATCTTTTCCCAACCTTTCACTTTCAACCTATGTTTATCTTTGGGTCTAAGATGTGTTTCCTGTAGACAGCATATAGAAGGATGCTGTTTTTTAATCCATTCTGCCATTCTATATCTTTTGATTGGGGAATTCAGTCCATTAACATTTAGTGTTATTACTGTTTGAATAATATTTTCCTCTACCATTTTGCCTTTTGTATTATATATATCATATCTGACTTTCCTTCTTTCTACACTCTTCTCCATACCTCTCTCTTCTGTCTTTTCATATCTGACTCTAGTGCTCCCTTTAGTATTTCTTGCAGAGCTGGTCTCTTGGTCACAAATTCTCTTAGTGACTTTTTGTCTGAGAATGTTTTAATTTCTACCTCATTTTTGAAGGACAATTTTGCTGGATATAGGAGTCTTGGTTGGCAGTTTTTCTCTTTTAGTAATTTAAATATATCATCCCACTGTCTTCTAGCTTCCATGGTTTCTGCTGAGAAATCTACACATAGTCTTATTGTGTTTCCCTTGTATGTGATGGATTGTTTTTCTCTTGCTGCTTTCAAGATCCTCTCTTTCTCTTTGACCTCTGACAGTCTAACTAGTAAGTGTCTTGGAGAATGCCTATTTGGGTCTAATCTCTTTGGGATATGCCACACTTCTTGGATCTTTAATTTTAGGTCTTTCATAAGAGTTGGGAAATTTTCAGTGATAATTTCTTCCATAAGTTTTTCTCCTCCTTTTCCCTTCTCTTCTCCTTCTGGGACACCCACAACACGTATATTTGTGCGGTTCATATTGTCCTTGAGTTCCCTGATACCCTGTTCAAATTTTTCCATTCTTTTCCCGATACTTTCTGTTTGTTTTTGGAATTCAGATGTTCCATCCTCCAAATCACTAATTCTATCTTCTGTCTCTTTGAATCTATCATTGTAGGTATCCATTGTTTTTTCTATCTTTTCTACTTTGTCCTTCACTTCCGTAAGTTCTCTGATTTGTTTTTTCAATTTTTCTATTTCTTCTTTATGTTCAGCCCATATCTTCTTCATGTCCTTCCTCAATTTATCGATTTCGTTTTTGAAGAGGTTTTCCATTTCTGTTCGTATATTCAGCATTAGTTGTCTCAGCTCCTGTATCTCATTTGAACTATTGGTTTGTTCCTTTGACTGGGCCATATTTTCAATTATTTGAGTGTGATCCGTTATCTTCTGTTGGCGTCTGCGCATTTAGACAGATTTCCCTGGGTATTGGATCCAAAAGTTTGGAAGATTTTTCTGTGAAATCTCTGGGTTCTGTTTTTCTTATCCTGCCCTGTAGATGACGCTCGTGGCACACGTTTGTCTGCGGGTCCCACCAGTAAAAGGTGCTGTGGGACCTTTAACTTTGGAAAACTCTCGCCGTCTGGGAGGTTCACTAGCTGAAGTGGCTTGGAAGAGTGCGAGCCGGCCCGGAGTCCGAACATGGGGAGGGTTGCTTGCCACCGCAGCCCGGGAGAGCGCCCGTCCGAATTTCCTAGTCAGCCCGGGGCGACAAGCGTGGCGGGAGGGCGCCAGCGGCAGCGGCCCACCTGGGAGAGTGCACGTTCCCAGGGAGTCACGGGTTTGGAAGGGGCCTCCCCCACCCGTCACCGTTCTCCGCGGCCTGGGGATTTCCGATCCAATTCTCTCAGTTGGTCCGGGGGGCCGCACGTGGTGTGGGCACCAGCCACTGCAGTTTCAGGGGACCGCCTCTCCAATTCTCCCAGCTGGCCTGGGAAGGGGGAAGGGAGTGACTCCGGCCGCTTGCCACCCTGCCCGGTGAAGCCCGCACGCCTCGGCAATCTCACCCGAACAGCTTCTCTCAGCCAGCCAGCCATTCCAGGATGGGGCACGCTGTCTTTTTTATCTCTGTTGTGGCTTTGGGCGCTGTTCTGTATCGTTTCTACTCCCCTAGTAGCTGTCCTGGAGAGGAAACTAAGATCTGCGCGTCTTACTAAGCCACCATCTTCTCCGGAAGTCTCCTCCATTATTCTTTATGCCTCCTTTTTCCTTCTCATCTCCCTCTTGGTCACCCATAGCATGCACATATGTGCAGTTGTCATTCAATTCACTGAGAATCTGCTCCTTTATTTCCATTCTTTTGCCTCTCTTCTTTGCTGTATCGTGTTTCAGTTGGCCTGTCTTCTGTTTCTCTAATCCTTTTTTCCACCTCTTCAAATCTGCTGTTGTATATCCATTGTATTTTGCCTCTCTTCCAATGTACCTTTTATTTTCATAAATTCTAACAGTTTTTTTTTTCAGGTTTTCAATTTTTTCTGTATGGTTACCCACTGTCTTTTTTATATCCTTCATTTCTCTGGCCTTATTCCACTTCACCTTATTGATTTGATTTTTTATTTAGTTTAGAATACTTACTTGAGCATTTTTAATTAGTTGTTTAAATTTATGCAACTCACTTGAAGTCTTATGTTTTTTTCATTAGACTAGGCCATATATTTGTTCTTTCTAGTATGACATGTAATTTTTTCCCACTATCTAGACACCTGATTTCCTTGATTGTTTTATTCCAGAGATTGTTTTCTCTGTTTTACTTAAGGTTTCTTATTTTTTGGCTTTTTGCTCTCTCTGTTCCTTAACATTCAGTTCAAATTATTCTAGAAATCTAGGATAGCTTCTGTTTAACCTATCAAAAATTTTCAGCTTTTTTTTTCTGTTCTTGCTCTGCCTTTTTAAAATCATGTTTTTGTGGAGGGTCTCCTCAAATATGATCATCCAAAGTATATTTTCCCTGACAAGTCAAGCACAAGTCTACAGAAGAGGTTGCAATTAATATCAATTTTCCCTCAGGATAAGACATAGAAGGTTGCCAATTTTTCCTAGGAAGACTCTTGACTCTGTTATTTTCCTATCCTGCTCAGCAAGTGACTTTGTCAGCCTTAAGTTTCCAATTGCCATGAAGTGGTTGAGTTCCTTTAATTCTTTGCAGACCTTGTCCCTGCCAAGGGTGTGGTTGATATGGAGGCTGAGATAGAAGGTAGGCTCAAGCTATTTCTGTTTTACAGCACATGGGGTCAGAATTTTCTGAATGAAGCCCACCATTAGTGTTTAGCCCTGCTCCCTCCATTCTTGGGGGAAGATATGCCCCTTAAGGCATATCTTATTTCCTTTACCTAGAAATATACTCTATCTGTCAGAATTTATCCTTGCCTAGGTCAGTGCTGACAATTGAAAATGCCTGAGACATTTTGATTATTGATCTGCTAAAATAGTTTAAGACAATCCTTTTCAGAGCTCATCTCTAATTCTTTATGTTCACCAATCAAGAGTCAGAATTGATACCCAGCTCTATGTGCCTCTTTTCTTGAGCCACAGCCTTTTTCCAGGATTCTGACCTCAGCAGATTCTAAAAGTCACTCTTAGATTTTTTCATCAGCCCTGTGTCCTCTCTGTCTGGAGAGGCCTCAAGATCTCATACCTGCTCTTGGTTTATCTGTTTTTGAAACTTGTATCCAAGAGTCCTAATTTGTTATTTAAGTCTGCAATTGGAGCTCTACTGCACTCTCCTTACTGTGCTCCTTGTAAACAAATCTTCATTTTCCTATATGGAAGTGTCTCCAAAATAATCTGCCATGTGAGTGGAGGTGTCACCAGTGTCCACTGTTTAGAAGAATTTACTTATAGTTCTGTGCTGTAATCTCAGACCTCCCACCCACTCCAGACTGATATTTGATGTTTGTTCAGTTCCAGAAGTCACCTAAACAGTTGTCTCAGGTAGTTCCTCTAGGTAGCTGCCCTAAAGGACTAACTGAATGAATGCCGGCCCATTGTTGGACCCCATTGCAGTCAGGAGGCCAAATCGGGGGACGATTTCAGAAACTAGTTTTTTCATTACTATTTTTGCTGTCTTGGTTCTGGTAGGAAATGTCTCAGTCCATCGGGAGAATATTTCAATGAAAACAAGCAAGTATTTGTATCTGCACGGACCAGGTAATATTTCCATGAAGTCTATTTCCCACTGTTCTCCTGGGGTTTGTCCACTCAGCCTGGTTCCTTGGGGCATCTCCTTCTCTTGGCCAGAATTTACTTGGGTGCAGATGTGGCATCTGTATGATATCTGCTGGGCTAGATGTTGATGTTGGGAAATGTAGTAATTTCTATGTAAGAGTTCAGTTAGTTTTGTAATGCCCAGGTGTGTACTTTGGTGAATCGGGGGAATGAAACTGTGCCCTGTGTTCTGGTACCATGATTATCCCATCCAGGAGAATTTTCTAACCATCTGGACCTGTTTTAGTGCCCAGAGTTTTACCCAGTTTAATTTCTTCCCTGGTGTAATTTGGCTGGCTTGGCAGCACCCATCCCAGTAAAACAAGAAGTATTTGCAGTGTCCCCACTGTTTTTTGGGCAACCTCTTTTCCTGTTTTATCAGTCAGGGCATTTCATTTGGTGATTTGAGTTTCAGCAGCCTGATGCCTTTGCAATGTATAATAATTGCTCTTTTCAGCAGACAAATAGCCTCTAGTAGGGTGAATATTTCTGGTATAATTTTTATTTTTTTCCTCCCCATGTTAAAAGTCCCACTCCTGATATAGTACCCTATGGACATGTGCAGTTGTGAAGGCATATCTGCTGTCCATGTACATGTTGATAACCTTCCCCTTTCCACACCTTAGAGCCTAGGTCAGAATGAGATCCCGTGTCCTAGGGCCTGAGCCCAGATGACCCAGTATACAGTTACCACCACTGCCCCCACATACCTGATTTCTTCTGAGATGTAACTGTTCCCATCCATATATAATTCTTCATCAGAATTTGGCCAGGGTTTGTTGGTGAGGTCAGCCCTCAGGTTCGTGGGGGATTCCAGGACCTCACAGCAGTCATGGATGGGTTCAGATGGTTCATCATCCAGGAATAAGGTGGTGGGGTTAAGGGCCATCACTTCTAGGAAGCATATTCTTGGGGGATCTAGTAACATAATACTGGGTTATACAGGCATTTGAGAGCCATCTCTCAGGCAGGCTTTTTAGTAATGTTTTTACTGAATGTGGGGTCACTATTTGTAAGTCCTGCCCCAGAGTTAATTTGGATATTTCTTTAATCAAAACAGTGGTGGCAGCAATGGTCCAGAGGCAGTTTGGCCATCCAGCTGCTACAGCTCTTAGACAGGTAGACAACCAGTCTTTTCCATGGTCCTAATTTCGATTAGGACACCCGTTGCTATCCCCAGGGCCTCAGCAACATGCAGCTGAAAGGCTTTTGACAGGCCAGGAAAGGTCAAGGCAGGTACACTTACAAGCACCTGTTTCAGTGTTTTAAAAGCTTTTTGCTCAGTTTCAGTACAGGTTAGAGTTTCCTCCTTACCCTCTGTGTTAGTGTACAGGGGTCTTGAAATTTCCACAAACCCGAGAATTCAGAGCTGACAATACTCAACTGCTCCTAAGAATTCCTATATCTGCCTTTTTTGTTTTTCGTTAGGGTATCCTTAGTATAGCTTCAATCCTATTAGAAGACAGAGCTCTTTAACCCCTTTTAACTTATATCCTAAGTATGTTGCTGAACTGGTGCAGGGTTGGCCTTTTTGACAGACACCAGATAGCCTAACTGGGCTAATTACTGTAACAAATCTTCAGTTGCCTTTTTACAGTCTGACAGGTTATTAGCTGCCAGTAAGAGGTTGTCCACTTATTGTAGGAGGGTTATCTTTGGGTTCTCTTGTCTAAAATGAGCCAAATCCTGGCATAAGTCCTCATAGAACAGGGTAGGAGAATTTTTGAAACCCTGTGGCAACCAAATTCAGTTCAGTTGTTCAAAGAGTCCCCCTTCTGGGTCAGTCCATTCAAAAGCAAAGATGGGTTGGCTGACTGAGGCCATGGGAAGTGAGAAGAAGGCATTCTCCAAGTCCAGAACAGTATAGACCTGCTGGCTGGGATGTAACAGGCTAGAGACCATATACAGGTTAGGCACAGGTTGAATGGTATCAATTCTTTTGTTTACTTGTCAGAGATCTTGTACTGGCCGGCAGTCATTGGTCCCGGGTTTCTGGACCAGGAGGAGAGGGGTATTCCAGACCAAATGAGAGGGAGCTAGAATGCCTGCTTCTGAAAGTCTTTTGATACGGACTGCAATGCCTCTTTTAGCCTTTAAGCTCATTGCGTATTGTTAGACTCTGACTTGTGTGGTGGTGCTAGTGATTTGGACAACAATGAGGGGCTGGTGGGTGGCTAATCCTGGAAGGTTAGTCTCTGCCCATATGCCTGGTATTTTCTCCTTAAATTCCTGCAGATATGGGCTTGGGGCCAGCAGTGCCACCTCCACAGTAAGTAAATACTCTTCTGATAAGGGGCAAGTGAGGAGGATTGCTGAGGTGTTGGTATTGAAGGAGACCTCAGCTGAATTATTTTTGAAAGAGATGGTGGCCTGTAATTTTTGGAGAAGGTCTCTTCTCAAAAGGAGGCATGGACTTTCTTGTATCATAAATAACAAGTGGGTGACAGTTCTTTCCCCAAGGTTAAATCATCCCCTGATTTGGCCTCCCGACTGCAATGGGGTCCGACAATGGGCTGGTGTTCATCACCCAAATTACCCAATTGTTAGCAAAAATATTAAATGTCAAATAGAAATTACATTATATTTATAAGCCACAGAGCTCAGGAAAAGTTAAGAGAATAAATAAAACAATAAAAGAAACTTTAAATAAACTAAAGCTCAATACTTGTGAGAACTAGGTGTCTCCTTTCATTTGCCCTCCTAAGAAATAGATGTACTCCTTATGTTAAGGTAATTACCCCATATGAAATCATGTTTGGGTGACCACCCCCACTATTTCCTAAGTTTGGAGGAAAAAATAACTAAGTTAAATAACCATTCTCTTCTAAAACCATTACAGGCCCTGCAATCTGCCATCCAGCAAACTCAAGACCTGGTGAAGGCAGCCCATCTGGGACCAAAAAATCCTGCCCCTAAGAAAAATCTATTTCAGGTGCTGCCCAGAGAACTGGTCTGGATCAAAAACCTTCAGCCAGCCACCTTGGAAGCCCGGTGGATGGGACCCCTGATGCTCATATTATTAAACTTAATATTTGGACACTGTATAATAAACTGTCTGAACATCATATATTTAAAAAAATGCAAACAATAAAATTAATGGTCTTGCAAACCCACTACCACCACATTCCCACACAAGAACAAAATTCAGAAACAATGATATGATTCTTTCCTAAAATCCAGTGGGGAATGTAAGGGACCAGGAGCTCGACCCCAGCTGGGGAATATGCCCCCCCAGGCCCATGAAGTAAACCTGGTAATGGGGCCAGGATGAGAGAAATTACACATATATGTTTTTGCAAAAGCTAATAGCATTTTTTTGCTTCTGTAGATAAGCTTGCTTTCTTAGAGGTGCAAAAACCAGCATGTGGTTCTGTGAAACTAATGCCACTTCTCTGCTTCTGTGAATAATCTTGCGGTTTCAGCCTTTATAAGCCCACCCTGCAAGCCCCACAGGGCTGCTCTCTGAATTTTCCTTCTCAGGGATTTCTGAGGCAATCACAAGCCAGGTAATAAAGATTCCAAATTGGCTTGCAGTTCTGAATTTGTTGTCTCTCTCTCACTGCACCCCACAACAAAAGGAGAAAGAAAGATGGGGAGCTCAGAAAGGATATGAAAGTTGCCCAAGACACAGAGCTATTAAGTGATTGTACTAAAAATCCACTCCAGATCTAGTCTGGGTTCAGGTAAGGATGAGAACTTTGAAGTAGTGGGCAAATATGTTTAAGATACAATAACAGTGGCCTTTCACCTTAGAGAGCATGGAAGAGGAGGAGAAAGAAAACCTATTTCTACAATGGCCATGGGTTAAATTCATGGGGGGCTACCTTTTGCTCATATACCAAGCTCTATTAGATAGGAAGACTATGAAGAATTTGTCCTGGTTTAACATACTTACAATATAAACTGTGGAGTGCTGAGGGTAAGAGTGCATATTTTAGTTTGATAGTCATGGTTTCAAAATCTAGGCTGAGGTCTTTTACTACCAAAGTCTTTTTCAAAGTGTTTTAAAATTAACTGGACTCATTTCATAATAGTAAAAAGGGAATAGTAAGCCCAGCTCAAAGGGCCTACTAAGATTCTGTATGTAAACAGAAACATCTTACCTTGGACTTACTGAGCATACAGCAACCTAAAAAAGTAACTAATTTTAAAACAATGAAAGAGCAATATAATTTGTTGAATTATTTTTTAATTTAATTTAATAGTACATGGTACTTTACTTGAAATTTTGGAAAGTTTATATTACAATTTTATGTTGGAAGAATGTTTACTTTGACATTTTGAAGGGTTACTTTATCAAGTACGCTGACATTTACTTGGCAGGTTACTTAGGTGTCTGGCATCCTAGGTAGAATTTCAGGAGAGAATCCCATAAATTGGAGTTTGAGGGAGTGGTTCAATCCTTTCATTCTTGGGGCCAGAGAATATCTTTATTCTTTAAGTAATCAGTTGTCTTGTTAAAAGTTTTTAGTGCTTTATGGGTGATCAGGAATATATTCACTGAACTTTTAGTGTGTCCTAAAGAAAAGGTCCATGACCATATTCCCAGAAAAGTTTCACTATAACTGGAAGATTTGCTGCACCAAAAGAGATATTCAAATGCAGATTGACATCCTCTAATTTCCATCCATTTCCCACTCTTGTACTAACTTCTCTGGCCTCAGTAGACTTGGCCAGCAGGGCACCAACCCAACCTGTTGACACCTCTGTTTTGTCTTTCAACTCTTTAAAAATAGAAAACTATGACATTATCACTTCATAAAAACTAGGAAATATAGATAAACAGAAAGGAGAAAATTAATGTACCTTATTATTCCACCAGGTAAAACCAGGGTTTAATAATGTGGCATCTATCTTTTACCTTTAGCTCTCCAGGTTGGCTCCTATCTCACAAATTCTCTTGTAGGGCATTCTTTCTATTGCACAAAATATCAGGAACTTCCTTCAGGCACATAAGTACACATCCCTGCCCATGCGGCACAGCCATGGGTTACCTAACAAATATTTCACCAGCCCAAGGGGCAGTAGTTTCAGGTTTTCCTTGAACTAGTGTTGAAATGTTTATCTTCCTATCTAATTCTTTTGTATAAATTAAGCCATACTATTAGAATTCTTTCTTTCTAGGGAGCCCTTGCCAGTGCAGTGTCTCCATCTCTCATTTTGAGATTGTCATTTCTGCTAGCTGTGGCAACAACCTGCCTTTCATTTGCACCCCAAATGAAATTCCAAAGAGGATAAGCTGGTCTTAGAGGATTTTAGCAGATTTGTAGTGACCCAGTAATTATTTGATTCTGGTCATGAAGAACCACAATTGCTGGGAGTCCTGAGGCCTCACTCTCTTTTTCTTCATTGTGCAGCTGCACCTATAGGCCCAGGGTCATGGAGAGGTTGTGTCTGCAGGGAGTCAGGTCAAAGGTCAAAGACCTTAAGTAAAATACTGCAGCACCCCCCACATGCTAAGAAGTACCCCCTTCCAATGTTCTCTAGTTCATTGATACCAGGTAGAAGGACAAGTTTGCTCCAGAAGCTTCTTTTCAGATCTTGCCTATCCCACCCCAGAGGTATAGGCTTGCAAAGGTCCCACCTTCACCCCACTCAGCTCCCTGAAGCCAGTGGTGGGGACCCTTTTCATGGGGCTACAGGCAAAAGATTTCTTACACCATCTGAAAGATGTAGACGTTTCTATGAATATCCTGAAGGAAAATCTTATTTCCTGTAGCCATAGAGTTGAGAACTCTGAAAATCAGACTCAGAATCTTATTTTTACAGTAGCGACTTTACAACGTAAACTGAAATCTCAGTCTTGCATGGTGTCTGCCATTAAAGTGAGGGCATTGATTGGAAAGGAGTGGGACCCTGAAAAATGGGATG
This sequence comes from Tamandua tetradactyla, assembly GCF_023851605.1. NCBI lineage: Eukaryota > Metazoa > Chordata > Mammalia > Pilosa > Myrmecophagidae > Tamandua > Tamandua tetradactyla. The sequence continues at coordinate 736,101 of NW_027518251.1, read as the reverse complement.
GTGACATATGGATTGATAATAATGCTGAGGGCGAGGTTGAAACCCTAGGCCATACTGAGTCTTCTCTAGATAACCCTGTAATAGTCTGCCCTGAAGACATAGCTGCCCCATCTCCAGCCTGCCTTGAGGAATTGGCCACCCATCCTTCTCCTGAAGGGATTAGCCCTACAGTGATTATTCCTGTTTCACAAGATGAAACTGCAAATGAAGGCCCTGAAGCAAATGGCTTGGAAGATATTTCTAATTCTTTTCATGACCCACCCCCACCACCCCTCATTTCTTCTAGACCTATAACTAGACTGAAGTCCCAACAGGCCTCTAAAGGTGAGGTACAAAGTATCACACATGAGGAGGTACATTATACTTCAAAAGAACTGTGTGAGTTTTCCGATTTATATAGACAGAAATCAAGGGAATATGTGTGGCAATGGATTTTAAGAGTGTGGGATAGTGGTGGGAGGAATATAAGGCTGGATCAGGCTGAATTTACTGATATGGGCCCACTAAGCAGAGATTCTACATTCAATGTTATAGCTCGAGCAGTTAGAAAAGGTGTTAACAGCTTGTTTAGGTGGTTGGTTGAAACATGGTTCAAAAGGTGGCCAACATTACCTGAGGTTGAAATGCCAGAACTGCCCTGGTATAATGTAGATGAGGGGATCCAGAGGCTTAGAGAGATTGGAATGTCAGAGTGGATTTATCATGCAAAGCCTGCTCTTACACCCGAGGAATGTTCAGAGGATGCACCTTTTAACAGGACAGTGAGAAATAAATTTGTGAGATTCGCACCGTCATCCCTCAAGAGCTCTGTGGTTGCACTTCTCTGTAGGTCAGATATTACTGTAGGAACTGCTGTCACCGAGCTGGAATCCTTAAATACAATGAGGATGACAGGATTCCGAGTTGGCAGAAGCCAGGTGGCAGCACTTAATCACCAAAGACAGGGTAGATGCGGCTATTACAACAGACAGCAAACTCAAAGGAGGCATCAAAATTATATGACATGCAGAGATTTGTGGCATTGGCTAGTAAATCATGGGGTGCCTAGAAATACAATAGGAGGGCAGTCTACTAAATTCTTGTTGGAGCTGTATAAACAAAAGAGTTCTAGGTCAAGGGAACAGAAGTCTAACCTGAATTACAAAAACACAGAGTCACGGCCCCTTAATCAATTTCCAACTTGAAACAGTTTACAGACCCTGAACCCCTTGAATGAAGGGGAGGCCAGATCCCTATGGGGGATAAACCTGTTACACTGTCACAAATTTATACTGTTAATCTTCCTCTAAGTCTTTCCCAAGGAGACCGACGGCCTTTTACCAGGGTAATTGTGCATTGGGGAAAAGGAAATGATCAGATATTTCAGGGATTATTAGACACTGGTTCAGAAGTGACATTAATTCCAGGGGACCCAAAACGTCACTCTGGACCACCAGTCAGAATGGGGGCTTATGGAGGCCAGGTGATCAATGGAGTTTTAGCTCAGGTCTGTCTCACAGTGGGTCCAGTGTGCCCCTGGACCCATCCTGTAGTTATTTCCCCAGTTCTGGAATGTATAATTGGCATAGACATACTGAGCAGCTGGCAGAATCCCCACGTTGGTTCTCTAACTTGTGCAGTAAGGGCTATTATGGTGGGAAAGTCCAAGTGGAAGTCACTAGAACTGCCCCTACCAAACAAAATAGTAAATCAGAAGCAATACCGTATTCCTGGGGGATTGCAGAGATTACTGCCACTCTTTAGGACTTGAAAGATGCAGGGGTGGTGATTCCCACCACATCCCCCTTCAACTCTCCTATTTGGCCTGTGCAGAAAACAGATGGGTCTTGGAGAATGACAGTGGATTATCATAAACTCAACCAGGTGGTAACTCCAATTGCAGCTGCTGTTCCAGATTTAGTATCATTGCTTGAGCAAATCAATACATCCCCTGGTACCTGGTATGCAGCTATTGATCTGGCAAATGCTTTTTTCTCAATAGCTATTAGTAAGGACCACCAGAAACAGTTTGCTTTCAGCTGGCAAGGTCAGCAATATACTTTCACTGTCCTACCTCAGGGGTATATCAACTCTCCAGCCCTATGTCATAATCTTGTTCGCAGAGATCTTGATCGTTTCTGCCTCCCAAAAGACATCACATTGGTCCATTATATTGATGATATCATGTTGATTGGACCTAGTGAGCAAGAAGTAGCAACTACTCTAGATTTACTGGTAAAGCATTTGTGTGTCAGAGGATGGGAGATAAATGCAACAAAAATACAGGGGCCTTCCACCTCAGTAAAATTTCTAGGTGTCCAGTGGTGTGGGGCATGTCGAGATATCCCTTCTAAGGTGAAGGATAAGTTGCTGCATCTGGCCCCTCCCACAACCAAAAAAGAGGCACAATGCCTAGTTGGTCTTTTTGGATTTTGGCGACAACATATTCCTCATTTGGGTGTGATACTCTGGCCCATTTATCGAGTGACCAGAAAAGCTGCTATTATTTTGAGTGGGGACCTGAACAAGAGGAGGCTCTGCGACAGGTCCAGGCTGCTGCACAAGCTGCTCTGCCACTTGGGCCGTATAATCCAGCAGATCCAATGGTGCTGGATGTGTCAGTGGCAAATAGAGATGCTGTGTGGAGACTTTGGCAGGCCCCTGTAGGAGAACCACAACACAGACCTTTAGGATTTTGGAGCAAAGCCTTACCATCTGCTGCAGATAACTACTCTCCTTTTGAGAAACAGCTTTTGGCCTGCTACTGGGCCTTAGTAGAGACTGAACGCTTAACCATGGGCCATCAAGTTACCATGAGACCTGAGTTGTCTGTCATGAGTTGGGTGTTGTCTGACCCACCAAGCCACAAAGTTGGGTGTGCACAGCAGCACTCTCTTGTAAAATGGAAATGGTATATACGAGATAGAGTCAGAGCAGGTCCTGAAGTCACAAGTAAGTTACATGAAGAAGTGGCACAAATGCCCATGATTTCCACTCCTGCTGCCACATTACCTTCTCTTTCCGAGACCAGAGCTATGGCCTCTTGGGGAGTTCCTTATAGTGAATTGACTGAGGAAGAGAAAACTCGGGCCTGGTTTACAGATGGTTCAGTACGATATGCAGGTAGCACCCAAAGTGGACAGCTGCAGCATTACAACCCCTTTCTGGGGTGTCCTTGAAGGACAGTGGTGAGGGGAAATCCTCCCAGTGGGCAGAACTTCGAGCAGTGCACCTGGTTGTTCATTTTGCTTGAAAGGAAAACTGGCCAGAGGTGCATTTGTATACTGACTCATGGGCTGTTGCTAATGGTTTGGCTGGATGGTCAAGGACTTGGAAAGACCATAATTGAAAAAATGGTGACAAAGAGGTCTGGGGAAGAAGTATGTGGATAGACCTCTCTGAGTGGGCTAAAAACATGAAGATATTTGTGTCCCATGTGAATGTACACCAAAGGGTGACTTCAACAGAGGAAGATTTTAATAATCAAGTAGATAAGATGACCCATTCTGTGGATACCAGTCAGCCTCTTTTCCCAGCAACTCCTGTCATTGCCCAATGGGCTCATGAACAAAGCGGTCATCATGGTAGGGATTGAGGTTATGCATGGCCTCAGCAACATGGACTTCCACTCACCAAGGCTGACCTGGCTACAGCCACTGCTGAGTGCTCAATCTGCCAGCAGCAGTGATGCACACTCAGCCCCCGATATGGCACCATTCCCCGAGGTGACCAACCAGCTACGTGGTGGCAGGTTGATTACATTGGACCACCCCCTTCATGGAAGGGTCAGTGATTTGTTCTATCTGGAATAAACGCATACTCTGGATATGGGTTTGCTTTCCCGGCACACAATGCTTCTGCCAAATCTACCATCTGTGGGCTTACAGAATGCCTTAACCATCATAATGGTATTCTGCATAGCATTGCTTCAGAGCAAGGAACACACTTCACAGCAAATGAAGTGTAGAAATGGGTGCATGCTCATGGAATTCTCTGGTCTTACCATATTCCCCATTATCCAGAAGCAGCTGGATTGATAGAACGGTGGAATGGCCTTTTGAAAACTCAATTACGGTGCCAACTAGGTGGCAAAAACTTGAAAGACTGGGGTAATGTTCTCCAGGAAGCTGTGTATGCTCTGAATCAGTGTCCGCTGTATGGTGCTCTTTTTCCCATAGCCAGGATCCATGGATCCAGAAACCAAGGGGTGGAAATGGGTGTGGTACCACTCACTATGACCCCTAGTGATCCAGTAGGTTAATTTTTGCTTCCTGTCCCTGCTACCCTGAGTTCTGCTGGTCTACAGGTTTTAGTTCCAAAACAGGGTGTGCTTCCTCCAGGAGAAACAAAAGTGATACCACTGAACTTGAAGTTAAGATTGCCACCTGGTCACTTTGGGCTACTTATGCCTCTGGAACAACAAACCAAAAAGGGGATTACATTATTGTCTTGGGTAATTGACCCTGACTATCAGAAGGAAGTGATAAATATGAACTTCGACCATGTGATCATTTACACAAATGAGGACTGTAATGCTGTTTTATTCATGTTATACTATTTAAGTTGTAAGATATCAAGTTTAAGAATGAATGTCACCCTAGGATTTGCACTCTATTCTGGAGAGATGTAATGTATTTTCAGTTATATGCAGGACAGTTGAGTATTGTCAGGTAAAAGAAAAAATGTGTGCTTATTTGTTTTCATTTGGAAATTAAGTATGGTTTAAGGTGATATATATATAGGTGCCAAGTTGACAAGGGATGGACTGTCATGATTAGGGACATGTATCAACTTGGCCAAATTGTGGTACCTGTTTATCTGATTGGGCAAGCGCTGGCCTGTCTGTTGCAATGAGGACATTTCATAGGATTAGGTCATGATTACGTCAGTTGCATCCACAGCTGATTCCACTTGTAATCAGCCAAAAGGGGGTGTCTTCTGCAATTAGTGATGCTAAATGTAATCATGGGAAGCCTTTTAAGGAGGACTCAGAGGGGACAGATTCCATTCCTGCTTTGGCTGGTGAGCCTCTCTTGCGGAGTTCATTCAGATCATCCATTGGAATCGTCAGCTTCACAGCCTGCCCTGTGGATTTTGGACTCTGCATTCTTGTGGTCACGTGAGACACTTTTATAAATTTTATATTTGCAAGTGTTCCCTGTTGATTCTGTTTCTCTAGAGAACCCTAATACACTACTGCACTTCAAAAGATGTTTACCTATTCATAAAACATATGTTTTTAAAAGGCATCATTTTGACTCAGTGCTTAAAAAGACTTTGTTTATATTATTCCAGAACATTCACTCTATATTATTGTATGAATCATTGCATTTCTGTTTTGAGGCAGAAAATACTCAGAGCATATCTCCATTAGTGCATATCCTATGAATTACAACATCAGAATAAGTACATATAAACAACTTAATGAACCATATTCATAGTATAATTAAACTGCACTTGCTCTTCTGAAAGTAACAGAAAATTACAAGCCATTTTCAGAATGTTTTGCAAGATAAAACCTTAACTTTCAAGTTTGACTCTACTGTGAAATTCCCAGTTCGAAAAGACTTAAGCTCCTGTCTATTTCATAGGTGAATAGAATGAATCCATCTGCATCTGATGTACATGGAGTTCTACTCAAGAAATGCAATCCCATACTTATTGAAAAACAGCAAAGAATAATATACTGTTCTAGTTTGGTAGCTGCCAGAATGCAATATACCAGAAATGGAATGGGTTTTAAAAGCGGGAATTTAATCAGTTGCTAGTTTACAGTTCTAAAGTTGAGAAAATGTCCCAATTAAAACAAGTCTATAGACATGTCCAATCAAAGGCATCCATCCAGGGAAAGATACCTTGGTTCAAGAAGGCTGATGAAGTTCAGGGTTTCTCTCTCAAATGAGAAAGCACATGGCAAACACAGTCAGGGTTTCTCTGTCAGCTAGAAGGGCATGTGGTGAATATGGCATCATCTGCTAGCTTTATCTCCTGACTTCTGGTTTCATGAAGCTCCCCAGTAGGCATTTTCCTTCTTCATCTCCAAAAGTGGTTGGCTGGTGGACTCTTTGCTTTATTGTGCTGCAGCATTCTTGCTCTCTCTGGATCTACAATCTCCAAAATGTTTCCTCTTTTAATAGGACTCCAGAAACAAATCAAGACCCACCCAAATGGGTGGAGACAAGTCGTCACTTAATCCAGTTTAACAACCACTCTCAATTTCATCACATCTCTAGAGAGATGATCTAATTACAGTTTCAAACATACAATGCTGAATAGGGATTAGAAGAAATGGCTGCCTTTACAAAATGGGATTAGGATTAAAATATGGTTTTTCTAGGGAATGCACATCCTTTCAAATCAGCACATATGCATTTATGAAACTTAGAAATATTTTTCAAAAGTTATACTACTTGGGGTATATAAAAGACAAAAGGCAATCACAAAACTTGCCTTTATGGCCCTTTTAATCAAGAAAATACCCATGAGATTTTATTTGTACAGTGTAATGTTTGAGTGCAGATTACCAGTCACAAAAAATATGTTACATGTAGTTAAAGGATGAAGCACCCAGCTTAAGGTTCTTGTTATATATCATATATCATATATATAATGAATACAATATATCTGTTGCAATGTTAACTTTGAGAACCAATATTTTTATTTATAAAAATGAATAGATTTGATGAATAACATAATTATGCATGTATCCATTAATAGTCAAACATTGAAATATTTTTAAAAATTATTTATATCTTTTTGTTTCATATATTTAAGTTCTTTCTACGAGTACATTATTATATCTTCTTGTTTATTCAAATATATTAAAAGACAGTAAACTGTGTGAGAATGTCTAACACTGTGCAAACCTTTTAGTCATTGATCTCAGCCATACACACATACTTATAGACTCCAAATCCTATATTATTTATCTTGTACCATTGTGAATTCAGGGACATTATTGAATTGATGGCAAGCATTGTACTATGGCAAACAATTTTTCTTGAAACCCTATGAAAAATAAATAAGAATGGGTTGATTTCACCATATTCATCAATGTTGGTATTATATTTCTTTCCATTCAGCTTTTGTCTCAACTACATAAACACTTTTGTTGCAACTTCCATTCATTTAATATTCATGTCAACTTCTTCCCCTATAGTAATTTTAAAATAAGATATATACTAATTTTAAGTGGATAGTCAAATATATATGAGGCAAGCTAGAGTAGGGACTTGTGAGAGAAGGAAAGATACCATGAAGAAGTCCTTGAGGAATACTCAGCAGCAGCCAGACCACGTAAATGTACTATCTACTATTGGGTACCTCCCTGAATAGAAGTGAGTGTAGAATAAAGCTCTGACTTGAAAGATATGTTTTTCTAAGGTCTATTTGGAAAAGTTCAGTCCTAATGGAGTAAGTAACAGAAAAATCTCACTAATAAACCACTTTGACCTAAAATGGAGTGGGGAAGAAGAGTAAGTAAAGCCAAATAATAAAAGCAAATTGTCTCAACATTGCACACCTCTCCCCCACCTCTTTCCTCTTCTCTAGTGAGAGAGCTCACACTCTCCTCTTGTATCAGAACTCAATAAACTTTCTACTTGCTTGCTGTGTCTGTGCTGTGCCCTTGAATTCTTTCTCATGGCCCAGCCAATAACCCAGGAATTCAATACTGACAACATATAGACAATTTAGGTTATTGTATATAAGTGAAATGAAACCTTTAAAACAGATGTGGACTGAGGCTCTGTGACAGCTTGTCAACTCTAATGTCAGCAAATCGGGCTGGAAACAACCGTGACATGCAATAGTAGCATTCCTTTTGCTTCCAGTTCCCATGGTGACTCTGGTTGCCAAAGCTGAGAAACTTAGAAGCAGAGAACTGAGGTCTAATGCAGGTGCAAGGAGCCCACAGGAGTTCACAGATAGGGAGACAGGAACTTAATTGTAAGCCAAGTCACATTCCTTGAAAATGCTACACTCAACATTGAGCCCTGCACCCATGACTCACCTCACACCCCATGCACCTGAACCCCATCACCTACCCCCACTCCCCATGCTCCAATTGCCATGTCCCCACAAAAACCCAGTACCCATACTCAACCAAAACCCCACTTCAAATGCAGCCCAACCCACTTCTCCTGCAGCCCTCCCAAGGACTAAAACACCTTTCCTGCAACCTGCATGCTATTCCCAGGGCATCAACGCTGCAAGTGCTTACCTCCACACCCAGGATACACTTGCCCTCAGCCCATATAGTCGCACAGCCCCACCAGGCAACCCCTGGACTCTGTGAATGGTTATTTCAGTTTACAGCACTTCTAGACCTGCACATGTGTATGGCCCCAATCATGCCCCTCAGGTCTGGAAACATCAGTTTACTGAACCCCAAGGCCTGCACATGTGCATGGTCCCCAGTCATGCCCCCCCAGCTCAGGGAATGCATGAACCTGCATAGACAGTTCACATCCACCCCCAGCCCATGCAGTCATAATGCCAACCTGCTGCCAGAGCTCTGTGTTTGTGCACAAAGGGTCCCACACTCTAGACCCATGCACACAAGGGTTAAACCAAGACCAATGAACCCACACAGCTGCATACATCCTGGCCATTGGGTATCCATGACCACAGGTGCCAGCATAGCATTTCCAACCTGCACATATACCTGCACTGCAATACATCACCTTACTGTTGTGTCCTCCACCATGACTTGCATCTGCTACAGATCCATCACACAAACTCAGGGCTTTAGACTACTGAAGGAAATCAACTTCCAAAGTATATCAACAATGACATTTACATGGATGAAAACAATGGACAATAACTAAGCATATCATAATGCAGACAGATATAACACAGATTAATGACCAAACTAACACAACAAAAAAGACACAGACGCAGAGAAAGCTAATCAAAGATATTCATGTAACCCTACTAAATAAAATAAGAAGATGGTTAATGACATAAAAGAGATCAAGAAGATAGTAGAAGAGCATAAAGAAGAATTTGAAAGGATAAATAGAAAAATAACAGATATCACAGAGATTAAAGATTCTGTTGACCAAATAAAAAACATACTAGAGACACACAGCAGGAGATTTGAGGAGGTAGAAGAAAGAATTAGTGAACTAGAGGAAAGGATAACTGATTTCAAACACTCAAAAGAGCAAAGAAAAAACATGAAAAACTGAATTGAATCCCAGGGAAATAATGGGCAAAACAAAGCAGGCAAATATATGAATCATTGGTGTCCCAGAAGGAGAAGAGCAGAGTAAAGGGCTAGGAAGAGTAATTGTGGATATAAAGGGAAAAAACTTCCCAACCCTTCTAAAGGATACAATTATACAAGTCAAGGAAACTCAATGAATTTAAAACAAAATAAATCCAAACAGGCCCTCCACAAAACACATACTGAACTATCTGTCATATGTTGAAGAGAAGCAAGAAATTCTGAAAGCTGCAAGAGAAAAAGTCTACTCCATACAAGGGAAACAACATAAGACTGAGTTCAGGCTACTCAACTGGCACCATGGAGGCAAGAAGACAATCGAATGATATATTGAAGATCCTGAAGGAGAAAGACTTCCAGCCAAGAATTCTGTACCCAGTCAAATTGTCCTTCAAAACAGAGAGAGAGAGAGAGACTTCTGGGATGTGGCCGAATATAGTAACTCAAGATTAACCTGGCTCCACAGAAATGTTAGAGAAGGGACAGGAGGGTGACTGAGGTAGTGATTCATGAGTGTGGCTGACCTGGCAGAGACTTCAGTACCACAGAGGACAGCTCTGTTTGCAGAAGTTGAGGAAATAAGTAGGAGAAAGCTGGAGCCTGGCACAGAGGCATGGAGCCTGCGGGAGAGCATGGGCTGGAGCCAGGTAATAGGAAGTAAGCCAGGCCCCATTCCTTGGGTGCACTACCCTCACCAGCACATCCCCATGACAGGCAACTCACCCCACACACCATCCATCTAAACCCCATCACTTGCTCCCATTACCTGCACTCCAAGTGACCCCATCCCACCAGTCCCTAGTGCATGTACCTGTCCCACACTGCACTCCAAGCATAGTTTAACCCACCTCTTCTGCAACCCTTGTAAGCACTACCTCATGTTCCCTGTTCCCAGCAAGCTGTTGCCAGTGCATAGGCTGCAGTACTAACCTCTGCACCCAGACTATCCCTGACCCCTGCCCATAGTTTTGCACAGTCTCATCTCACCCCACCCCCAAGCTCTACATCAGTTTACAGCACTCCTAGGCTTATGCATGTGCACGAGGCCCCAATCACATCATTCAGCTCTGGGTATTGCAATTTACAGCAGTCTTAGAACCACACATGCACACGACCCTCAACCACCCTTCCCAGTTCAGAGAAAGTGCTATCCTGAGCAGCCAGATCACTTCTGTCCCCAATCCATAAAGGCATAAAGCCAACCTGCTGGCACAGTTCTACACAAGCACACAACTGGTCCATGCATTGGATCAGTGCACATCAGGGTTACACCTCCAAGACTGGTGCACCTACAAATCTACATCCTCCCTGGCTGCTGGACACCCACATCCATAAGTATCAGTGTAACATCTCCAAATTACTTACCATGAAAGAAATCACTGCACTGTTTCTTGCTCCCTGATCTGCGTTGTACAACCATTCTGCAAGCGCAAAGCCTTAGACTACTGAAAAAAATCAGCTCCCAAAGTAAATCAATCAAGCTATTTACATGCCACAAAGAAAGCAGAAGATCACTAAGCATATCACAATGCAGATGGATATAACCCTGCCTAATCACCAAATTAAAATACCAGTGGAGACACACACATTGGAACAACTAATCAAACATGTCCATATAACTCTACTTTATAAAGCAAGTGGGATAGCAAATGAAATAAACGAGATCAAAAAGACAGTAGAAGAGCATAAAGAAGAATTTGATAGAATAAATAGAAAAATAGAAGATATCACAGAGATTAAAGACTCTGTGGAGCAAATGAAAACATACTAGAGGCACACAACACCAGATTTGAAGAGACAGAAGAGGGAATAAGTGACACAGAGGACAGGGTAACTGACTTGAAGACTGAAAGGAAAAAAAAATGGCAAAAAAATGGAATTGTATTTCAGGAAAATGATAAACAAAATAAAGCAGAAAATATAAGAATTATTGGTTTCCCAGAAGGAGAAGAGAGGAGTAAAGAGCTAGGAATTATACCTGAGGATATAATGGGGGGAAATTTCCTAACCCTCATAAAGGACATAAACATACAAGTCAAAGAAGCCCAATGAAATACAAACAGAATAAACCAAAATAGGCCTTCCCCAAGGCACATACTAATCAACCTTTCAAATGTTGAAGAGAAGCAGAAAATCCTGAAAGCAGTGAGAAAAACGATCTACTGCATACAAGGGAAACCAAATAAGACTAAATTCAGACTACTCAACTAGGAGGTGAAAAGACACTGGTATGATATATTTAAGATACAGAAACAGAAAGACTTCGAGTTAAGAATTCTTTACCCAGCCAAATTGTATCTCAAAACTGAGGGAGCTATTAAAGTTTTCACAGAAAAGATGTCCTGAAAGAATTTCTTAACAAAAGGCCAGCCCTACAAGAAATACTAAAAAGAGTACTGCCAACTGAAAAAGAAAGATAGGAGAAAGAAGTCTGGAGGATTGCACAGAATTGAAGAGTACCACTAATGGTAATTTAAGGAATAAAAAGAGAAAGAGGTACAAGATTATATAGATCTGACAAAATAAAAAAGATAAGATGGTGGATTCAAGAAATGCCTTTTCAATAAGAACTTTGAATATTAGCGCACTAAATTACCAATTAAAAGATACAGATTAGCAGAATCAATTAATAAACATAATCCAGCTGTATGCTGCTTACAAGAGACTCATCTTGATACAAACAGATTGAAAATAAAAGGATGGAAAAAGATTTTCCATACAAGTTGTAACCAAAAGAAAGCAGGAGTAGCTGTACTAATATCAGACAAAATAGACATTAAATGTAAACACATCATAAGAGACAAAGAAAGACACTATATACTAATTAAAGGATCAATTCATCAAGAAGATATAGCAATCATAAATGTTTATTCTCCAAATCAAGGTGCTCCAAAGTACATGAGACAGACATTGGCAAAACTGGAGGAAGTGATAGAGGTTTCAATAAAAATAGTAGGAGACTTCAATACATAACTCTTCTCTGTAGGTGTAATAACCAAACAAGATCAACAAGGAAATAGATAAGTCAAATAACTTGATAAATGAATTAGATCTAACAGATATGTAGATCATTGCACCCCAAAACACAAAGATATATAATCTTCTCTAGTGCTCAGGGAACATGCTCCAGGACAGATCATATGCTGGGACACAAAACAGGTCTTTATAAATTTAAAAACATTGAAATTATTCAAAGCATATTCTCTGATAACAACGGAATGAAGCTGGATATCAACAACCACCAAAGAATGAGAACATTCACAAATACATGGAGATTAAATAACACACTCTTAAACAACCAGTGGATCAAAGAAGAAACTGTTGGAAATATCAGTAGCTATTTGGAGATGAATAAAAATGAGATTAAAATTCATCAGAAATTATGGAATGCAGCAAAGGCAGTGCTAAGAGGCAAATTTATTGCCTTAAGTGCCTATATAAAAATACAAGAAAGAGCAAAAATCGAGTACTTAGCACATCTGAAGGAACTTGAGAAAGAACAGCACACTAACACCAAGCAATAGAAGAAGAGAAATAACATATATTAAAACAAAGATAAGTGAATGGTAGAACAAAAGAACAATAGAAAGAATCAATAAAACCAAAATTTGATTCTTTGAGAAAATCAATAAAAGTGATGGGTCACTAGCAAGACGGACAAAGAAATAAAGAGAGAGGATACAAATAAACAAAATTAGAAATGAGAAAGTGTTCATTAACACAGGCCCTGAATAAATGAAAGATATCATAAGATGATACTATGAACAACTATACAACAACAACTAGACAACTTAGATGAAATGGAAAAATTCCTGGAAACACACAAACATGCCACACCAACTCGGGAAGAAATAGAAGATATCAACGAGCCAATCACAAGTAAAAAGATTCAATCAGTCATCAAAAATCTTCCTAGAAAGAAAAGTCCAGGACCAGATGGCTTCACAGGGGAATTTAACAAATATTCCCAAAAGAACTTACACCAATGCTGCTCAAACTTTTCCAAAACAATGAGGAAAAGGTAACTCTGCCTAACACATTTTATGAAGCTAATATCATTTTAATACCAAAACTGTGTAAAGATGCTATAAGAAAGGAAAACTACAGGCCAATTTCCTAATGAACATAAATGCAAAAATTCTCAATAAAATATAGGTAAATCAAACCTAACAACACATTAAAAGAATTATACACCATGACGAAGGGGGTTTATACCAGGAATGCAGGGATGGCTCAACACAAGAAAATCAATTAATGTAATACAACACATTAACAAATCAAAAGGGAAAATTCACATGATCATCTCGACTGATGCTGCAAAATCATTCAACAAAATCAGCATCCTTTTCTGATTAAAACACTCCAAAAGATAAGAATCAAAGATAAGTATCTCAATATGATAAAGAGAGCTTATGAAAAACTGATAGCCAACATGTACTCAATGGAGAGAGACTGAAAGCTTTCCTCCTAAGGCCAGGAACAAGGAAAGGATGCCCATTGTCACCACCATTATTCAACATTGTGCTAGAAGTTCTTGCTAGAGCAGTCAGGCAGGACAAAGAAATAAAAGGAAACCAAATTGGAAAGAAAGAAGTAAAAATCTCATTATTTGTGGCTGATATGATACTATACTTGGAAGATTCTGAAAAATCTACTGCAATGTTACTTGAGCTAACAAACAAATTCAGCAAGTTGGCAGATATAAAATTAATATGCAAAAATCAGTAACAATTCTGTTCACAAACAATGACCTAGCTGAGGAGTCAGTTAAGGAAAAAATTCCATTCTAAGTAGCAACTAAAATAATCAAGTACTTTGGAATGAACTTAACTAAGGACATAAGGGACTGTACACAGAAAGCTATGTAACATTGCTAAAAGAAATCAAAGGAGATCAAAACGGGTGGGAAGATATTCCCTGCTCATGGATAGGAAGGTTAAATATAATTAAGATGTCAATTTTCCCAAAATTGCTCTACAGATTCAACACAGTACCAAGCAAAACAGCAACAAACTACTTTGAAGATTTGTAAAAACCAATTACCAAATTTGTCTGGAAGGGAAAGAGAGCCCAAATAAATTAAAGCATCCTAAAAAATAAGAATGAATTGGGAGGATTAACACACCCTGTCTTTAAAAACTATTATAATGCCACAATGGTCAAAACAGCATGGTACTGGCACAAAGACAGAAGCATTGACCAATGGAATCAAACAAAGAGTGTAGAAATAGACCACCAAATCTGTGTTCAACTGATTCTTGACAAGCTCCCCAAATCCTCTGAAGTGGGAAAAAATAATCTTTTCAATAATTGAGCATGGAAGAACTGAATATCAATAACCAAAAGAATGAAAAAGGACCCCTATCTTACATCTACACAAAAAATTAACTCAAATTGGATCAAACATCTAAATATAAGAACTAGCACCATAAGGCTTTTAGAAGAAAACGTAGGGAAAAATCTTCAATACCTAGTATTAGGAGGGGGATTCAAAAATTTACAACCAAAGCAGAAACATAAATAATAATAGAAACTCCTCAAAACCAAATGCTTCTGCACCTCAAAAAGTGAAGAGGTGGCCAACCCAATGGAAGAATATATTTGGAAATCACACACCAGACAAAGATTTGATTTCTGTATATACAAAGAAATCATAAAACTCAACAACAAAAGAACAAACAACCCAATTATAAAATGGTCTAAAGACATTAATAGGCATTTTTCTGAAGAGATGGTTCAAAAGCACATAAATAGGTGCACATTTTCATTGGCTATAAGGGAAATGCATATCAAGACTACAATGAGATAACACCTGACACCTATAAGAATGGTTGCTATTAAACAAACAGAAAATTATAAATGTTGGAGAGGCTGTAGAGAAATTGGGACAGGTACACACTTCTGGCAGAAATGTATAATGGTGAAGCCACTATGGAAGACTGCTTGGCAGTTCCTTAGGAAAATAAGTATCGAATTTCCCTATGACCTGGCTAATTCATATATACCCAGAAGAGCTGAATGCAATGACACAAAAAGACATTTGCACACCGATGTTCATACCAGCATTATTCACAATCACCAAAAGATGGAAACAAACCAAATGCCATCAACAGATGAGTAGATTAACAAAGTTTGGTATATAGATACAATGGAATATTATGCAGCAGTGAGATTAAATGACAGCCTGAAGCACTTGACAAGATGGAGGAGTTGAGGACATAATGTTGAGTGAAATAATCCAAGCATGAAAGAATAGGTACTGTATGATTTCACTTTTATGATCATGGTAAAGATAAAATCAGAGGCTTATAATACTAAATACAGAGGACTTAGAGATAAATAGAAGCTAGACATGGGTGAATGGTGAGCTAATGAGGTGAAATCAAATGTAAGGGAATAGATAAATTGAAGGCCATTCTGTAGTGTGTCTGTAAGTGATATTACCATATTGGAGGTGAACAAAATGTAAATGGGTTGTATAGACCTATGTGTCCCATAGATTAACACTAGAAATGTAAATTAGTTCTTGTCAAAACTACTTCAAATATATGATAAATGTACAAAGAGTGTTTAAGTCCAAGGTAGAGGGGGTAAACTGCTATCACATGTGTGCCAGTCTGAATCTGTTGTGGACCCGAGAAAAGCCATGCCTTTTGATCTTCATTCAATATTGCTGAGTGGTAGCATTTTGATTGTTTCTATGAAGATGTGATGCACCCAATTGGGGGTGGTAGCTTTTGATTAGATGATTTCCATGGAGGTGTGTCTCCATCCAGTGAAGGTGGAGTTGCTTGCTGAAATCCTTTAAAAAAGAAAACATTTTTGGAGAGAGTCCCTTTTGGGTAGAGCCACAAGAAAGCCAGCAGATGCTGCCATGTTTGCCTCATGCCCTTCAAGCTGAGAAAGAAACATTGAACGTCGTCAGCCTTCTTGAACTAAAGTATCTTTCTCCAGATGCCTTAAATTGAACATTTCTATAGGCTTGTTTTAGTTGGGACATTTTCTTGGCCTTAGAACTGTAAACTAGCAACTTATTAAATTTCCTTTGTTAAGAGCCATTCCGTTTCTGGTACATTGCATTCTGGCAGCTAGCAAACTAGAACAGCATGCTATGGTATATGTTTAATAGGAAAACATCAGCACTACCACAGCAACAACAGAAGCAAATAATGATGGTAGGAACAAGAGTTAAGAGATTTAGATATCCTATTTGGTGAAGGTAGTTTATTGGTTACATTTCTCTTGGGAACAAAGAAATTATCTAAAATTGAGTGTTGATTGACTGTGGACTTGGGCATTATACATATGCCTAATGAATACAGGTGGCTTAAGGGTGCACTGAGTGAGATGTAGATTGGTGAATGGTGGTGGATACGTAAGATCAAATATTGTGCTGCTACAAAAAGGAAAGAAGTCATGAGCCATGCAATGATGTTAATGATTCTGTGGGATGTTTGGTGAATAAGCCAGAAACTGAAGAACAATTACAATATGGTCTCCTTTAGAAAATGCTTACAAGAAAAGAGGGGCCTAGATTGTAAGCTTTATAGCAGTCACATTTAATCCTGAGTGGTAATTATTATTTCTAGATTTCAAGAGGCTGTTATGTATATATATACATAACCTGATATTTAGAGATAAGAATGAAGCTGACTGGATTGGCATTAAAGATATTCATAACACAGGGTTATGGAATACATTGTCTGTATTTTAGAACCACACATATTCTTTAAGACCAAAGGAAGAAAGGTTTATTTTGTATGGAAATTAAATTTTCTGTAGCTCATAATCTAACTCAGCCTATCTTTATAGCTCATTTGGACAATCGAAACACAGGGAGACCAGAATAAGAAAGAGGCATTTTAATCCTGCATATGTTAATGTAATGCCTGGATACATCCCAGGGTATATTAAGCCAATGATCAAAATATATTGGCAAAGTCACTTGAGGGATGGGAGAAAAAGTATGGATCTATTAAACTTTACCATCAGGGAATTCCCTGAAACTGTGTCAAAGTCTAGGGACACCCAAATCTGTAGATCAAGCCCTGGATTGTGAAGCTTTCTCTTGTGAAGCTTATGGAGGTAGCTGAGAAGTTTAGCCTACCTACACGTATACCTAAGAGTTACTTCTGGAAGACCTCTTTTGTTGCTCAGATGTGGCCTCATTCTTTCTAAGCCTAACTCTGCAAGTGAAATCACTGTTCTCCCCCCTACATGGGACATGCCATCCAGGGCTTAAAGTCTCACCAGTGGCATGGAGATGACTCCCAGGGATGAGTCCAACCCTGGCACTGTGGGATCAACAATTCCATCCTGACTAAAAGGCAGAAAATATGTGTAACTTATAAAGTATACATGGCAGAGAGAGTTTAAATAGAGTTGGGTCTACTCTAGGAGTTGCTGATATGCAAGCTTCAGTTAGATATTCCTACCTATCATAACCTGCCAAATCATAACCAGTACCACTCCAGCCAATCCTAAAAAACACCCAGGGCAATATATAAGACCCTAAAAGTGTCTCATGCCCTAGGGTAGCTTTCAAGAAACCTACAACCTCCAGAGGAGTCCTTGTTTCAGATGAGTCCTGAAACCTAGAGGGTGCAGCTTCTTCAGAATGTCATATGATTCCATCTCCCTACTACATTGACAAACTTTTCCAACATGAAAAACTGAGAATGGCCATAGCCCAAACACCCCTAAAGAGAGAGATACAAAGATCAAAGGTGATGGTGGAGTTATACAGAGAAGATAGTATTTAACAAATGAACATGACTGCTAAATCATTAAACTTATATCTTTTAGCCTCTAAGATCTTAGAATTAGAGCAGCTAGAAATAAAAATCTAAAACTGTGAAATTATAACCCATGCTGAACTCTGATATCTGTTCTACAAGTAATTGTGGTGTTGTGCTTTGAAATATATTTTTTTGTATCTATGATATTTTTCACGAAAAAAAGAAGAGAAAAGTTGATTATGATGATAAAAAATATTTATGCCTTCTACCTTCCTATATTCTGGAGCAGCTAAAAGGAAAAATATGAGGGGTCACCCATGACAAACTCTGGGATCTGTCTATAACTACTTGTTGAAATGTGCTTTGAAAATTATTGCTTTTTATTTCTTTGCTTTGTAGATATATTATACAATAGAAAAGTACAAAAACATAGACATTGACTGTACTGATGTTTATTATAGAAAACATTCAAAAGAATCAAAATGATCCTTTAATTAAATACAAGAACTCAACCATAAAACTCAAGAGAAATATAGCTCAAAATTTTACTGCTGGGGTGCATAGGGAGTTCAGTGGTAGAGTTCTTGCATGCCATGTGGCAGATGAGGGTTCAACTCCTGGTCCATGCACTTCCCAGAAACAAACAAACAAAAAACTAAAATTCAACAAATGCTGCTGCAATAATTAGATACTCACATGGAAAAAGAATGAAACATAACCCTGTCATAAAGCATACAAAAAAATTACTGGTGAGTGAAAAAAGTCTAATCACAAAATGATGTGTAATTCATAAATCAACTATGGTAAATTATAAATCTGGATCACTGAAAAATATATATTTAATCAGTTTTTGTATCTAAGTGCATAAAAGTAAATGTATTAAAAAGATTTGGAAAGACTCAAAGAGTTCCTTAAAATCAATAGTGTTTGCTTATAGACTGGAATGCATTGAGTTTGACTCAATGGAAATATAGTTTATCTGTAAAATGACAAAAATTTCATAAAGGTGGGTATGAGGATATGATATTTATGTCATTGTAGGTGTATGTGTAAAGAATTTTTTTACATGTTTTGACTAGTGAAATTTTGTGATTCAGTGATTAGATTTAGATTTAATAATGCAGAGTCTAAAGAAGAAGTTTGCTTGTCCAAGGTTACTTTCTTAAGTAGCATATTCATATCTTAAAAGTGTAAATTATTTCTTGGAAAATTAATGATAAATTTCAAACTGATAGTTTTATAGCAAACTTTGAAATCAATAAGTTTGTGAAGGCTTGATTTTATATCCCAATTAAAAGCACGTTTTCAATTTTAATCTGCATTCCTCTGGGTCTTTCTTAAGTGGGACCTTTAGAAGATGTTTTTAGTTCAAGTGTGGTCCAACTGAACCAACATCAGTGCCAATCCATATTACTGAAGACAGCAGAAAAAAATTAGATATGGTTAGTAAAAGCCAAAGGGAGGTGGCAGTAGGAAGAAGTCAGTGGAAATCAGAAAAGTAGGCACAAGAAGAAAGTAATTGCCATGCTGCAATGCAAGTGAAGGAAACTTGTGAATTTTATGGAGGCTACTGATGGAATGGTGTAGAATTTAGGGAGATAGTATTGCCTTGAAAATGCCTTGATTTAGGACTTCTAGCTTCTGCAATCATGAGCCACACATTCTTGTTTCTTAAGCCAGGCCATTCTGTGGTATTTGCCAAAGCTGTCTGAAAGCATGTGTAAGGCCTTTAGCTTTGTTCTTCTGCAATATTGACTTGGCTATTCAAGGTTCCCTACAATGTCCTACAAACTTATGGGATTGGCTTCTCAATTTCTGCACAAAGGGCTGCTGGGGTGTTGAGAGCTATTGCTTTCAATCTGTTGATACCTTTGGACGGTTGACATTGTCAAAGTATGAAGTCCTTCTATCCATGAAAATAGGATATCTTGCCATTTATATAGGACATCTTTAAATCCTTTTAGCAATGTTTTTTAGCTTTCAGTGTAAAATTTATTCATCAAACATGAAAAAAACTATTTTCCAGGACTCTTCTGTAGAATAATGGAAAAATTTTGTCAAAATATTTAACATAAATATGAGTACAGTTAGAAATGAAATTTTAGTCCTCTGCCCATTCCTTTCTCTATATTACAAAATAAAGTGACCAGACTTTAAAGAATACAAGGAATACAAAATTTTCAAGTAGGTTTTAAAAAATATAAGGAAAAGAAGTATAAGTTGGAAATGTGACCCCCCTCACACAGCATACCAAAAAAACCCCACTGTGCCAGTACAAAGTTATTATGTACCCCAGAAAAGCCTTGTTTTAATTCTTATCCAATAGTTTGCTAGATCAGGAGACCCATTGCTGAGGGTGGAAATCTCTGATTAGATTGTTTCCATAGGGATTGATCCACTCAATGTTGAGTGTGACCTTTTGGTTTGATTGTTTCCATGGAGATGTGACACACCCAATTTTATGTGGGACATTTTGATTAGATGGAGTTGTGAGTGCCCATTTAAAGTGTGTCTTGATTAATTTACTGGAGTCTTTTAAAAGGGGAAAGATCTTTTAGAGACCTCAGATGTAGACACAGTTATTTGGAGATGCAGAACCCAACAGACATTGCCATGTTCCTTCCCATGAGATGTTATGCAAGCTAGAGCCCAGTGTTGTGTGGAGGCCCACAGACTCTTAGAGAGTGGCATCAGAAGTTAGAAAAATGGACCTTGAACAAGGACCAGAAGAAAACCACTACATGCCTTCCCAGATCAGCCTTCTTTAAGTCAAGGTATCTTTCTCTGAATTCCCTAGTTTGGAGATTTTTATGGCCTCAGAACTATAAACATTTAATTTATTAAATTTCCTTTTTAAAACCATTCCTTTTCTGGTATATTGCTTTCTGGCAGCATTAACAAGCTAAAACACTCACCTTGAGTGATTTGGGACACATTCCAATTGAAATACCTTATCCTAAAATCCACCTTAAAAAGGTGTAACACACAAGAATGGATTAAAGAATAGGATCATTTCTAGGGCACAAGGAACTCCAAACAATCACATTTCACCACAAAAGGCATATTCTTTCCATGTGCAAAATATATGCATTTCATCAAAAATCCCAAAAGCCTTAAAACATTTCAGTAACAAGATTAAGTATGAGGTCTCATCAAAATTGGTTGCAGGTGTGGTCTCTCCTGCCCTTCAGCTGTGGACCTGTGAAACTTAGAGCAAGTTATATGCTTCCAATGCACAAAGGAGAGACTTCTTGTTTCGAGGCTTGGTGTTAATGAGCATAATAACTTGATCAAAGTGGACCTTGTCTATCACATCCTGGGACTTTCCAAAGTCAACTCACATACCTGTTTGGAGGCTTGACTGGGGACTGCATTAGGTTAGTTAGGCCCATCAACAGGAAAAACTGTTTGCAAGGTCCCTTCGGGTAACCCATACAAACTACAGGCTGTGTATACTACCACAGAGATTGCTGTCTACAGCCACTGCATACTGAGCCACCAACAGGAGAGGAGAATGGTCAACTTAATCAGCTGCATAATCAGCTATGGTTTTGAGTTTATATTTATTTTACTACACATACAACAATTCTTTGCTATCTTCTCTTCTCCACTAACATAATAGTTATGAGATTGCTATAATCTGTATCTACCCCCATTTAATAATGCATTTGTTTTTTTAGGATTAAACATTCATTTGATTCCTAAGTACTGAATTCTACATGTATCACCAAAATGAACAATATTATATGTGAACCTCTGCTGATCCATGATTGAACACCTCTGTTTAAACTCCTGAGAGATCCAGGAATGGATCCTGGATTCAAGACAGCTAAACATAATTAATTTCTAACACATCCTTTCACGATTATTATTTTTTTAAACATCTTTTTTTTTCATGGGCAGGCATCAGGAATCGAACCCAGGTCCTCTGGCATCACAGGCAAGCATTCCTACCTGCTGAGCCACCATGGCCCGCCCTCACGATTATTTTTTACCAACATATATATATATATATACTTTACAATCAATGTAAAAAGATTTCAGATTCCTAATATCTTATGGATATGTGCTGCTTATACAGATGACGAGTATTGAAAAATAATTTGATCATATTAAATTTGATAGAGCTAAATTATTTCTATTTGCCTTGATATATTATTTTATTTTGTGATCAAGAAGCAATTAAAAAACTGGTCTGACTTTGAAATTTAAACACAATCTATACCAACAAAGACATTCAGAGATTGTAACGAAGACAAATAAACACAAAATTTCCATATATATCTAATATTTCAGTGTTTTTAGTAATGATAAGATGGACAGATTAAGGTAATGCTGATAAAGTGGTTGTTGAATTCACACAGAATGGACACACTTAATAGCAGAGATGGGCTGGCTTACTTTTTCTTTTGCCTCCTGAACACGGGGCTAAACTATTGTCACCTGTATTTGCAGTGAGGTGTGTCAAAGTGACTGAGGTCTAGTCTAACTTCTTCCAGAGGCATACTAACTATTAGCTATTCTTCCCACCACTGTGTTTCTCATGAATTGTTTCTACAATGGCTTCCTGGTGTATCAATTGTGTTTTCCAATTGGTGAACAATAAAATGTTAATGAAATATTGAAAAAGCCTGAGGGGGGAAGGAAAAAATGAGAAATGCAATTACAGTTGAAGAGAAGATACTTTTACAAACCAAGAATTGTTTGTTTTCAGCCATATTGATTACTTTGTGATCAAGAAGCAATATTTCAAGCATATATATCTGAACATTGAAGTTTCTAACATGTATTTCATAAAAGGTTCTAAATAAAATGATATAATCTCATGAGTTCATGACTAAATCTCTTTTGAGATTGAATGAAATTGCATAACTATTAATATTCAATAATGTACTCTGTTAGTTCTTTAAACCATATTTTGGAAATACTGCTTTTTCTTAAATTATAAGAAAACTCTTCTCACCATTGAACTTCAGTCTCCTTTAGTGGTTAGAATTGTTTTGAAGAAGTAAACCTTTTGATATTTAAATTTTAGTTAATCTAATTTCATATACATTTTATGAAATGAAAATTTATTATTACATCTCCTGTGTCAACAATCTGCTCCTACACAGTTAATCATTGCTGCTTGTAAAAATTCCTTGCTGTGAAAAGAAAAAAACTGTGTGAGAAAGAAGCTTGGAATAGAAGGTTACAGCTGAGGTCATAATTTTTGAAGGACCTAGTTATATATTTTATTTTATTTATTTTATTTTAGGCGGTGCATTGTCTTGGAATTGAACTCAGATCTGCATGGAAGGCAAGCATTCTACCATTGAACTACCCGTGCACCCTAAATATTCTATTTTGAAAAAGGAAATAAAGTTTTACAGTTTTTGAGGGAGATGTGGAAAGAAATGAAGGATGGAAAAGGTGAATAACAGAAAGAGAAAAGAACTAGTAAAGTGCTAAAACCTTAGGGGAACACAGAAGATGAGGGACAAGTGGAGAAAGCCCTCATTGTGGAGTGATTACATTACTCTGAAAATAAGGCAGTCTGATGTTATGATATAAACTTCTACTTTGCTGAGGGGATTATGGAAGTGCAAATATCAGAAGTTAGGATCTGTGAAATTTCAGTGAGAAATGTATGCTGTTTAAGTCAAATGCATGTACACCTAAAAGGGAAGAATATTTCCAATATGGAAACTTAAAACCCCTTGATATTGCTTTTAAATTTTTAAAAAAATGTGGAATCATGACAATGTCTATCTTCTTTTTTTAGAGTTGTTGATACAGTATGAAAGTCTTTTCATCCATAAAGTATTAAAATGCATATAAAATATTGAGGTAAAAATCACGTCTTGCAAAACAGTATTTTACTGAATTAATCATTAGCGAAAATGGAATGGATTTCAGTAATTTAGGTTTGGGTTTAAATATGCAAAATGGTACTATGCTTCTGAATTTGGGAAAGTATTGCTTCTTTATTTCATGTTCTTGAAGGTATTCTACACATGTCTCATCCAAGATTTATATATTTGCAATGCATACTGTTCAGGGTATCTCTAAATTCTGGATTTATGACAGATCTACAGCTTCAACTGCAGCTACAGAATGAGGGGCCCTTACAGTTGCTCTTTCAGGTCCTTCCAAACATGCATAAATATTCCCAGACAGTTCTTTTTTTATGACTGTGCCTTGCTGGATTATTTGTGTGTTGTCAGTCAGTGTAATCACAAAAATATTTTATAGAGAAAACAGGAGAGAGGGAACATCAGAGTCATAGAAAGAGGTATGCTGATAGATGCAGAGATTGGAATGGTATGATTGCTAACTTGGCCCACAAGCCAAAGAATAAGACAGCACCTAGAAGCAGCAAAAGCAAGTGTGATGGCTTGAACCTGTAGGTACCCCAGAAAAGGCACCCCATTACTGTGGGTGTAGACCTACTGTAGGTAGGTCTTTTGTTTTTATGTGTTGTATGGTGGGTTCAAATTTCATTATTTTTCCATGTACATACCCCATTATTGTAGCAAGCACCATTTGTTGAATTTTTGGTTTTTTGTTTTGAAGCTTAGTACTGATGGGAATAACTACTTTGGCAATCAAAATAATATATGAGTGAGAATGTTAGATATCAAAACATCTTATGTAGCAGCAGATGCATGCTCATTAAAACATACATTATATTTACTTTATAAAGATGTGTATGTCTTTTTAAGGCCTTATATAACTTTCTTAGATGAGCTGCCTATATAGAAATGAAAATTGAAGTGGAATTTGGAATGAAGACTGATGATAATTATGGAAAGGAATTAAAGTGGGATTAACTTAATTGAGTAGTGAGATTAAAAGAAAGAAATAAAATAAGAGAAATATATGTATTCATAATTTGGATTCTTTCTGAAACTTTTTAAAGCAACATAAGACATGTTAAAAAATTTACCTTACACATAAAATTTGGAGATAATGTGGAAAATGCTGAATATCTAAATAATTGGGGGGAGATTAAAGTGTGTATTCAACAAATAACACTTAGCTCAAGGTACTTGAGAGAGGTTAGTACAAAATAATAGTATGAAAGCAGATAAATTGTATACAAAAATGTTTCTCAATTGGGAAATCAAAGATACCCTGGACAATTAACAAAGACCCAGTGGCATCATTTCCTGATTTCAGATGATTTTGGAATAATAACAAACTGCATTCAAACTCCCAGGTTTGTGTCTTAAGGGGGAGAGTTTGTCATAAATTCCTCTAATTTCAGTGAGGTTAGCAATCATGTGGGGGATAAATAACACATTCATCATTTAAGGTGAGTAGGTGACTCTGATTATTATCATACTGGCACCAGTGAAAATTCTTAACTCATTGATTTTGAATTAAATTATGCAATGACAGTTGTACCAAGGACAGACTCAGCACACTATGTCAAACAAATTAATATTCTCATTTTACAGCAATGTTTTCTGGAGTGACTTGGTATTTTTTAACATCATTTTAATGGTCTTTGAAGAAAATGAGGTATCAATTTCCAATATCTATGATGTCTATTTTGACAGTGAAAATCTAAACTATGAAAATTCTGAAGGGAAAAGGGTAAGCATTGTTTGAAAGATTCATCTAGAATGTGGTCTTAGCAAAGGTGATGATGGTCAGGTCAGGGTAAATAATGCAGAGTGTTTGTTGCAAATACTAACTGTTTCCAGTGAGGGTTTACAGTTATATAGTAACATGATATTAACATCATCATGGTCTCCAATTAACTGCATCTACAGAATTTCATTGTGCCACACATATCTGACTCTCATTTTACCAATTCCATAAAAGAGAAGGGAATTGTAAAAGTTTAAGTTTCTCTCAAGCAGATCCTCTAACAAGGACTTGGGTTTATAATGTTTAATTGGTAGGTATTTTCAGGAAGGATAAATGATGGAATGGGGCATTTGAGACAGGGGAGAGAAGAAAATGAATCATGTGCAATAAAGAGCAAGTCACTGCTATAAGTTAGTGAGGTTTAGTCACTAGGGGTTCTTTGAGGTGCCGTGGAGAAATCTTCATATGAAATTTGAGAAGCTGCAATTTGGTTGCAGCTACAAGCCATATCAGAGGAGGTTCAATGTGATAGGGATTGGGGAGTTAAATTTTCTGCAACAGTAATATTTGCAATAGTACATTGATAGCAAAGTCAAAATAAATATTAAATGTTTAGCTTAGGCTAAAATATTCAGCAGAGCAAAGTAATATAATGCCTTGGACCCTACTTATGTTAATTTATTTTATTAATGTAACATTATATTTAAAGAGTCAAGCAGGATCAATCCTTAGATGAGTTATGTCAGGTATTTATATTCTGTGTTAGTGAACTTTGTCTCACCTTAAACATTTAACAGCTCTAGGCTTGGTCATTCCATTTATCTTCTAGAATATACCCAAATGCATTTAGGGAAGTGTTCACCTTGGTCTGTAAACCATATTACAAATTTTATATACTTGAAAGGAAGGAAAACTATGTTTGGAGATGGCCAAAGGATAAGACCACCTCATATCACTCCACTAGCCCCTGTCATATGGCACAGATGCAATGCAAACAATATATTTCAGCTGATAGGATTTTGTCCATGTATTTGAGAATCTGGCACAATGGAATATCATTATACTGAAGAAGCACAGCTTAAAAGTATTCAAAATCATCACAAGCTGCATCATAGTGATTTGATATTCATCCTCAGATACCATAGCATTCACAGTCACCCCTATATTGTGAATTTGGCCTTTCATTATTGACATAATCCACCCCCTTTTACCCAGTAAGTAGTGGAACATTTATAAGGAGTCATGGTTTCATTGGCTGCATTGAATTTCCATTTTATTTTAAAAATAATATGTGTACAAATCTCTGCTGATGCTAAAAACACTCCCCAGAAATCCTATTCCTGAAATGCTTTTAGAGTTGTTCAAGATTCTTCCTTCCTCTATACTGTCTCCCTCTTTTTTCTTTCTCTTCTTTCAATGGGAACATTGAAAACCTATTAATCTCAGTGAAGACAATTTGCAATATGAAATATCTAGAATAGGGAAATTCAGAGGGAAAGAATGTCATTAGAGGTTACCTATTGAAGTTGATGTTAATGATATATTAATACAGTTTGTGATTTTTGAATTTATAGATATGAAATTATGGGCCATAAATATCATTTATAACTTTTTACAGAAACAAAGTAATGAGACTGTCTAGGATGACTTGCATACTACTCCACATTTTGTATAATCTGAAAGGTTTTGTAAAAAATATGGATGATCTCTTTCTTGAATGTTTGCAAGCATTTGCCTTTGAATTAAACTGAAGGGGAGACGAGTTGGGAAAGTAGTAGTAGGGAAAATGCAACAAGCACATTAAAATTTGTTTATTCAAATTTGAAAAAGTTTAAACAAAGATATAAGAGTAGCATTCAAAATTAAAATGCAGCAAAAATACTCTGCACTTTTCATTGTCACATTTAGTAGGCTTTATATGGGTGGAATAAATTATTTGTCTTAGCCATGTGTATTTTAACAATTGAATTTGGTACTTTAAAAGTGACATACAATATTTTCACCCTCATATTTCCTCTTACTTTCTTTAATTCACACTATTACTTCATACGGCAGTATCGTATGCCAGTTCCTGAGGCATCTGAGTTACACCCCCTGCTTTAAAGGTTTGTTTCACTTTGTTGGATGAGTATATTTGCAGTGGTTTAATTTTTGATGATATACTTTTGATAATTGTTCATGGTTCATTAATAAATGCAATTTAATATTTATATTTGTCTTAAATTATGTTATAAAATTATAATTAGAAAATTAAACCCATCTTTTCAGAGATAATATTGCTTAGTCATAATTAATGATGGATTGTCTGCTAATGTTTCTTTCTCAAAGTCAAAAAATCGTACATGCATAATTTATCTGATATTCAACATAAAAAGCAGGAAGGTAAATTCAGACAATTAACACATCTCTTAAACACATATATGCAAAAAAATTCTGAAATAATTTCTAATTAAGTTTGAATGGCTATGAAGGTATTAATTAATAATTCAATTATGTATTAATACATTCTGATGTGAACAAAAGTAAATTTCTCCTACAAAAATTCCTCATTTTTTTCTCTCTATCACACCTTCCCTCTCCTTTTCTCTGTCTTTCAGTACTTTGCACTTGTCTGTTTTATAAGAGTCCAAGGAATAGCTTAAAAAATATTCAATGGACAGCATCAGGAACAAAACAAGAATTAAGAAGATAGCATGAAGAATAGCGAAAGGAAATAAAAATACTCAGGCAAATGATTAAAATAGCATCAATAAAGAGTCAAGGAGTCTAAGTAAAGAATTCTACTATGTAATATAATATATCTTGATGAATATACACCACAGAAATTTCAGCAACATTTCAGTTCTACACTTCACTAGCATGTCTGTGACAATTGTTGAAGATTAAGATTCTCTAATTTCCTGTATTAAATCAGTTTTACTTGAATTTCAATGAACTTGGAAAAGTAACTTCATCCTTCCAAAGAACAGCTAAGATTGAGCAACATTTTCAGGCACATCTTGTCCAACTCCATGAACATTGTGTCATTGCAAAGTGCTTACCTATGAGATGCATTCAAAGTTTTATGTACTATTTTTCATTATACATTATTTTATATCTATGAAGGATGCATACAATTAAAATATGACTTCTTATTTAATTTAAATAAAACAAAACAAAGATATAAACTCAGATTATTTTTATGAAAACATTGAGCAACATATAGGCCTCATACCAGAAGTTATGTATTTCCTCTATAAGCTATATATATGCTTGTGCTATGATCTTTGATATAAACTAAAATATCATTTTCTTGAGATTAAACCCAATGAATCCTAATATTCTATGGTACCAGGGGACAAAAATTTCATGTCTGCTACCATATTTTGCTTTTGGACATCTCACCAAAATTATAGTATATTATGCTTAAACTGCCTTGATATCCTGGGCAATATAGTTTTCTGTTATCTCTTGATGTCTCTAATTTCTTTGTAGATGAAAATGTTGGTTTGCAAATGAAGATATCCTTAATAGAAATCAGGTTCCAGTACTGAAATTCTCTACATTATTTAAATCTCTTTTAATATGATGGAAAACATATGGTTTAGATAGTCTACCTTATCTACTCTTTAAAGGCATAGTTCTAGAATTTCAGTTCTATTAAAATGGCTATGATTATGTGTAGCTTATTTAACTTTAAGAATAGATTGAGGCTAGAGAGAAAAACTATATAGATCCTGAAGCAAGAAAAAAATATGATCAATCTGGAAGACAAAATCATTTGATCAAATCATTTAAGTCAGAAAACTAAGTAGCAGACAAGTACTCAGCTTATGAAGTAGGAAAGCTATGGTAGCAGTGACCACATAATATTAACTAACAGGAGTAGGAGTTTTCTTTCATGTCACTTCCTGTCATCTACATAGCAACATGAATACTAAATAATTTAGTGTGCACTTATGGATGAGAAAGCTTATACCAATTGGATGTATAACTTGACCGAAGCCACATAGTTAGTTTCTAGCAGAGACTGCATTCAAGCAAAGGCATCTTCTACTGCACACCCTAACTATTTCTACTTGACCATATTGTACTCCTATTGTAACTTGCCAACATTCTGGAATTTTATCTTCAAGACAAAATAGCATCCTCACCTACTGAAAGTATTGTTTAAAATAATCAAGCTAACATAGATCAGGAAATTAAAACAAACAAATGAATAAAAACTAAAGTGGCAACCATATCTATTAGCTAACTGTGAAAAAAAAGGTTAAAATATATATATATATATACATGCTTTTCTATCAGAAAAATATACAGTCTCAAATTTGCATACACCCAAAGGACAGTTGAAACCTAGCAATCTCTCCATTTAAGAATTTGCCTAACTTTAAAGCATGGTTCATTATTTTTAGTGTGCCTATTCTGTCTGTTATAATTCATCATGAATATAAAAGCAAATTTCTAATTTACATGTACTGAATTACATGCATAGAGAACTCTTCTTATTTTCCATGCTATATTCTGTCAAAAGCATACTGTTCAATTTTTAATAGAAATCTAAGAGCATCCCATCTCTAAGTTAAATATTAAACTGTATACTCTAATTGGAGTTTGAGGCTCTAATTGTATAATCTAAGAGCATCCCATCTCTAAGTTAAATATTAAACTGTATACTCTAATTGGAGTTTGAGGCTCATCATTTCTAAAATATTGTGCTAAGTAATGGAAACTCTTTCCTTTTACCTATGGAACTGAACTGCACATTCAATTAAGGTATGAGTATAATGCAGTTGGATTTTTATAACAGCTTATCAAGCTGTTCTGGAATTTCCAAGGGATGCCAAAAAGAGAAAACACACTCTCTTCTAGGACAGAAGACCAACAAGATAATTTTTTTCCTGTAATAAGCAAGGGAATATTTCTGAAACAATGAACAACTTGATTAAAAATGATTATGTGAATGCACTTTGACCGTCACTAAAAAAAACCACAATGAAATCATATGGTATTATAATGCAGAAGAAATCTAGTCATGCAGTACATAACCTTAACTCTCATGTTTATTACATATGTACCATTAAGTTAGTAAATTAAACCATGGAATCCAGTTTCTTCCCCTGGGAAAGTGACCTTTTTAACTCTATCAAAAATTCCCATAAGCTTTTATGTAATGAAATGATATGAAAGCATAACCTAAAAAAGAGTTCATAATTGTTTAATAAAATTAATGTTTTCTCATTTAAATTGTCCAATGATACACTTCTAAGTAGATTAAGACAGAGTTTAAGCTTGTTGAGAATTTGATAGAGGAGATAGGATATGAATATTGTAAACAAATGGATAGGAAATATTAACAGGAAAGTTGAGGCAGTAGGCAGATAATGAAATATTTTACATGATACAACATTAGACTATTATATTTCTGATCCTGTACCCTAATATGGGGCCTATTATTTGGCATGTTAATCAAAAAACTCTTGGAAATATTTACAAATATATATTCTAGCTTAATTATGTAATGGCTGCCCATGGAATCTCAATTTAAATAAAGAAAAAAATAAATATCATGCCACTAAGCTGCCCAATTGGGAAAAATCTATTAATTACATGCAATCCAAAATTTATCCACTAATTCAATGCAAATCCAATTGAAGTTTGAGTAAAGTTTTTTGCATAAATTGAGAAGCTGATTTATTCTACAGTTAAGATGAAAAACCAAAGAGCTAAGGTAGTCAACAAAAATTTGAAAAAGAATAAAGTTGGAGGATTCACATAATCTGATTTCAAGATTTGTCCTTGAACCAAAAACTCAACAGAATGTGATAATGGTGAAAAGATGCAACCTAGATCTAGGGGATCATATAAAGGGTTCAGAAAAAAATTCACATGCATAAGTTCAATAGATTTTTGAAGCTGTCAAAGATTATCCATGGGGAAAGTAGGTCTTAAAATAGAAATAAAAGTATTGGTGAAATAATTTAAGTCTCTTCCCAAATGAGAAGACATTAACACATTGTCTGCAGCATGTTTAAACTATTTAAAACCAGAGCTTAGATATTAATATGAAGCCTAAAACTATAAAGTTGTAAAGTAAACAGGATATCTGTGTGACCAAGACTTAGTCCCATTTTTTAGATATAATGCAAAATACTTGATATGTTGGAGAAAATTGGATACATTGTATTTCATCATATTAAATATGCTCTTCAAGAAGAACTTGAGGAAATGTACAACAAGTCACAGAAGGGGAGAAAATATGTGCTATAATGCTATTTGCCACAAAACGTGTATCCATAATATATAGAAAACTCTATAAACTTAAAAATAAACAATTAAAAACTTTTAAAAATTAACCAATTAATAAGTTAAAAAGCATAGGCTTAAAATTTAAAAATTCAATTGAAAATAAGTGAAAACTTGAACACTTCACCAAGCAGCCAAGAAAGAGGGCAACCAAACACTCAAAACATGATCAATATCATTCATCACAAGAAACGCAATTTAAAATGACAATGTGATCTCATAAGCATATTAAAATGACTAAAACAAAAATTTGTAATAGTAAAAGATAATACAAACCACTGACAAGAATGCAGTGCAATTGAAAGTCTCAACAATTGCTGATAGGGATGCAGCCAATTTCAGAAAAAACTGATAATTTCTTATGAAGTGAAACTATTTAACCTACAACTCAGCAATTTCACTCTTTGCCCAAGATAAATGAAAACATATGCTTATATAAAGAACTGTATGCCAGTGTGAACATTCCATAATTGTAAACAGTCTACATTGTTTTCATTAGGCCACTAGTGAATGGACAAGCCCACTGTGGTTTATTTTTACAAAGTAACACAATTGAGAAAAACATAGGAACAAGCTACTGGTATATTAAAGTACACAATGGATCTCAAATACAGTGTGGTGAATAGAAGATCCCAAACTCAAATGGTTACATACAATGCTTTTATATTTATCTCACATTCTGGACAGAGTAAAATTTAAATAATGTGGAACACAATTCAGAACCTGGGGAAAAGAGAGATGATTGACTACAGAGTGTTCAAGGGCAGAATTTGGAGTGATAGAAATGTTATATAACTTGATTGTTGTTGCACAATTATATTGTGTAACATTGCCAAATTCATATAACTGGAATACAAAATTGTGGATTTTATATGTTTATATTAAAATAATCCCAACTTTAAAACAACCTACTACATAAATTTATCTTTGCTGCAGAAGAGTTAGCGTTATGGGAAGATAGTGGTTACAAGGCAGCAAAATAGAGTCCTCATAGTGTTGGCAATGCTTTGCTTCCTATTGACCTTTTTTGCAGGATTATTTTCAGGTTATGAAAATTCAAGAAGCTTTACACAAATGACATCTGGACTTCCCTATATGCATATTATCGACAATAAATATTACACAGGAAAGAAAAACTTTTTGTGTAGTTCTGATATTCTTTGAACCCTTGTTAATTAATGGCTCTTTTATCATCTTATCATTATCTTCATTCTTATATTAGAGAAATTTTTATTAAATATTTGCCATATATTCATTTGATGATTGTATACATTTTTCACATTTTGAATTTTATACTTTAGCACTTTTTAAGTCTATCAATTTTTCTCAATTATTCTTTCTTATTTCAAATTGAGTTTTCTTCACACATATCCTTTCCATTTTTTTATTTCTTAACCATGCTTTGTATGGTGACAATCATTTTTATATTTTACAAAATCTTTCCATTTCTGTTGCTATTTTTAGTTAATTTCTGATTTCTTGGAATCATATCTTCAAACCCTCCAGATAGAACTATCTAATATCAGATAAATATAATTTTCATGATGTTTTAATCTTCCTTTTGTCTTTTATTTTATTTCAATATCTTAAACTGATATCTAATTCGCCTGACATAAGGCCTTACTTTATGTTGAGACATTAGTAACTTTTGAAAAAGCATTTATTCTTTTTATTAGTTGCCCTTTCAATACCATTGTATAGAGGTTAATTATAATTCCTTTATTCTTCCAAGTTTAAATGTGTTGGGCATTTTGGCTATCAGAAAGAGGTACAGATGTAGTTTTAGGGATTTGTCAAAGTAGTTTTTCCAGTTTGAACTCAGTAATCACTTGTGTTTTTATGAAAACATTTAAATGTTATCTTATTGTGAGCTGCTTGAATTCTCATAGATATGCTTGATTCATGACCACTTTCTACCTTGAGCGTTTTGACTCCTATAGTTATACAGCTGTTACCTATATAAGTGCTTCCCTGCACTTTACCTCTTACATGTTGCTGTGAAATACTG
This sequence comes from Tamandua tetradactyla, assembly GCF_023851605.1. Classification (NCBI taxonomy): domain Eukaryota; kingdom Metazoa; phylum Chordata; class Mammalia; order Pilosa; family Myrmecophagidae; genus Tamandua; species Tamandua tetradactyla. Next base: position 702,284 of record NW_027518251.1, on the reverse strand, counting down.
TCTGGTATGTCATCTCTTACTTGAAACTTGTGTTCCAGTGTTTCTGCCTTTCTCACTTTTCTTCTGCTTGCTTTGTCTCAGTTTAATTCAGTTTTCCTTTTCGCATTTATTTCTTTTCTGCTCTTTCAAACAGATTGTTTATTCAAATGACTGGTAAATGTTATTGTCTGGTACTTTTAAGAGTGGTTCATTGAAAGAAATTCCGTGTCATGTTGTCTGCCTTCTTTCAGATTTTGTTTCAATATCACCTTTTCATTAAAACCCTTTATTCTCTCTCACATATATGTCAGACTCCTCAATCCACAAAACCTTTTACTTGGTTTCACTTCTCTCTGCTTTGCTTCTCCTGATGCTGTTAATAGAACATGGCATTTTTGTTGTGTTTAATACTCACAGAAAGGCCCTCAAAAGTACTTTGATAAATAGCCTATCAGGAAAACCTACAGAATTGTAAAAAGAAAACTTTTCTAGTCTCTAGTTGTCTATCAATGTTAAATTTCTATTTGGTTTCTAGGGGTATGAATGTATGTGTATATGTGTGTGAGTGTGTGTTCATGCATGTGTGTATTAACACATCTGAGTAGTCAATATATTAGTATTGTGAATTCACAAAATTACAAAATTCCAGTACATCATACATGCATATATCATTTTTCATAGTTTCATTATCTTCTTGAATAAGGTCAAATGCATCCTTTATTCATTCTTAAACAGCACTTCATAAGTTAAAAGAATAAAATTAAAATTAATTTGGATGATTCTAAATATAAATGCTTGTTGCAGCAAGAAATATATTGTAGCATAACATTATTACAGTTTATCCTATTATTAAGTTTTTGCAACAAAATATGGTTCCATTGCCATGATTAGGAATCTGGACCTCAGAGAATTTAAGTGTTAACCCATGTCAGAGCCTGTGATGCAAGTTTATATCCCATATCTTAAGATTCCTTATATATTGTTAAAACATATATGCATGACTTTTCTAAGGTATATTTTTTAAATGAGAGGCCAAAATATTCATTCAACACATGTCAATAATAAGTGCATTATTCTAGAACCATTTACTTTCCATTATTGTGTAGATCACATATTGTTGTTTTGAACCTGAAAATAATTGAAGCATATTTCCCTCAAGGCAAGGTATCACCTATTCATTCCAACAGCCCAGTAAAGTGATATAAACCATCAATATAAACCTTTTTCTTAATGAAAACAATATCTGCCTTTGCTGTGTCACAAATAAGAGAAAATTTCAGTTAAGTTGCAAAGTATTTTAGGGATAGAATGCAAAATATTAAGATAAAATATGCTGTGAAATATCTGGTATTAAGTACCAAGGCAAATAGAGCATTTCTATCAAAACCTGAGTTATATAGATTTCTACATAGGTATTTGAGTACTATTCTTATTAGAAAACAGTAAAGAGAAAATAAATTGTAAAATTTATGTTCACAGTGGTCAGTAAGAGAACTCAAAATTCCGAGAATATGTTCACTTTTCCAATGAAAGAAGACAGTCATTTCAAAGAAAGAACATTGAAACTGGGGCCCAAATTTAAATAGGTATGAAAATTTATTAATAGAAGGTAAGAAACCTTCAACTTTCCAGTGGCTTATATTTTGATATAATGAGTAAAATTATATTGCTTGTAAGTGTATTTTGTTAGCTATCTTCTCTAGGAGGCATTGAAGATTACTATGCATTTCATAGTCTCTTAATGGTAGCCTCTGATTCAGTTTCTCTTGCGCTAATGGTGAGAAAATTAATATATTACAGGAATTCGGTTTTGTTCAATATCATTTTGTGGCAGTGGGAGTTTGTAGAATATATACTTATTTTTGTGTCTGTGTAGGTAGGTTGAGTAGTTCTAGGAATTTTCCATTTCATCTAGGTTACATAACTTGTTGACATACAGATGTTTATCATATCTTCTTATAGTCTTTTTATTTATATGGAGCTGCTATAGTGTCCCCAGTTTTGTTATAGTAAAATCATGGCTTTCAATAAGTAGGTTCACCCTAACTAACCCTAAGCATAGAAATGAGTTTCTTTGGTGAGAATGTTTGGGGTTTTTTTTAATTTTTATTTTTTAAATATAACAACAAACAAACTCAAACATATTAACTTATTATCATTCCATTCTACATATATAATTAATATTCACAATATCATCACATAGTTGCATATTCATCATCATTATCATTTCTTAGAACACCTGTCTCAATTCAGGAAAAGAAATTAAAAAAAACAGAAAAAAATTCATACATACCATACCCCTTAACCCTCCCTTTCATTGATCACTAGCATTTCAATCTAAATTTATTTTACATTTGTTCCCCCTATTACTTATTTTTATTCTATATGTTTTTCTCATCTGTTGATAAGGTGGATACAAGGAGCATCAGATGCAAGGTTTTAACAATCACACATCACATTGTGAAAGCTGTATCATTATACAATCATCTTCAAGAAACATGGCTATTGGAACACAGCTCTGCATTTTCAGTCAGTTCCCTCCATCCTCTCCATTACATCTTGACTAACAAGGTGATATCTATTTAGTGTGTAAGAATAGCCTCCAGGATAACCTCTCAAATCTGTTTGGGATCTCTCAGCCATTGAAACTTTATTTTGTCTCTTTTTACTCTTCCCTCTTTTGGTTGAGTAGGTTTTCTCAATGCCTTGATGCTGAGTCTCAGCTTCTAGGATTTCTGTCCCATGTTACCAGGAAAGTCCACACCCCAGGGTGTCATGCCCCACATAGACAGGGGGAGGGCAGTGAGTTTGTCAGTTGTGTTGGATGGAGAGAAAGCCACATCTGAGCAACAAAAGAGGTTCTCTTGGGTGTGACTCTTTGGCCTAATTTTAAGTAGGCTTGACCTATCTTCTGTGGGGTTGTTTTCTATGAACAAATCCCAAGATGGGGAGCTCAGCCTATTGCTTTGGTTGTCCCCACTACTTTTGAGAATATCAAGAATTCAATGTGGGGAAGTTGAATTTTCCCCCTTTCTCACCATTGCCCCAAGAGGACTTTGCAAATACTTTTTTATTCACTGTTCCAGTCACTCTGGGATTTATTCGGCATCACTCTGGACAAGCTAATAAAATCTCATGCCCTACTCAAGGTTCCATGTACTTATGATGCTCAATTAAGCCGTCTACATAAGTTATGTTAGGAAGTGCACTAGTCAAAATATAGGTTTTGTACCAAATAATCATTTTTTGCTTTAGTCAAGAACGTGACTTTTAATACAAGTACACATGCAAGGAACTGAAAAAATCTTTCCTAGACCAGTTTGTAGTGAGAGATGGCATTCAGGCTTTTATAGCCCAAGAAGACAAAGGAATGGCAAAGATCCAAAGAAAGTATAAAATAAGAAAGAAAAGAAACTGAATAATAGTCACAAGTTTCATTATAAATGAGTAATGGCCACCTGCTTCATTCTTATTTGGTCAGAATATTCTGTTATCTTATAGGTCCTCTTCCTTTGCTGACCATCCATGCTCATATTTTTTTTTCCTTCAAGGCAGCAAAATGCTGATTTAATAGTCTATACAGTGTTTCTGGCACCATTGCATTCTGTTTTAGAATGTTATTCATTCCTTGCAAGCAAATATAAGAAGGTCTGGCTAATGTAACTAGTGTAGCAGAGAGTAAACTTTTGAGATTAGATAAGCAGCCAGCTCTTTCAGCAAGGGCTTTAGATGAATTAAATCTGTTTTAGCTGAGGGATTATAATAAATATTGTCTACACACTAAAGGTCGTACTAAGCATTTTCCAGCTAAAGGACTATATCGAGCATCTTTCCAATGATAGAGCTAAAAATTTCACTTCTGATTTTAATTATTTTCTTCTTCTCTGTTTTCTTCTTTGTCTAACTAAATGTGTATTTGTGTTATTAATATTTTCAAAGAACCAATTTTGGGTTTCTTGATTTTCTCTATTGCCTTTAATTCTCTGTTTCATTTGTTCCCATCATATTTTTGCTATGCCCTTTCTTCTCTTCACTTTAGGTTTAGTTTGCTCTTCTTTATCTTAAATCCTCCAGTTGTGATTCAGATCTCCAATTTGAGGCTTTTTTAAAGTTAGCATTTGGAGATATAAATTTCCCTTCCACCACTGCCTTTGCTACATCTCATAAAACTGGTAGGTTATGTTTCCAATTTCATTCTCTTCAAGGCATTTCCTGTTTTCCTTTGTGATTTCACCTTTAACACATCTGTTGGTTAAGAGTACATTTTTAATTTCCATGTATTTAGCAACTTTGCTGATTTCCCACTGTGTTTTGATTTATAGCTTCAATCCATTGTTTTGGAGAGAATAAAGGATATTATTCCAGTATTTTAAAATTCATTGTGACTTGTTTTGTGAACTTATATGTACTCTACCCTGATGAATGTCCCTGGGTATCAGAAAAGATGTATATTTTGTTGCTGCTGATGTGGTGTTTTATTGGTATAGGTTTTCTTGCTGATTTTTAGTGTCATTCAATTTTTGTATTTCTTTATTGATATTGTTTCTAGATTTTCTATCCGTTATTGAAAGTGTTGTATTCATGGCACATACTGTTAAGCTAGAACTGTCTATTTCTCCCTCAAATCTGTCACTTTATTTCATACAATTTGGGAGTCTACCTTTAAAGGCATATTAATTTTTGAGCTATGTCTACTTGTGGAATTGACTGTATTGACAGTATATAGTGATTTTCTTTGTCCCTCTTAACAATTTTGTAATTAAGGTCTATGTAGTCTAATAGGAGTAAAGCTACCACACCTATTTTGCTTTGTTTTGAATAGTACATTGTATTCATTCTTTCACTTTCATTTTTTGAATTTCAGATGATTCTCTTGTAAATAGCATAGAGTTGTGTCTTGCTTTTTATTTATTCTTCCAACCCCTGGCTTTTGACTGGATAGCTTAATACATGCAGGACATTTTTCTGTTATTTAGCTATAAAGTTTTATAAATCTTTTACATTTCCCCCTTCAATTCTTCCATTAAAGCTGGCATTCACATGTATTTGATTTTTTGTATGGTTACCATTTTGAGTTCCTTCTCATTCCTATCTATATATATATATATTTACTTTGTAGTTACCTTGAGGCTAAACCTTGATATCTGAAATCTTTAACATTCTTTTTTTATGTGATATCACTTTAATTTCAATAGCATTTATGTACACTGTTTCTATACCCTCCATTTTCTCACCTTCCTCACATTTATAAAATGCATCTTCTTATGTTCTATGTCCCAAACCAGAATTAAAATATTAGTTTTTATTAATTTGCATTTTAGAACTGGTAGGATATAAAAAATGGAGTCACATAATAAAAAATAGAATGCAAAATTACCAATGTTTGTAATTATCAATATGTTTACCTTCACTGGAGGTCTTTACACCATTAGGGTCCTCTGACTAGTGGACTTTCCCTTCAATCTGAAGGTGACCATTTTGCATTGCTTGTAGGGGAGGTATAGTGGTGACAAACCTTCTCAGCTTTTATGGGAAATGTCAATATCAATGTCCTTTTTAAGAAGATATTCCCTCAGGATGTAAAATTATTGGTTGGAAATTTCTTTCAGCCCTTTATTTTTTTATCCCAGTGTTTCCTTGCATCCATAGTTTCTGAACAAAAATTGGCAATTAATCTGTTGGAATTCCCTCATGCAGAACACATTAATTTTCTCTCGAATCTTTCAGAAAACTGCCGTTGTATGTGGCATTCAACATTTTGACTTTGAAACATGTTTCTGTTTTTCTCTTAGTATTTATCCTTTTTGGGGTAAATGGGATTTTTTATTGTGTGAATTTCTTCATTTTTTAATATAATATGTTTTCTGCTATTACTTCTTTGACTATTTCTTCTGCACCTTTCTTTCTTTATCCTTTTAGGATTTCAATAAAGCACATATTAGTATGCCTGATGGTGCCCAATAGATCTTCAGCTCAGTTCATTTCTTTAAATTATTTTTTTCCATTCTCTTACTCATACTGTATCATTTTGATTGTTTTTTCTTCAACTTCACTTATTCTTCATTTGGTCAGCTCTTAACACCTACTGAAACTCTGTAGGAAATTATAAATTCATTTATTTTTGTCTTCAATTAATAGTGTTTCCATTTGATAGGATATCATATTTTTCATTCATTATTTAACTATACTTTACCTTTTTGTTTGTGTTTTCCTTTAACTCCTTAAGTATTTTGAGAATTTTTTGTGTCTTTTTTAGTTATGGCCAAAGTCTTGCCTTCTTCCTTGATGGCGTTTTCAATTTTATCATATTCTTTTTCATGGGTGCTCATTTCCTGTTTCTTTGTCTTTGGTCTTTTTCTGTATGCTGCAATTTAAGATTTAAAGTGTTAATTTTGGGATTTAGTTCCAAAGTTTTCTGTTCCCTACATTTATACCCAACTTGTGATTTGATAGAGATTTCTTTGAATACTCACAAAAAGTACCAAATTAATGCATACAATTGTTTCCACATACTTTGTGATTTGGCTCTATAGTGGCCTATATGTGCCTCAAAATTTTAGACCTCCTATCAAGAATATTGGCCTGAAATGAATGACAAGTGCAGTTTCCTTTCCATCATTTTTCAGCCAGCATTTTGGCTTTGGCTTGCATTTTCCCATGATCTTACGAATTCCTCGTTTTAAGGGAATATTAATTCCCCTTTTACCCACTATGAAATAGACTTTTTCCCACTCTCCTATGCTCTATTGCCTACCTTAAAGCAGGTAGTCCTTTATCCCAGGCCATTTGAATTATCTGTTTCTCACACTGACTGCATTACCCAAGAATTGCTTCTGAATGCAGGGCAAGTTCTAGGAGAGCAAGCCCAACAGGGATACCCTAGTTTGGTGGTTCAGGCTTCACCTGCCTTGATGGTGCTCCATCAGGCATCCCATTATGCAAATAGGGGTTACTCTAATATTACTGAAATACAGCTAAGAAGCCACCATGGAGGTGTAGGCATGCTCCAAATCATTAGGGTGTGGGTGGAAGAAAAACCAGCAATGGTACCCAAGTTACTCCTTTTGCCTTTAAAGCTGTGCTTTTTATTTGCCTCTTGCCAAATTGAAATGACATTTTTCAGAGGTTTGAAATATGCCTTTGTCATCTTCTCTAATTGCTCAGAGATTCTTTTGAAAACAACACACTGGAACATCTTATACATTCATATTATGCTAAATATTGAAGAATGCTAACTATTAAAGGAATAAATTTGAGTGAAACATGAACTTTCATGCAAATTTTAATTCAATCATAATGTATATCCCCAATAAATATGTTGATTTATTCTGTTCAGCAAATATTTAAAACACTTATGTAGTGGTACATTTTTAAAGAGTAGCTCATAAAATATTAATATACATGAGGCTAAGGTTGTGTATGGTCTACCTCATTTAGACATTCTATATTTAAAATTGTTTTAGTGATTCCCTACATGTTTTGTACTTCAATATTTATTCCAATATTCTTAGATATATATTGACATATTCTTTCTAGTGGGAAGAGAATATGACAATTCAGTTTGCACAATTGCTGAAAAAGCTAGAACCTCTGTTGTTCTAATTCAATATTCTGTTCAGTCATATACTATCTCATGGGTTTGCATGTGATAAATTTCAATTAGCTGTTCACCTTCAGCATTAGTGTGATTTAATATGAAAAGAGCTAAAATGGTTCATCCATTCCTGTGAACATAGACCTATTGTATTGTGATTAGGTTATTTCAGCTAAGGCCTGCCCCAGATGGGTATCAATATTCTCACTGGAGCCCTTCTAAGAGAAAAAAGTGATAGAAGCTCACTGAAAAGGACACACAAAAGCTAATAAAGAGAGAGGCTTAAAAAGACACACATAGAAGCCCAGAGAATAAACCACTGAAGCCAATCCTAGAATCACCAAAACCCAGAAGGGAACAGTAGCTCTCCTTGCCCATGTGACAGGAGTGGAGGATGCCTACACAAACTACATTCAGAATCCAGTTATCAATCTATTGTTTTCTTGACTTGGACATTTTTACAGCCTCAGAATTGTGAACTTGTAAGGTAACAAATCTCCATTTAAAAAGCCAACCCATTTAGGGGTTAGTGAATTTCACCCACTTTCATAAATTAAAACAGGTTTTGGTATGAGAATTGGGTTGCTGTGAATGCAAATACCAAAAATCCTGGCATAGCTTTATAAATAAGTAAGGGGAAGATTTTGGAAGAATTGACAGATACTTGATAGACCAGGCTCAGACTGTTTTGGTAGAAAGGCTTAGAGCTTTTTGGTAGAAATATGGACACAGACACTAAAGCCAATTCTAATGAGGCTTTAGTTCAAAATTATGAGTATGCCATTGCCAACTGGAATAAATGTGATCCTTGTTTTAAAGTAGCAGAGAATTTGGCCAAACTGAGTACTGATGCCAGATGGATGTCAGAATTTGAAAGTGAATAGCATTGACATTTAGCTGAGGAGATTTCCAAACTAAATGTGGAAAGTGTAGCTACTCATTGCAACTTATAATAAAATGTGAGAGAAAGAGGTAGGATTAAAACTGAACATTTGGGTACAAAGAAATCAAAAATTAATGGTTTATAATATTATGCAATTTAGAAAAATGAGTCCCCAGAAAACAGTGTCTCATGTGAGAATTAAACTGAACATGGAAACAGTCAGCCATTTTAGTACAAGTCAGGATTGGAAATGCAACTATCCAGAAAAAAATTTATGGCAAGGCATATAGTCTGAAGGTTGGGAATCCTGCATACTATGTGTGAAACCAATAAATATTTTGTGAAATATATAAGAATGGAGCCATTGTCATCATGCACTAAAGGGACATAAAAGTGAGAGATTGAAGGAAAAAATGACTACAAGGGCAGAACCATAAATGAGGTTTGGAACCAAGACATCTACTTGGGCTGAAAGAATGTACATATCCATGTATGTGGAAAGGGTTAGTGTGCCCCAGATCTTGCAGAAGGTGGACCTTCTGCTCCATTATTCAGGATAAGTGTTATCACCCCAGTGTTCTCAGATGTTTGGAACATTGAGCAGAAATTGGCTGCCCCACTATTCAGGATGAGTGCTGCCACCCCAGACTTCACAGTGGGTGAAGCCCATTTGCCAAAGACTGGGGAAAGCCTGGTTGCCATCCCACTCTTCTGAGGGCTTGAGCCTGTACTCAAGAGTTTGTGGAGAATCTGACCACACAATGATGATTGAGGAGAGTGGGACCTAAAGCCTGGTTATCACTCCCGTTGTTTGGAAACTCCCTCCAGTGCTCAGAGAGAATGGTCACTACACCAGTCCTTGGAAAAGGTGGGGCTGACACTCTATCTAACCATGAGTTCAAGTCATTATTCTATAGATGACACTTTGACCTTGAAATTTTATTAACTATGCAACAGGTTTTCAAACTGTTTGGGGCTTGTGTCCCCTGCTTTCTCTCCAAATTTTTCCTATGCCAATTGAAGTATTATTATGTGATTGTTCTTCCTTTGTGTATTAGAAGTACATAACTTGCTCAAAGTTTCACAGATTTATGACCTCTGAGCAATTGTGCTGCAGGACAGACCAAACTTGTACCTTATTTTTTATTTTTATGAGAACTTGTACTTAGTAACATTATGAAATGATTTAAGGCTTTTTGGATATTGTGATGAAATGAATGTATTTTGCATATGGAAAAACATGATTTTTTGGAGTCTAGTGGACTAGACTGCAGAGTGGAGTGTAATGGTCTGACACTCTTATTTACCCCAGAAAAGATCATCTTGTTAGAACTAATCCATTCCTTTCTGTCTAGACATATTGCTGGTAGGTCCTCTTGATTACGTTATTTAAGTTGAGACCTGCCTTAGGTGAGTTTTTATCTTCTTACTGGAGCTCTTTTCATGATATAAAAGCCAGAGAAGCCTAGAGAGAAGCATACACAGAAACTAGAGAGACAGATGCTAAATGAGAGAAATATGCAGAAACTCAGGGAGGAAACCACTGAAGCCAGAAGCTGGAAATGATGAAATTCAGGAGAAAAGTGGGGGACTAACAATTATGCCATTTGCCTTTTCATGTGACAAAGGAGCTGAGGATGCTGGCAGCCTGTCTTCAGAGTCCAGGTATCATTCCACTGATGTCTTGATTTTGACATTTTCATATCCTCATAATTTTAAATCTACAAGTTTCCCATGCTAACTCATTCTTCTATATCCCATTTTGGCAGTGTAAGTAAATGAAAACAGAAGTTTATTCAAAAGTGAAGTCACTTGGCATGGATAAATTATTATTGGAAGTATGCTGACCAAAATTCCTTAGAAATTGGTACAATGGGTGAGTGAATGTTCCATTATCAATAATCTTCAAAATAAGAGGTGACAGGACATAGCCAGGAGGAAAGTCAAACAATACTCTGCTCTGTTTGTATTCAGACTAGTTCCCAGGCAAACATGTGAGACATAATTTCCAAGTGAACTTTCTATCTGACCAGGACCTGAATAAAATAAAAATGCATGCACAAAACCACAAATTATCTCAAAGAAAACAAATAATATATCTCAGAAATTTCAGGTTCCTTATATGGTTTACCTATTTTAGTTTTTGTGAAAAACTTAACTTTTGGTTAATGATAAATGTTGTTCTCAAAGTTAGAGTGCATTAGTTTATCTGAAAAAAATGGGTATATTATTAGAATGTGGAGTATATATTTATCATGAGCCAAAACCTAAGAAATGCCTGGAGTTATAGAATTGATGGATTCAGAGTCAAAAGAGCATATATATATATTACAAATACATTTTTGGAAGAAATGTTATTTTAAATAATCACATAAAAGCATATTTTAAAATTTAATAATAATGTGTGGTCTACAGCATTAATACACCACATTAAAGCTTAAGGTTTCAATTTCTGATGTGCCATTTATATGAAATAATATTGGATATGAAAGGAGAGGAAATGATTCAAAAATATTCTCTATCATTACTTTTTATATATCTAAGATTTATTTTTTTATTGTAAGTAGGAATACAGTGTTACGAGTTTAGTCTCTTAACTCAACAAATCTTGAAGAAATCATAGGACCAACAGTTAGTGCTGTGACTCTGGATAACTTAACTTTCCATGTCCTTTTTCTTAACTGAAATGTCATACCAAGAGCATCCTAATTATGCAACATATAGAAGCTTCTATTATATAATATTCAGAGTATGATTTATACATAATATTCATTTAGCCATCAAACTAAGATTTTTCCATTCATATTTTACAAACTACAGTTTATTATAACATTCTAGACACACTACACTAGTTTCTTTCAATGCAACATAGTTGATAAAATAAAAAAACTATTGCAGTATTCATTCTGAGTATCACATGTGATTTCTCAACAGTTTGCAAGAGCTGAACACCATGGGAAATAAGAATAACACAAATATACATCACTTTATCCTTATGGGATTGACAGAATCTGAAGAAATCAGGCAGGTCCTCTTTATGGTGTTTTTCCTGATATACGTGATTACTCTGCTGGGGAATGCAGGGGTGATACTGATAATTCACCTGGATCTCCAGCTTCACACCCCCATGTATTTTTTCCTTGGTCAGCTCTCATTCCTTGACCTCTGTTGCTCAACTGTCATCATGCCTAAAACCTTAGAGAACTTACTAAATTCCTCCAAACATATATCCTTCATGGGCTGCTTCATACAGATGTATTTTTTTGTTTTCCTTGGTGCCACAGAATTTTTCCTTCTCTCTTCAATGGCCTATGACCGCTATGTAGCTATCTGCAATCCTCTTCAGTACCCTGTTGTTATGTCTATGAAACTCTGCTGTACCCTCATCACTGGGTCCTACATGATTGGCTTTACAGACTCTTTGGTCAATGTTCTTTGCACAAGTCATCTGCATTTCTGCAGCTCCAATGTAGTCTACCACTTTTTCTGTGACATAGCCCCAATTTTAGCCCTTTCTTGCACTGACACTTATGACACTGAAATAATGATATTTATCCTCTCCAGCATAACAGTAATGGTGTCTCTTATCACAATCTCTGTATCCTATGGGTCCATTCTGTCTACTATACTGAAAATTAATTCTGCCTCAGGAAAGCAGAAAGCCTTCTCTACCTGTGCTTCCCACCTCCTGGGAGTCATCATCTTTTTCTGCACCATGATTTTTACTTATTTAAAGCCAAAGAAGTCCTACTCCTTGGGAAGGGATCAAGTGGCCTCTGTGTTTTACACTATGGTGATTCCCATGCTGAACCCACTCATTTATAGTCTTAGGAACAGAGAAGTGAAAAATGCTTTCATGAGAGTCATGCAGAAAAGAGAAGGCTCCAGGCAATTGAAATGACAGTGATGCTGAATATTTAAGTTTACCTTTTCTCATTTTCCTAATTGATTATCTATTCATTCCCTCTCTAAACACACTAACATCATTTAGTCAGTTTGCATGTCTTTTGAACCATCTTACACTTAAGAATACATGATCTGGAAGATATCCAAAAATATGATTTTAGAAACCTACATAGTAATAAGAAGCTATGAAATATGTGTTAAAATTGTGATTTAGATACACATGTTTTTTTGTGGGCAACCAATGTGCAAAAACCTGTGGTTTTTATCTTTCAAATTGTATCATAAAATTCCCCATGAATGTTCCAAGTTCAGATAATTTCATTATGATGAAAACTTTCAGAAATCCCTTTTATTCTTTAGAGAGTAGTAAAGAGCACTGCTTCAGAATAGAAAAATGCAGGGTTTAGCTTCTAGATCTGCCAGCTTTTTAACTATATATTCCTCAGAAATGGAAAGCTTAAATCTCATTTCCTCCTATGTACAAGAAAGAACTCTAAATACAAATTTAATGCAGTAGCAATAAATTTTAGCCACATCATCAAAACACTAACATTCTTGCAAAATTTTGATCACTGAATGCTTTCATTATGAAAATATTCACTGGTGCTTTACATGTACTTTTGTTTAATCATATGTATATACAAACAAGTGGCTAAAATCAATACTTTAACATGTGTTCTTATAGTGAAGTAAAATACTGTGATAGAATTCAGTTACAGAAAAATGATTTGTGACCATTGAAGAAAATTTGGAAAATATTTTTAAATATAAGTGAACAGAATATCTTGAGCATTGGAATAGGTTCTACATAGTCATCTAGACTAATATTATGCTTTGTATATACATACTACATATATATAAATAATTTCTATAATTTTATATTTCTTTTCTTACAGCTTTCAGTTTCCACTCATCCCTAAAAACTTTGTTAATTCTGCTGTAATTTAATTTTGAGACATGAATGTTTTTTGTACATAAGCAAAATCAAGACTTTAATATTCCAATGATTTAAGATCTGAAGTTTATCAATTCATCAGGTTAAATATATCATACTATAATATCTCTTTTGTTTCTGCTTGTTAACAATTTCAAAGCCTTATCCTGTGATATCAACAAATTTCAGTAAATAACAGTTTTGCTTAATTTAGACATGATTAAAATTAATCATTCCCTTTTCTCTGATTGCTACAATTTTGTTTTATTCTTTAAAAAAGAATAAATTCTTGAGTTGAGCTATTGGCCAATTTGTTCAAAAGATTTTAATATAGAAGATTTATTGAAAGAAAAGTAAATTTATACTATTATTCTCCTGCAAATAAATAAATCTTAGGATAAAAATAAACAAAGCAGGGCCACGGTGGCTCATCAGGCAAGAATGCTTGCCTGCCATGCCAGAGGACCCGGGTTCAATTCCTGGTGCCTGCCCGTGTATAAAAAAAAAAGCTGTAAAAATAAACAAAGCAGAATAAATAGGTGGAAGTAGATGTGAATTGATGTGTTATGAGAACATTTCTCTGTGATTTGTTCAGAAATTTTAAATTTTGGAATGATAATAAATGCAAGTTTGTATCTCATAGTTATATGATAAATGCAAAAATGGCAACTACAAAAGTATATAACATCAGGTGCTGCAATGGTAACTCAGTGGCAGAATTCTCACATGCCACGCCAGAGACCTAGGTTTGATTCCTGTTTCTTACCAATGCAACAACAAATAAAAAAGGATATGACAGTATATGAACTCCAAAATTTAGGTTAGATTTGAAATCTTGGAACATCTATACATAGTAGCCAGTTTTAAATAATTCCTTATGATACACTTTTATTTGTTCTTTCAGAGCATTCATTGTACACTTAGTACATACAATCATATGACGATCATATTTTCAGGAGAGATTTAGAATGAATCTAATTGATTTCTGACAGGATAGCAAGAAGGAAACAATAGAATAAATTGCAAAATTCATATCCAGAGAATGGAACTGAGAGTATGAGTGCGCATGAAGTAAGTACATGCTTTTTGGAGGTCTTTCACAGGGATTCCAGAAGAGAAATTCACTTCACAATGAGAGTAGAACTCATAATAATGTGAGGTTATGTCTAGCCAGCAAATCCTCAGAAAGGAAATGCTAAGCACAGTTAGTGAAAATCAAATTACACAAAAACTAACAATAACAATCTATTTATTAATGAATATTTAATAGGGATCAGTATGAACATAATCATCAGTGTATAGCTGACATAATTTACTGACATTTATTAAATTCTAGGTTGGAGCAGTGCTTAATGCTTTCTTTGGAATTATGATAAAGGTATTAATTTAGAACTAAAAGTTCTCTTCCTTTATTATTATTATATTTTCTTCCTTTATTATTGAGCAATGAGGTATGGACTGAATCCCAATGTCAGACCATAACTCATTGTTTTATCACATTCACATCACAAGATTTTACTAAATATAAGTAAGAAATAATATGAAAATTATTCAATTAAAAATGTTTCCAGATGGACCATGGGGGCTCAGCAGGTAAAGTTTTTGCCTGCCATGCTGGAGGCCCGAGTTTGATTCCTGGTGCCTGCCCATAAAAAAAAAAGATTCCATATGATTTTGAAAATTGTCAGTTAAACTTACATTTCAAGTTGTCTCACAGGGCTTTCTTTTCACACAAAATTATTTTCTGCTCTCTGCTGATTCCAGTCCAATACTCCTTCAGAAGCAATAATGAAAGAGCAGCAGTAGGTCTTCTGGAGGTAAATGTAACTTGTGTGCCATTAAAAAAGTAAAATATCTTTTTCTCAATTTCTTCTCTCAAGATACATAAGATAATTTCTTCATGTTTTGGCTTTTGTCACTTGTCTTACTATTATTATTGTTGTTCAAATTTTAACTTAATGACAATATGAGTTGATTTTCTCTTCTATCTCTACAATGCCCTTTGATAAACTTTCAAGACATATTTCTAACAAGAGGAAATGATGGCCATTTCATTAATATTTATAATCATTTATGTAGTCTCTAAAACACTATCACCTAATGATCACTAATAAAAATGTTTATAAAAACTATTGGTTTCAGTGGCAGGATTCTTGCCTGCCATGCTGGAGACCCAGATTCAATTCCTTGTGTCTGCCCATGCAAAAAAAACTATTACTAAAATAACTAAATCACATTATTTGCCACTAAGAAATATTTGAATTCTCCTTTTTCCCTTTGTCATCAGTTTGTTTCTCTTTCAGAGGAAAGTGAAAAAAAGATTAGTACATGTCAAAGAAACCCATGAAATAAAAACCAAACGTATCATAAAACAGCTAAAATTTATCATGTACAATGCTCCTATTTGGGTTGATGTAAATAATTTGGTAATTAGACAGTGGTGATGGTTAATATGGTAAACACAATTAACAGTGCTGAAATATATATTTGAATGTGGTTAAAAGAGGAAATGTTAGATAGCATGTATGATAACAGAATACAATTTTTAAAAACCCAGGGAACTACACTACACAGTGAACCCTACTTTAAACCATGGATCATAATTAATACTGCAATGAGGAGAATGTCAATCATCAACTTTAGCAAATGTTCCACATCACTACAATATATTAATAATATGGTGATATACAGGAATCTTGTATTTTTTGCATGATTTTTCTATAAATGCACAACTTCTCTAAAAAAATCCACTGTGTGTAAGAGGCAGTTATATTTATTGAAACTTTGACTGATGGATCACAATTAAGTTCAGAAGCCACCATGTTTAGGCATGAGATGTCTGTATAGTAGCTTTTGTTTTTTCCTCCAATGTGTCATGAACTAAATTGACCCTTTCTAAAATTATTGGCCCATATATTTCCATGAGTTTAAAGGAGTGTAGCATATGTTAAAAAAGATTAGTACATGTCAAAGAAACCCATGAAATAAAAACCAAACATATCATAAAACAGCTAAAATTTATCATGTACAATGTTCCTATTTGGGTTCAGTAAATAATTTGGTAATTAGACAGTGTTTATGGTTAATATGTTTTTGGACATCTCTGCAAAATTATGCTATATTTTGCTTAAATTGCCCTGATATTCTTATAAATATAATACTCTGGCATCTCTTAATATCTCTGATCTGGTTTGTAGCTCAAGATGTTGGTTTACAAATGAATGCATGTCTTATAAAAATAGATCACAGGAGGGAAATTCTGTATTTCCCTATTAGGATCTGGAAACTGACAAACAACATATATGGGATTTGGTTATTTTACTCCAGCTGCTCTTCAATTCCAGAGAAGACTCTGGAATTCTTTAACAAGAATGAGTTGGAATACATTAAAAATATTCATGCCAGTGGTCTAGGACAAATAGGAATTTGGAAATAGGAAATACTGTAAAAGGACATAAAAATATGCAAGCAAACTTCAAAAATGTTACCAATTGGTATTCTAATATATATATATTTATATACTCATTGGTGAATGTTACCAATTGGTATTCTAGTAAAGGAATTCACTTCTTAAAACTTCTTGGTTAACATACACCATGAAATTTCAACAATATTGCAGGTCAACACTTCACAACCATGTCTGAGACATGATAATTGTTGATGATGAAGAGCCTCTAAAACCCTATTTTAAAAAGGAGGTTAGGTCTGAATGAAGTTGAGATGGAAAAGCAATTTCATCCTTCCAAACCAAAGAATAAGACAGACCAAAATTATCAAAAGAATGTAAAGTTAAGCTTCATGAATATGGTGTCATTCCAGAGTCTTATATAGAAATGCATTAAATATTTTTATTATATGAAATTTTCATTATATGTGAAGGATCCATACAATTGATGTTACTTTTAATTTAATTTATCTAATACAAAATAAATAGAAATATATCTTTTTTCATCAAAGCACTGAAGAATGAATGACCTCAAATCAGAATGTAAATATTGCTTCCTTAATCTATGCATATGCTTGTTATATAATATTTAAATATAATTCCATTGAGATTAAACCCAATGAATCACATTATTCTATGTTTTAAGGAATCAAAATATATGCATCTCAATCACCACATTCTGTTTTGGGACATCTCAGCAAAATTATACTATCTTTTGATTAAATTGCCCTGATATTCTTATAAATATAATACTCTGGCATCTCTTATTAGCTCTGATCTTGTTTGTAGATCAGGATGTTGGTTTACAAATGAATGTATGTCTTATAAAAATAGATCACAGGAGGGAAATTCTGTATTTCCCTATTAGGATCTGGAAACTGACAGACAACATATATGGGATTTGGTTATGTTACCCCACTTGCTCTTCAAGCAGGTACTTCTGTTAACTAATATTAAAATATTTGTGGTTATGTGTAGCTGATTTCCCTTTAAAAATAAAGGACAGTAAGAGAAATACACAGACTCTGAATTTATTTAAAAACTTGATCAATCTGAAACACTCATATAAAATCAATTCCACAACTCTATAATTAGAATACAAAGTAGCAGGTGATGATAAGAACAGTCATGCAAATACTGAGTTTGAGAAGATGGAAAGCTATGATACCAGCTACCTAATATTAAGTGGCTGCTAGGGGTTAGAATTTTTGTGTTCACTGTCTTATGTAATTTTTTTTAATTTTTTTTATTTTTTTATTTTTTATTTTTTAATTAATTAAAAAAATTAACTAACACAACATTAGAAATCAATCCATTCTACATATGCAATCAGTAATTCTTAATATCATCACATAGGTGTATGGTCATCATTTCTCAGTACATATGCATCGATTTAGAGAAAGAAATAGCACGACAACAGAAAAAGAAATAAAGTGATAACACAGAGAGAAAACACAAATAAAAATAAAAAGTACAAAAATATATAAGAGAAAAAAAACAAAAAAAAACTATAGCTCAGATGCAGCTTCATTCAGCGTTCCAACATAATTACATTACAATTAGGCAGTATTGTGCTGACCATTTTTTTTTTCTTTTTAGAAATCATACCATTCTACATATGCAATCAGTAATTCTTAACATCATCACATAGATGCATGATCATCGTTTCTTAGTACATTTGCATCGGTTTAGAAGAACTAGCAGTATAACAGAAAAAGATATAGAATGTTAATATAGAGAAAAAAATGAAAGTAATAATAATAAGAACAAAACAAACAAAACAAAACAAAACAAAAACCTATAGCTCGGATGCAGCTTCATTCAGTATTTTAACATGATTACTTTACAATTAGGTATTATTGTGCTGTCCATTTTTGAGTTTTTGAATCTAGTCCTATTGCACAGTCTGTATTCCATCAGCTCCAATTACCCATTATCTTACCCTGTTTCTAACTCCTGCTGAACTCTGTTACAAATGGCATATTCCAAGTTTATTCTCGAGTGTCGATTCACATCATTGGGACCATACAGTATTTGTCTTTTAGTTTTTGGCTAGACTCACTCAGGATAATCATCTCTAGGTCCATCCATGTTATTACATGCTTCATAAGTTTATCCTGCCTTAAAGCTGCATAATATTCCATCGTATGTATATACCACAGTTTGTTTAGCCACTCGTCTGTTGATGGACATTTTGGCGGTTTCCATCTCTTTGCAATTGTAAATAACGCTGCTATAAACATTGGTGTGCAAATGTCTGTTTGAGTTTTTGCCCTTAATTCCTTTGAGTAGATTCCCAGCAATGGTATTGCTGGGTCGTATGGCAGTTCTATATTCAGCTTTTTGAGGAACCGCCAAACTGCCTTCCACAGTGGTTGCACCATTTGACATTCCCACCAACAGTGGATAAGTGTGCCTCTTTCACCGCATTCTCTCCAGCACTTGTCATTTTCTGTTTTGTTGATAATGGCCATTCTGGTGGGTGTGAGATGATATCTCATTGTGGTTTTGATTTGCATTTCTCTAATGGCCAGGGACATTGAGCATCTCTTCATGTGTCTTTTGGCCATTTGTATTTCCTCCTCTGAGAGGTGTCTATTCAAGTCTTTTTCCCATTTTGTAATTGGGTTGGCTATCTTTTTGTTGTTGAGTTGAACAATCTCATTATAAATTCTGGATACTAGACCTTTATCTGATATGTCGTTTCCAAATATTGATTCCCATTGTGTAGGCTGTCTTTCCACTTTCTTGATGAAGTTCTTTGATGCACAAAAGTGTTTAATTTTGAGGAGTTCCCATTTATTTATTTCCTTCTTCAGTGCTCTTGCTTTAGGTGTAAGGTCCATAAAACTGCCTCCAATTGTAAGATTCATAAGATATCTCCCGACATTTTCCTCTAACTGTTCTATGGTCTTAGACCTAATGTTTAGATCTTTGATCCATTTTGAGTTAACTTTTGTGTAGGGTGTGAGATATGGGTCTTCTTTCATTCTTTTGCATATGGATATCCAGTTCTCTAGGCACCATTTATTGAAGAGACTGTTCTGTGCCAGGTGAGTTGGCTTGACTGCCTTATCAAAGATCAAATGTCCATAGATGAGAGGGTCTATATCTGAGCACTCTATTCGATTCCATTGGTCGATATATCTATCTTTATGCCAATACCATGCTGTTTTGACCACTGTGGCTTCATAATATGCCTTAAAGTCAGGCAGTGCAAGACCTCCAGCTTTGTTTTTTTTCCTCAAGATGTTTTTAGCAATTCGGGGCACCCTGCCCTTCCAGATAAATTTGCTTATTGGTTTTTCTATTTCTGAAAAATAAGTTGTTGGGATTTTGATTGGTATTGCATTGAATCTGTAAATCAATTTAGGTAGGATTGACATCTTAACTATATTTAGTCTTCCAATCCATGAACACGGTATGCCCTTCCATCTGTTTAGGTCTTCTGTGATTTCTTTTAGCAGTTTTTTGTAGTTTTCTTTATATAGGTTTTTTGTCTCTTTAGTTAAATTTATTCCTAGGTATTTTATTCTTTTAGTTGCAATTGTAAATGGGATTCGTTTCTTGATTTCCCCCTCAGCTTGTTCATTACTAGTGTATAGAAATGCTACAGATTTTTGAATGTTGATATTGTAACCTGCTACTGTGCTGTACTCATTTATTAGCTCTAGTAGTTTTGTTGTGGATTTTTCCGGGTTTTCGACGTATAGTATCATATCGTCTGCAAACAGTGATAGTTTTACTTCTTCCTTTCCAATTTTGATGCCTTGTATTTCTTTTTCTTGTCTAATTGCTCTGGCTAGAACCTCCAACACAATGTTGAATAATAGTGGTGATAGTGGACATCCTTGTCTTGTTCCTGATCTTAGGGGGAACGTTTTCAATTTTTCCCCATTAAGGATGATATTAGCTGTGGGTTTTTCATATATTCCCTCTATCATTTTAAGGAAGTTCCCTTGTATTCCTATCCTTTGAAGTGTTTTCAACAGGAAAGGATGTTGAATCTTGTCAAATGCCTTCTCTGCATCAATTGAGATGATCATGTGATTTTTCTGCTTTGATTTGTTGATATGGTGTATTACATTAATTGATTTTCTTATGTTGAACCAGCCTTGCATACCTGGGATGAATCCTACTTGGTCATGATGTATAATTCTTTTAATGTGTTGTTGGATACGATTTGCTAGAATTTTATTGAGGATTTTTGCATCTATATTCATTAGAGAGATCGGCCTGTAGTTTTCTTTTTTTGTAATATCTTTGCCTGGTTTTGGTATGAGGGTAATCTTGGCTTCATAGAATGAATTAGGTAGTTTTCCCTCCACTTCAATTTTTTTTGAAGAGTTTGAGGAGAGTTGGTACTAATTCTTTCTGGAATGTTTAATAGAATTCACATGTGAAGCCGTCTGGTCCTGGACTTTTCTTTTTAGGAAGCTTTTGAATGACTGATTCAATTTCTTTACTTGTGATTGGTTTGTTGAGGTCATCTATCTCTTCTTGAGTCAAAGTTGGTTGTTCATGTCTTTCCAAGAACCCGTCCATTTCCTCTAAATTGCTGTATTTATTAGCATAAAGTTGTTCATAGTATCCTGTTATTACCTCCTTTATTTCTGTGAGGTCAGTAGTTATGTCTCCTCTTCCATTTCTGATCTTATTTATTTGCATCCTCTCTCTTCTTCTTTTTGTCAATCTTGCTAAGGGCCCATCAATCTTATTGATTTTCTCATAGAACCAACTTCTGGCCTTATTGATTTTCTCTATTGTTTTCATGTTTTCAATTTCATTTATTTGTGCTCTAATCTTTGTTATTTCTTTCCTTTTGCTTGCTTTGGGGTTAGCTTGCTGTTCTTTCTCCAGTTCTTCCAAATGGATAGTTAATTCCTGAGTTTTTGCCTTTTCTTCTTTTCTGATATAGGCATTTAGAGCAATAAATTTCCCTCTTAGCACTGCCTTTGCTGCGTCCCATAAGTTTTGATATGTTGTGTTTTCATTTTCATTCGCCTCGAGGTATTTGCTAATTTCTCTAGCAATTTCTTCTTTGACCCACTCGTTGTTTAGGAGTGTGTTGTTGAGCCTCCACGTATTTGTGAATTTTCTGGCACTCTGCCTATTATTGATTTCCAACATCATTCCTTTATGGTCAGAGAAAGTGTTGTGTAAGATTTCAATCTTTTTAAATTTGTTAAGACTTGCTTTGTGACCCAGCATATGGTCTCTCTTTGAGAATGATCCATGAGCACTTGAGAAAAAGGTGTATCCTGCTGTTGTGGGATGTAATGTCCTATAAATGTCTATTAAGTCTAGTTCATTTATAGTAATATTCAAATTCTCTATTTCTTTGTTGATCCTCTGTCTAGATATTCTGTCCATTGATGAGAGTGGTGAGTTGAAGTCTCCAAATATTATGGTATATGAGTCTATTTCCCTTTTCAGTGTTTGCAGTGTATTCCTCACGTATTTTGGGGCATTCTGGTTCGGTGCGTAAATATTTATGATTGTTATGTCTTCTTGTTTAATTGTTCCTTTTATTAGTATATAGTGTCCTTCTTTGTCTCTTTTAACTGTTTTACATTTGAAGTCTAATTTGTTGGATATTAGTATAGCCACTCCTGCTCTTTTCTGGTTGTTATTTGCATGAAATATCTTTTCCCAACCTTTCACTTTCAACCTATGTTTATCTTTGGGTCTAAGATGTGTTTCCTGTAGACAGCATATAGAAGGATCCTGTTTTTTAATCCATTCTGCCAATCTATGTCTTTTGATTGGGGAATTCAGTCCATTGACATTTAGTGTTATTACTGTTTGGATAATATTTTCCTCTAACATTTTGGCTTTTGTATTATATATATCATATCTGATTTTCCTTCTTCCTACACTCTTTTCCATATCTCTCTCTTCTGTCTTTTTGTATCTGACTCTAGTGCTCCCTTTAGTATTTCTTGCAGAGCTGGTCTCTTGGTCACAAATTCTTTCAGCGACTTTTTGTCTGAGAATGTTTTAATTTCTCCCTCATTTTTGAAGGATAATTTTGCTGGATATAGGAGTCTTGCTTGGCAGTTTTTCTCTTTTAGTATTTTAAATATATCATCCCACCGTCTTCTAGCTTCCATGGTTTCTGCTGAGAAATCTACACATAGTCTTATTGGGTTTCCCTTGTATGTGATGGATTGTTTTTCTCTTGCTGCTTTCAAGATCCTCTCTTTCTCTTTGACCTCTGACATTCTAACTAGTAAGTGTCTTGGAGAACGCCTATTTGGGTTTAATCTCTTTGGGATGTGCCACACTTCTTGGATCTGCAAATTTAGGTCTTTCATAAGAGTTGGGAAATTTTCAGTGATAATTTCTTCCATTAGTTTTTCTCCTCCTTTTCCCTTCTCTTCTCCTTCTGGGACACCCACAACACGTATATTTGTGCGCTTCATATTGTCCTTGAGTTCCCTGATACCCTGTTCAAATTTTTCCATTCTTTTCCCTATAGTTTCTGTTTCTTTTTGGAATTCAGATGTTCCATCCTCCAAATCACTAATTCTATCTTCTGTCTCTTTAAATCTATCATTGTAGCTATCCATTATTTTTTCTATGTTTGCTACTTTATCCTTCACTTCCATAAGTTCTGCGATTTGTTTTTTCAGTTTTTCTATTTCTTCTTTATGTTCAGCCCATGTCCTCTTCATGTCCTTCCTCAATTTATCGATTTCATTTTTGAAGAGGTTTTCCATTTCTGTTCGTATATTCAGCATTAGTTGTCTCAGCTCTTGTATCTCATTTGAGCTATTGGTTTGTTCCTTTGACTGGGCCATATTCTCAATCTTTTGAGCGTGAACAGTTATCTTCTGCTGCTGGCGTCTGGGCATTTATTCAGATTTCTCTGGGTGTCGGACCCAGCAAGGTTGTAAGATTTTTCTGTGAAATCTCTGGGACCTGTTTTTCTTATCTTGCCCAGTACATGGCACACGTGGCACAGGTTTGTCTCAAGTGTTTGGAATGGGTCTCCCCCAGTCACTGATCTCCGCAGCCTGGGGATTTCGGATCCAATTCTCTCCATTGGTTCAGGGGCTGCGCGTGGTGGGGGCGTCAGCTGCCACGGCTTGAGGGGACCCTGTGGCTGGTTGCAGGCCACAGCAGGCCTGGGGGATTCCCCACCGGACCAGGAAGCCTCCCGCGGGGGGGGCTACCGCGGCTTGGATAGCCCTCTGATCCGTGATTCGTAGCCGCGGACTCAAAGCCGAGACTCAAAGCCGTCCGCAAAAGAAGGGCACCGCCTGCCTCGGCTTGGGAAATTTGCTTCTCTGATACTCTCATCCGGCCCAGGAAGGAGGGAGGGATTAGCTCGGACCGCCGCAGCTGCGGCTGCTCAGGAAATCGTGCGCCGCTCGGGGGTCTCGCCGCAGCCAAGTCTCGCAGTCAGACTTGCCAGCCCAGACTTTGGATAGCCCTCTGATCCGAGACTCGTAGTCGCGGACTCTAAGCCGAGACTCGAAGCCGCCCACAAAAGTGTGGCACCGGCCGCCTTGGCTGGGAAGCTTGTCTCTCCGAGTCTCTCAGCCAGCCCGGGGAGGAGGGAGGGATTAGCTCGGACCGCTGCAGCTGCAGCTGCTCGGGAAATCGCATGCCGCTCAGGGATCTCCCTCACCGCAGCCGAGTTTCGCAGTCAGACTAGCCAGCCCAGACTAGGTTAGGCTGTGTGTCCATTCCCTGCTGTAGCCCCGGGAGCTGTTCTGTACTGTTTCTGTTCACCTATTAGTTGATTTGGAGTTGGAGGAACTAAGACGCATGTACCTTACTAAGCCACCATCTTGGATTCCCTCTCACTGTCTTATGTAATTTTTATAGTAAAAGGCAACCTAAATCAATTAATGTTTTTGTTTCTTTGTTCATTTTGTATGCTGCATGGTGGGGTCACATTTCATTATTTCCGTGTGAATATCTCATTATTGCAGCATAATTTGTTGATTTTTTCTTTGCTTGTTTTTGTTGGTTTCTTTGTTTGGGAAGTACATGGACCAGTAGTCAAACCTGGATCTCCCACATGGCAGGTGAGAATTCTACCACTGAACTACCCTCACACTCCTAATGTTGTTTTACAGATGACAAAACTGATGTTATTTGAACATTAACTTGATCAAAGGCTCAAGGTTAGATAACCAGCTGAGCGAGGATTTAAGCCATGTTTGCTGTGACTGCAAAATCTAAGCTATTTCTACTTGACCATATACAATCTTATTGTGTTACTAAAAAATTCTGGAATTTGATCCTGTAGTAACAATACAAGATAATATCATCACATATTTGAGTTGTTTTTAAAGCCATCAAATTTAAATAGCCCACGAAATTAAACAAAAAAGCTAAAATGGGTTCTAGACCAATTAGCTTACTACTAAAATAAGTTTGAAATACATTTATAATCTTCAATCAGAAAAAAGTGTGATCTTGAATGGGTATATATCCAATAGACAGTGGAAAGTCAGTAATATTGCATTTAACAGTTTACCTAAATTTAAAATATAGTCCTTTATTTCTACAGTTAATATTCTATTATCTTCAATCAATAATATTTTCAAAAGTTCTAATTTAGAGCTCTATTGAATTAAATACGTAGAGAGCTTTTCCTATTTCCCATCCTTTTTTCCTACAATTCTAAGTAGAACACACCATAAGTAATTTAAACAATGAAGTATATATACTACTTTGTGATTCAGGCTTATTGTTTCTAAAATATTGAGTAAATGATGAAGAATATTTCCTTTAACCTGTGGAACTAAACTTTTCACTCAGTTAAGGTACACTGAGACTAGTAGGTGCTTGGGTTCTCTGGAAGTTTATCAAGATGTTCTTGAAGTCCACAGGGCATGCCCCAAGGAGTAAGCATACACTCTTCTTGGACAGAAGAACAACAGAAGGTTTTTTACTGCAGTAAGCAAGTGAATGTTTCTGAAACATAGAACTTCATGATAAAAATGACTACATGAATGTACTCTAGCCTCTTAAAAATAATTTTCAGTGGATAATTATATGGCATAGGATTGGAAGGGTATTCTGATCATACAGTATATAGTACTAGTCTGAAACTTATTAATTGTGTGCCACTAAGTTCACAACTTAAACCCATGAAATCCAGTTTCCTCTTCCTGGGAATATAACCTGCTTAATTTGCACAAATATGAGACCTGTAATGAAATAACTTGAAAGTGTGTCTTATGATAGAGTAGTCAAAGCATGCACTTTAAAGTGTTATGAGCAAAAGTTTAATCTGGTTGAGAATTTCATAAAGGAGATAAGTATGAATATTATAAAGTTATAAAGAAGAGGTATTAACAGAAGAGATGGAACAGTATATGAAGGTAGCTGGAATATTCTATGCAATAAAATGTTTCAACAGTCAATATCTGGTAGTGTTAAAGTTAATATGCTTTGAGTTTTATATTATCTTTTCTTGTGCAGGGGATCTGGTATACTAATCAAATAAATTACTATATATCTATGCTAATTAAAATCTCTTGGAAGATTTTGAAAAATGTATGGCCATTTGCCCTCATATTCAGAGATTTTAACTTAATATATAAGTAATATAGTTCATGGAATCTAAATTTTAATGAATAAATGAATATGATACTGACTGGCAGCCCAACTGGAAGCAATCTATCTATTAAGTAAAAGAAATCCTTAATTCATCTATAGGCTCAATGCAACCTGAATTGAAGCTTCAGCAATATTATTTTGCAGAAATTGAGATGAATATACAATTTAAATGAAAAGTAGTAAATAATGTGCTGAAAACAAATTTTAAAAAGAAGAATGAACTTGGGGACACTCAATCTTATTGCAGGCTCTCTTATAAAGCTAAATATTCAGTAGGATATGACATTGTTGAAAACATAAAACTTAGAAAAATGGAACCAAATAATGTTAAAAATAGGTTCACACATATATGATCAATTGATTTTAGTCAAATATGTTGAGGAATATCCTTTAGGAAACATAGTCTTATTTTTAATGGTGCTCACAAATTAAATAGTCTTTTACCAAAAAAGGAGGCATTAACTATAATTTGCAAGATGTACAAAGCATCTCTAAAAATAAACCATAGAAATTATTATGAAATCCAATTCTCTAAAACTTCTAAAGTAAACATAGGAGAACATCAGTGTGATCTTGAGTTAATCCAATTATTTAGATTAAATGCAAAATTTATGAGTCATAAGAACAAACTGCATATATACACTTCATCAAATTAAAGTCTGCTCTGTGAAAAACACTGTTGAAGGGGTGAGGAAACAAGTTACAAATAAAAATTTAATAATATTTGTTAAATTGTTATTTGGTAAAGAACACATATCTACAATATATGAATAACTCTCAAAACTAAATAATATGAAGATTATTCATAATTGACAAGATTTTAAAAATTCAAAAACTTAGTTCACCAAAGAGGATACACATATGGCATCTAAGCCAATGAAAAATATTCAGTATTCTTGTTCTACAATCTAAACTTATTAAAATGGCTAAAATAAAAATGTATAGTAACAGGGTAGGCCATTGTGTCTCAGTAGGCAGAGTTCTCACCTGCCATGCCAGCAACCCAAGTTCAATTTCTAGTGCCTGCCCATACAAAAAAGAAAGTATAATAACTGATAATACAAAGCCCTTACAAGAATGCAGAGAAATGCTCAGCAGTTGCTGGAAGAAAGCAAACTGATTGAAGTCAATTTAGAAAACAATCTGACAGTTTCTCACAAAGCAAAACCACTTACTTATACCTCAGCTCTCTCTCTTTGTTATTTATTCAAGAAAAATGAAAACATATGTTGACATAAAGACCTGTATGCCAACATTATAACTATGGTACAAGTGTTCAAAGGAATATAACTCAAATAAACAGGAATAAATACTGATATATTCAAATATCTTGGTGGATCTCACGTGCATATGCTGAGTGAAAGAAGCCAAACACAGAAGGTTAACACAATGTGATTACACATATATCACCTTCTGGACAGAGCAAAATTCTAACAATGGAGAACATATCTGTTGTGAGCAGAACTGGAGGTAAAAGGAGATGATTGACTTTGGAGGTTGGGGAAATTTTTATGGTGATTAGAATGTTTTATAACTTGATTCTTATTTAATGATTGTACATATTTGTCAAATTCAATTAATTGGCACATGTAAATAGTGTATTTATGAATTCATATTAAAATAATACTAAATTAATATGTCACATAATTAATCATTACTTCAGGAGAGGTGTTACCTTTATAGGGCACATAGTGGCTAGCAGACAGTATAAAGGCATCTTCTGGGATGCTGGCAGTATTCTGCTTCCTAGTCCTGGTCCAGTTTTCAAGGTTATTATAAGGTTATGGAAAATCATTAAGATTTACACTTGTGGTATATAGACTTATGTGCATGTTAAATTGTATTAAAAATAATAAAAATGCTTGATTCTGAAGAGACCCAGAATAGGTCTGGCAGTGAGGATGGCAGTCCCTGGAGGCCCAGATGACAGCAGTCAGATGAGGATTAAGACAGTGACCAGCCATCCAGAAAGAGGAGGCCCTCTGGTTCCAAACAGTCTGACAATGAATCTGTGCAGTCAGGAAGAAGCCACTCAGGAGGTTCTGGAACTGACTCTCGCCCAGCTTCTCCAAGTGCCAATTCAGATCAGGACTCTAAGAAAGGATCGGATAATAAGGGTTCAGGCCAAGGCTCTGGAAATGATTCAGAACAAGAGGGATCCAATAATGAGGTCTCAGATTGGTGCTCAGAACATGGATCAGATGATAGTGGCTAGTTTTATTTAAAAAATATGCTTCATCCCTGGAGGAAACTTTTTTAATATATGAAAGCTGTGATAAAAAATGTCTCAGATGTTTAGTCAAACAAAAGTGAAATTTTTCATAAGGCAGACTTTCCCCCAATCTGTTTGTATATTATTAAGCTCCAAGAGACATTTTCTGTGCTAGAGTTTAATATTTGAGTCTCTTATGCAAATGAGACTATTCTTCATTGTGGTACATCTACCTATCATGTCAGAAAACTGAGGTAAAAATAAACCCAGATGATAAATCATTCCAATAAAAATCTGAATGAAGCTGTGGCAGATGTCTCTCTCTCTTTGTTAAGCAGCATACTGTATTGATTTTTATTGCAGTCTTGCCAAGTGGTGCAAGAAACTTGGTATTAATGTCTTGCCCCATTTTGAGTATAGATTGAGACTTTTTATTTTCTGGAGGAAGACGTACCTACTGTATAATTGTACCAAAGTACAAATGAAGGTTTTCTTTGATAGTGTAATACTTCAGCCATATAAAGAAAATCACAAATATATCATTTGTTAGGTAGATAAGGTGTGGAAAAAAGCTTTTCTGTTAATAGAATGCAAAGGCCTACCTAAGGCACATAATAAAATTCTTTTACCAACCAAAAAAATGAAATAAACCTCATTTTGTTGAACATTTTCTAATATTATAAACCTGCTATTTAAATGTTCTTTGAATCAGCCCTATCATCTTACTGGTTCATCCTATTAATGAAATACTGTAAACATTTTTGCCATATATTCATTTTAGAGTTCTTTGAAACATATTTTATAGCCTCTTGCTTTCTATGCCATTTCAGATTAATGATATTTTATTGACTCTTTTACAATCATTTCTTGTTTTCTATCATGTCATTTTATTGTAATATTACAATGTTCATTTTCCTGCCATGTGGTCTTACATTATGTTCTGAGGTTTGTTCTTTTTACGTTTTGCACTTTAAATAGTTATGTGGAGTTTGATTGCAATTCTTTTATTCCCTCATGTTTTAATATGATGGGCATTTTAACTATCGTAAGGAAGTGTAGATATATTTCAGTGGTGTGTCAAGGTGGTTTTCCAGTTTCATGCTCAGGAATTACTAGTTTGGTTTTTTGAGTTCCTAAAAATATGATATTATTGTGCACTACTTTAACTCCAGTGCTAAGCCAGATTCATGAGCACTTTCTATTTTGAGTTCCTTGAATCTGATAGCTATACAGGTCTCATATTCTGGAGCAGTTCTCTGTAATTTAAGCCTTATGTGTTGCTGAAATGGTAGTTTCTAAGACCTATAACCTCCAGAACTTCTTCCCATATTTGCAACTTTTCTTCCAGGGTTTCTGCCCTACACTTTTCTTCTGCCTGTTTTTTTTTTTCTTTTTAGGATCATGGTCCAGGAATCAAACCCAGATCTTCCACATGGAAGGTGGGCATCCTAGCCACTGAACTACCCATCTTCTGTCTGTTTTATCTTTCAAGTGCAGTATTTACTCAAATGTCTGAATATTTTTTATTGTCTGCTCATAATTTAAAGTGAGTCACTAAAATAATTCTTTTAGTGTCATGTTGCATCAATTCTTTTAAATTTTGGCTTTAATGTTACCTCATCACTGAGGCTCACCTTACACTCTCTAAATTATGTCAAACCCACATCACAACAACATATTTTATCCTGGGAGTGTTTATAGTTATGGCATTTTTATTTGTTGTTTATCACCTTATATATAGGTCCTCGAAGGTGGTTTTAATAAATAGCCCATCAGGAGCATAGACATCATTGAAAAAAGTAAAAATTATGTTAGTTCTCTCTTGTCTACCAATGTGAATTTTATCTATTTGGGTCCTAGGTGGGTTTTCATGTGTGTGCGTATTTTTTTTTCTAAGTATACTATAAGTTAGTATTCTGAGTTCCAACAAAATTTAAACACTGATGAAGACCTGCAGAAGTCTTCATATTTTTATATCCCCATTTCAATATTCTTCTATTTGTAGTGTGGTTATGACTTTGAATAATCATGTTTTGAAGAAAGTAAAAATGTACACTTTATTCACTCCAAACATAACACTTCACAATTTAAACAGAGTAGAAATATAGCGAATTTGGATCACTGTAAATGAATGTGCCTGATTTTGCAGGAGATATTTTCTGTTGTAACAATTATTATAGATTCTCATATTTGCTTATTTGTTGCTATATAATGTGAGATATATTGCCAGGCTGAGGAGTCAGTGCTTTAGAAAAATTAAATTTTAACCAATATCAGAGCTTATCATATATATTCATGACTCATATCTTATAATTTCTTGTGTATAATTAAATCATGTGTTTATATATTTTGATAGGCTCATTTTAAATGAGAGGCCAATAATTCTATTCATTCAACAGAGGCCAGCATGTAACATCTTTATCCAGGATCATTTATTTATTATTGAGTATATTTCATTGAGTAAATCTTCCATATTTTTAGAACAAGAGGATAATTTGTTTGTATTCCCCTTGGGGCATTTCCTATTGGTTACCACTTTCTGTCAGTGGATATAAACCATTCAATCAGATTTGTTAAGATGATTAACAAATATGCATTTGTGGATCCATAGGTAAGAGAAAATTTTGGATAATTTGTAGAATATTTGAGGAGATAGACTGTAAAATATCAAGTTCAAATATACGATGTATTCTCTAGTACAAAACACTAAAGTTCTTATGTATTGCTTGGTGACCAGGTAGTATCCATAAAAATCTGATTCATTAGAACTCTACATAAGAATTGAAAACTCACATTTACTGGAAAACAGATAAAATTAAACAAAATGTTAAATTTGTGTTTGTCTTAGTAAATAAATCACTCCAAAATCAGGTGGATGCTTTTATTTAACTATGGAAGATGACATTCCAGATAAGGTAAGTGCAAGAGAAGTAGATTTTAACTTAAATGCTTATAAAAATGTACTGATAAGGGGCAAAATATGTTTAACTATCTGTTTACATTTTGAAGTAAGGAAGAAAGTAGTCAATGCTTCTTTTACACTTTTTTTTACTAGCTATGTAATCAAGAAGCCATTTCACAATAGTATGTGTTTTGTGTACTGTTAATGGTAGACACTTTGGTTCATAGTTTCTTTTTCTTGTCATAATGGCTTTAAAAATATTCCTATACTTTAAAAAACATGCTTTGCTTACTCTCATTATCAGGGCAGAGGTGGTTGAAAACCAAACCATGGTACAATAGGAAGTTATGCATGACCATTAAGAGTGCATGGAAATGGAGGGAAATTTTCAGTTGAATTTTTTCTGTAGCACATATTAGCTCTAAGAGTTGCTATAAAGATGAAACAAAGCAATGTGACAAAATTCTATCCTAGGTCAATATGTGATAAATTTTAATAATTCTTTCCTCTTTTGCAAATTTTGGTGGTTCAGTGTTGAGTCCAAGATAACTGGAGTCTTCTGGTTTCTAATAAAATGATATATGGAAGCTAGTTTAATTTCTAAAGGTTGAACCATTATGATAAAACCTTTTAAGAATCACTACCATTTTCTCTTTATAAGTTCTGAGGCTTTTCATTATTTTCTAATATTAATTTTAGTCACACTGATAATTATTTTTCTTTTGGCATTCAGAAAATATATGTTCATGAAATATGGGTAACATTTTTTGTAAATATAGTATTTGGGACCATGAAAAGGTAGAAGAGGATTGCTAAACCCAGCATTATAGAATTTTAATAATAATATGCATCACACAATTTAAACCCATTAGAATGTTTATGTACATATTACCAATCATGAAATAAATATATTAGATGCAGTTAAAGGATGGCATATCTGACTCAAAGGTTTGATCAAATACACTTTTAATGATTTGGTTATAATATTTATTTTGTGAGCCAATACTCGATAATTTTCATAATAAATTCATTTGATGATTAAATTTCAATTATGTGAATCTCCATTAATAATAAAAATTGAAATACTTAATATAAATTATTTATAGAGTTATTGCTTTATAAATTTAATGAGTCTGCCTGGTCTCCATCATTTGGTCTGCTAAGTCATTCAAAAGTTTTGTTATTTTAAAGAGGAGTAAACTTTGGACAAAATGTCTAACATCACACATAACTTTTAATCATAGAACTGGACCATGAACACATATTTACTGATTATGAATTCTAATTTATTTACCTTTCACAATTTTGGACTCAGGTACATCATTGAACTGATGGCAAGAATTGTTTCAGAACTGTTATTCTTCTCATGAATCCTAAAGAAATATAAAGAATATTAGATTTATTTTATCATTTTCATTAAATGTTACCTTTTATTTCTTTCAATTCTGCTTCTACCTCATGTACATGAACACTTTCATATCAGCCTCCTTTCAGCTAATATTTGTGTCTATCTTCCTCTCATGGTGCTTTTAAAATGAGAAAACGATTCTGGAGTGTCTCCAAAAGTCATTTACTCATTATTTTAATTAAATGAGCAATTTAAAAATTTAGATATGCATCTGAACATAAAATATACCTTATCTGAAGATTCATTTAAGAATTTCTTTTTTCTTCTGACTTTATCATATCCGCTAATTCTATGAAATTTTTCAAATAGTATTGATAATTCCTCTAAATAATCCTGAATTTTTCTTTCCCAGAAGAAAGTCAGAATGAGGCTTTCTTCCCCTTCTGTATTAGTTAGGGTTCTCTGGAGGAACAGAATCAACAGGAAACACTCCCAAATATACAATTTATAAAACTGTCTCATGTAACTGTGGGAAGGCAGAGACCAAAATTCAGAGAGCAGACCATTAAGCTGACATTTATGATGGAGGATCTGGATGAACTCCACAGGAGAGGTTCACTGTCTGAGTAGGAAGAGAGCCTGTCTCTCCTGAATCCTCCTTGAAAGGCTTCCAGTGATTAGGTTAAGCACCACTCATTGCAGAAGACACTCCCATTGTCTGATTGCAAATGGAATTAGCTGTGGATACAGTGGATGTGATCATGATTTAATTCTATGAAATGTCCTCATCACAACAGACAGGCCAGCTCTTGCCCAACCAGGCAAATAGGTACCACCACTTGGCCAAGTTGACACATGAACCTGACCATGACAGTCCGTGCCTTGTCAACTTGACAGCTATACATATCACCTTAAACCATACCTAATTTCTAAATAAAAAACAATAAAATATACATTTTTCTTTCACCTAACAATATTCAACTGTCCTGCATATATCTGGAAACACATTAAATCTCTCCAGAATATGGTACAAGTCCTTGGGTAATATTCATTCTTAAAATTGATATCGTACAACTTAAATAGTATGACATGAAAAGAACACCATTACAGTCCTTGTTTCTGTAACAGATCACATGGTTGTGGTTCATATTTATCACTACCTTCTTTCACTACCCATTTGAAAATTCCCTTCACTTGCAGCAAGCACTTCAGCTGGCCATGGTTCTTTGCCTGGTGGGGTGACCCAAACATTCATTTCTGAAGTTTCAGATCATTGGTAGTCCTGCATGGATTGGGTTGTTGCAGTTTTCCATTGATTTTAATCACAGGGCATGGTAGTACTAAAAGACATCCTAGGGGATCTCCTATATTTCAAGAAAACTCTTCTTTACCTCAATTGTGTAGTTGCAGACCTATTTCCCCCAATAATCAGGGTCAACCAACCCAGCCAATAATTTAATCTCCTTCTTGACTTATAGATCCAGGGGCATGAGTATCCCAAAGTGGCCAGATGGCAGTCTTAGATTCCAGTTCAATGGAATCATTGTTGTTTCTCCTGGTGGAAGCACTCCACTTTTGGAACTAAAACCTGGAGACCAGAAGACCTCAGGATGGCAGGGACAGGAAGGAAAAATTCTTCCAGTGGATCACTACAGGGTAATAGTGAGGGATACCACTCCCATTCCACCTCTTGGTTCCTGGACCAATGGATCCTGGCTATGGGAGAAATAGCACACACAGCATAAGCTGATTCAGGGCATATACAGCTTTCTGAAGAACATTACCCCAAGTTTTCAAGATATTGCCACCTAGTGGGCACAATAATTGAGTTTTCAAAAAGTCATTGCAATGTTCTATCAATTCTCCTGCTTCTGGATGATGGGGAACATAGTAAGACCAGAGAATTCCATTATCATGTGCCTATTCCCACACTTCAATTGCTGTGAAGTGTGTTCCTTGATTCAGAAGCAATGCTATGTGGAATACCATGGTGATGGATAAGGCATTCTGTAAGCCCTTAGTTTTGGCAGAAGCATTGTGTGCTGGGAAAGAAAACACATATTCACAGTGTGTGTCTGTTCCAGCTAGAACAAAGCATTGCCCCTTCCATGAAGGGATTTGTCCAATGTAATCAATCTGCCATCATGTAGCTGGCTGGTCACCTTGGGGAATGGTGCCATGTGGAGGGGCTGAGTGTGGGGGTCTGCTGCTGGCAGATTGGGCACTCAGCAGTGACTGTAACCAAGTAGCCTCAGTCCATGTATAACTTCTGTCCATACCAGCATGATCAGTTTCTCCATGAGCCCACTGGGCAAAGACAGGAGTTGCTGGAGAAAGAGTCTGACTGGTATCCACAGAGAGGGTCATCTTATCCACTTGATGATTGGTTAAACCTTCTTCTGCTGAAGTCACCCACTGGTGCACATTCATATGGGACATAAATATCTTCATGTTTTTAGCCCACTCAGAAAGGTCTATTAATATACTTCTTCCCCAGACCTCTTGTCAACAATTCTCCAATTATTGTGTTTCAAAGTCCCCAACCATGGAGCCAAACCATTAGCAACAGCCCATGAGTCAGTATACAAATGCACCTCTGGTCAGTTCTGCTCCCAAGCAAAATAAAAGACCAGGTGCACTGCTCAAAGTTTTGCCCACTGAGAGGATTTCCTCACACCACTGTCCTTCAAGGACACCCCAGAAAGGGGTTGTAGTGTTACAGCTGTCCACTTTTGGATGGTACCTGCATATCATGCTGAACCATCTGTGAATCAGGCCCGAGTTTTCTCTTTCTCAGTCAATTCACTGTAAGGAACTCCCCAAGAAGGCATAGCTGGGTCCTGGGAAAGATAAGGTAATGTGGCAGGAGTGAAGATCATGTGCATTTGGACCACTTCCTCATGTAACTTACTTGTGCCTTCAGGACCTGTTCTGACCCTATCTCATATATACCATTTCCATTTTACAATAGAGTGCTAATGTACATGCCCAAATGTATGGCTTGGTGGATCAGACCACATCCAACTCATGATAGGCAAGTCAGGTCTCATAGTAATGTGGGGGCCCATGGTTAAGCATTCTGTTTATACTAAGGCCCAGTAGCAGACCAAAAACTGTTTCTCAAAAGGAGAGTAATTATCTGCAGCAGATGGTAAGGCTTTACTCCAAAATCCCAAGGGTCTGCATTGTGATTCTCCTATAGGGGCCAGCCAAAGTCTCCAAATAGCATCTATATTTGCCACTATAATTTCCAGCACCATTGGATCTTCTGGATCTTGTGGCTCAAGTGGCAGAGCAGCTTGTAGAGGTGCCTGGACTTGTCACAGAGCCTCCGTTTGTTCAGGCCCCCACTCAAAATTAGCAGCTTTTCTGGTCACATCATGAATGAGATGAAGTAGCACACCCAAATGAGGAATATGTTGTCACTAAAATTCAAAAGACCAACTAGGTGTTGTGCCTCTTTTTTGGTCATAGGAGGGGTCAGATGCAACAACATAACCTTCACCTTAGAAGGGATATCTAGACATGCCCCACACCACTGGACACCTAGAAATTTCACTGAGGTGGAAGGCCCCTGTATTTTTGTTGAATTTACCTTCCATCTCTGACATGCAAATGCCTTAACAATAAGTCTAGAGTAGTTGCTATTCCTTGCTCACTTGGTCCAATCAACATGATATCATCAATATAATGGACCAGTGTGATGTCTTGTGGAAGGGAGAAACAATAATGGTCCCTGCAGACAAGATTATGACATAGGGCTGGAGAGTTTATATACCCCTGAGGTACGACAGTGAAAGTATATTGCTGACCTTTCCAGCTGAAAGCAAACTGTTTCTGGTGGTCCTTACTAATAGCTGTTGAGAAAAAAGCATTTGCCAGATCAATAGCTGCATACTAGATACCAGGGGATTTATTGATTTGCTTAAGCAATGATTACCAAATCTGGAACAGCAGCTACAATTAAACTTACCACCTAGTTGAGCTTATAATAATTCACTGTCATCCTCCATGGCCCACCTGTTTTCTGCACAGGTCAAATAGGAGAATTAAATAGGAATGGGGTGGGAATCACCACCTCTGCATTCTTCAAGACCTTAAGAGTGGAGTAATCTCTGCAATCTGTCCAGGAATCCTGTATTGTATCTGATTTACTATTTTGCTGCATAGGGGCAGTTCTAGTGGTTTCCACTTGGCTTTTCCCACCACAATAGCCTTCACTGAACGAGTTAGAGAGCCACTGTGGGGATTCTGCCAGTTGCTTAATATGTCTATACAAATTTTGCATTCTAGAACTGAGGAAGTAAGTGCAGAATGGGTCCGGGGGCCCATTGGGCCCACTGTGAGATGGACCTGAGCTAAAACTCCATTGATCACGCATCTTTCAGGGTCCCACTACTTTCCAAGCAATGCCCTCACTTTAATGGCAGATTTTCCTTCAGGATACTCATAGAAAGTTTGACATCTGTCAGACGGTGCCTAAGCTTCTCGTTTGAAGACTTAAGCCCATCCCTTTCACTCCTTAATGTATCCAGCATATCTAACAGCAACCAGCCAAAATCTCTACACCTCTTATTTCCAGAAAACTGCATAAAGTTGTCAAAAACATTATCTGCCAGAGCCTGGTTTGTACAAAGGAAGAATTAGGAGAATTGAATAGTGATATTTTGACTATCTCTTTTGTCAACTCACTCCATGGATTTGGAGTGTCAATCTGATTATGGGAATCAGAATCCTTAGTGCTTTTATGTCCAATCAGAGTAAACCATTCATTAAAACCCATGTTTAAGATTCTGTTTCTTAATAACCACTCCTGGTACCAAGTCATATTAGTTAGAGTTCTCTAGAGAAAGAGAACCAACAGGAAAAACTCACAAATATACAATTTATAAAAGTGTCTTATGTAACCATGGGGATGCAGAGTCCAAAATCCACAGAGCAGGCAGTTAAGCTGATCATTCAGATGGAGGGTCTGAATGAACTGCACAGGAGAGGCTCACCATCTGAAGCAGGAAGGGAGCTTGACTCTTCTGAATCTTCCTTAAAAGGCTTCCAGTGATTAGATTAAGCATCACTCATTGCAAAAGACATTCCCCTTGGCTGATTACAAATGGAATCAGCTGTGGATACAGCTGATATGATCATGAATTAATTCTATAAAATGTCCTCATCACACCAGACAGGTCAGCACTTGTCCAACCAGGCAAACTGGTACCACACATGGTCAAGTCAACAAATGAACCTGACCATGACAACTTCCAACATTATTTCTAATCCTGATTTTTTTTTTACTGATGGGATCCATTTTAATATAATAAAACTGGACTTGATGTACCTTACAAATTTAGACATTTTACAGGATATTATTTCCTAAAGATTGCATGACCTCAAGATTGGTTCAAAATGCATATAGACTGGATATATTAAGATAAAAATAACTGTAATAAATGACTAAGAAAATCTTTCCCCCAACAGTGCTATATATGGGCTAATAAATGAAACCTTAGATTTTAGTACACATAACTCTTTGACTCTTAATTTCTTTAGTGATATGACTATCTAAGAAAGATTTTTAATTTATTACTCCAAACTTTCATTCTTAAATATTTTGTCTTATGTGTAGGTACAAAGACTTTTGTTTATTTCTCCAGTAATATATTATTACTCTTCCTTATGACAACTTTAATTATCAAAGGTAATTATTATTAGTTTATTTCACTGATTCCATATTCAATAACACATAAATGAGAGCAACACATTGAAAGAAAAATAATGTCTTATTTTTTTCCTTCAGAATAATTCTTACCATTTCTCTACCAAAGACTTTGAGAGAATAGAAAAGCCTATGGATTTTCCAGAAATTACACTTGCAAATTCAATGAAATGAACAATTATTTAGCTAATAAATGACAACATAATGTTAAATATGTAAGCAAGCTATTTATAATGAAACATTGTACCACATATTTAAATGTAATGCTACTCTATCTAGGCACTGAACATCTTGATTAATTCTGTTCAGCCAACTCAAGAAATTTTTAGAGATTAGTCAATAAAATGTCAAAATACATGAAGTTGTGTATGTGAGGGTCAATCCAATTTAAAATGATTTTAAACATTAAATCTTGTTCACATAGTTTGTCTTTCAATATTTATGTAATCTTCTTAGATAAATATTAGTACCTTTTTTGAGTAGATTATAACAATTCATTTTACATAATTTCTAGAACATTTAAATTTCTGCTGTTCTATTTCAATGCTCTGCCCAGCAAAACATCACCTGATATGTTTGGATGTGAGAAGGACATTTCTTTCAGCTGTTCATTTCATACTTTAGTGTGGTTTAATAAGTAAGGAGCTTATAAATTCAGTGGTAAGTTAACCAATTGTCTTGATGATTTTAGAAATGGCATGAATTGTTCAAAGACCAATAAATAATTGGATTTGTATTCTCCCAGATTCAGGCACAAGTGATCTCTGTATCCAATACCATTGTCATTCAAATGATGAATCAAATGACTTCTAGTGTGAGGAAGCTGTGAAAAATTCTCCCCAGGGAAGAAGGCATAGACAACCATCCTGTGGTAATTAAAACAAATCTGGATGGTTTTAGGTATTCAATTAGTTCAGAAAATGGGGAAAAACTGCAATAGCCAACAATGGCATTACACTAATAATTATTCACTTCAAGTCTTGAAATATGGAAGTTATATTATCATTTGAACACTCAATCGGTTTATTAGAAATTCATTTAGGCACAAAAAGTTTTGGAACATAGATGTATGGAAGTATATAAAGCGACATCTGAGCAATGCCTAAAGTTCTTGCCATACTAAAGATGTTTGAGCATGTGACACACTGAAATCTGTGAAAAATATGAAACTGATGCCTGATATAGCAAGAGAATATTTGTTCTCAGCTTTTAGCAAATACAGAACACTGGATTAATAGATTAAATTGGGAGGACTCCTAAGATTTATGAATGTAAGAAATGGTAGCTGTCAGTATGAAAGCAAAGCAGGGCAGATTGTGAAACTAATAAAAATAAATATAAGTCCTAGGGAAAATTTTGGGTCATTTTAGTTTAATGCAAACACTAATGAGGGCTTCAAGGAATATTGATAATGTTGAGTCATTTTGTTTTAATATTCATAGTTGATTATTTTTCAATGATTTCACATGATTTTGGGTTATATAAGAATAATCTGTTTTTTTTTAAGTAGATAATGTTTTCCTTAAAAACATCAGAGATTTTCATCCAAATGACTATGGTATGACTCTTTTGCTTCAAAGACAAATAGACAAAACTATAGGTATTTATAGATAAATGGAACCTTAGCTGGAGCAAAATTTGGAGTTATAGAGAGATTCTCACATCTCTAAATCAAGCAGAATATCTTTATCAATGATGAATCTATCAAATAATATTGATATTTTTCCATGAACGGTAATATATTCTTTAATATAAACCCAGTTGAATGAACTCTTCCAGAAATTTCTACAATCTGACTATTAGAAAGGATGAATTTATCAATGTTGCATTAATTGTGCCTGTGTACATTGTGTGTGATGTTTATATCACCACAAAAACATAAATTCCTTGAGAAAAGAATTTATTTATTGACATCTTGTTCCTTAAAGCCTCCAGCAAATGTATCACATACAAAACATGCAAGTAAATATTGATCACATACCAGCATATATGAAGATATATTCACAGATGCATGAATTTATACACACATGCTATTGAATAGTATTATTTTTCCATTTACTTGGGAAAGCACAGTGATAATTTATCATGGTCAAGAATGTTAGCATACTCATGTTTAATCTTTTTTTATTTGGACAGTCATATATGCCATAATAATATGGTAAAATAATTTATAGATATATACACTGTCAAATGATATGTTTTCTGAATACTTAGAATAGAGAAATAAGTATAAATATTAGAGTCAACTGATAAGCAAATTCTCATATATCATTCACAAAACTAAATCTTCTCTCATGAAAATGAATCTTCATTCTTAGGAATGACTGGTGGTAGCTCATAAGATGATATCTGTGTATGTATGCATGTATGTATCCACACATACACACTTGTTCTTGAATTTTTCTACTCTTTTCTTACTCATTTTAGTGTTCTGACTCCATTACACTTTGTTTCATAATGTATTAAAATTTTAATATTAAATTTAATAAAACAAGAGACAAAATGAAAATTTACACTGTGTTATTGTAGGGTTATAGTGAACTTACTCTATCTATTCATTTACACTTAAATTTTTTTATATAAAAGAAGTTGTACATTTACAGAAAAATCATGCAGAATATTCAGGGATTCCATAAATCTCCCAAAAACCTGCATGCTTTAATATGGTCATTGGTTGCAATTGAGAAATGAATTATCTACTATTATTTACCTTATATAAGTTTTTCCCCTTTAGAATCAAAGTATATGATTAAATTTAGCTGCCTAAGATATTTGTAATAGTCATTGATATTTATTAAACTGATGATCTGGCAGCCTGTTATTAGGTATACACTTGGAAGAACTGCAAGCAGGATATGAATGGACATTTGCACACTAGTGTTCATGGCTGAAGTATTTACAATTTACAAAGTATTAAGGTAGCCTAAGAGTACATCTACTAATCAATGTGGCCTTTACATACAACTGGATATTGAGCAGTTGCAGGATGGAATGAAACTTTAAGTCATACAATTGTGTAAGTACACATTGAGTATATTATGTTGAACAAAAAAAACAGAAATGAAAAGACAAGCCTTTTAATGCCTCACTAATATGAACTAATGAAAATGTGAAAAATCTGAGAATTGAAACTGAGAGCAGTTATCAGGGGAAGGCTTATTGCAAAGTTTCTAAGATTGTAAATTCTTACAGCAATTACATCTATTTCTGGGTTGTGATAGTTATTCTTAAATTCTGACTTGCTGAGCTCTTTGTGTATAACCTGGTCAGTCATTGAAACTTTGCGTATTTTTGTGACACTTATGACTCATATCTAGAGTTCTGCAGCTCTGGAAGTCAGCATTAACCCTTACAGCAACTGTCAAGAGATGAAAACAGCACTATGTCATAATGTAGTCTGTAGACATATTGATTGAATTATTCTTCCAGAATATACCATACTGGTCTGTTAATTGATGCTGTTATGCTGATTGGTCCATGTAAGCCAGAAATAGTAGTGGCTTTAGAATTATTAGTAATATATTTGAATGTTAGAAATGGGTAATAAATTACAAAAAAATCAGGGTGCTTTCACCTCAGTGAAAGTTCTAGTCATTCAGTTGATAAGAAAATGGCAAGATATTCTTTTTAAGTGAAGGATAAGCTGTTGCACCTGTGCCCTCTTACAACCAAGATAGAAATAGGATGCCTAGTTGACTGGCCTCTAAGCTAAAGAGCCTATGTAGTTCTCATTTATACGTGCTAAAATGGTCCATTTGTCCACTAATCCAGTTGCTGCTGTTTTTGAATATGGGCCAGAACATGCAGAGTTTGTGCAACCTGGCCAGATAGCCAAAATTACCCCACATATCAAATGTTTCTTGAAGTTTCAGTGGCAAATTGAGATGCTCACTTTCTCTTTCTCAAATCTTTGTATGAAAAACACAGTACAGACAAATTGAATTTTGGATTAAAGCTTATATCCTCTGCAGTTGATTGCACACTTTTTGAGAGGCAACTTTTGGCTGCTCCTGAGAACTTTTAGAGACTGAATGGATGTTTAAACCGAGTAAAACTGATTACTAATGAGATCTGAGCTTCCCATTATGAAATAGGTGTTGCCTGAGCCACCAAAAGATGAGTCTGGATGTTGAACTCTATTATCAAATGGAAGAAGATTATAGGAGATCAGGCTCTGGTTCTTGGCCCCTATTTGTGCCTCCTTACCTTCTCTCTCCCAACCCAAGCTATTGCTTTGGTGGGTTTCATGCAAGAAATCTTGGGTTTTGTTTACAGATGGTTTCATGCAACATGCAGACACCATCCAAAAGTGCACAGCTATGTACTACATCCTGTTTCTAGGACATTTCTGAAAAACACTGGTGATATGAAAGTTTCCCTGTTGTAGAAATCTGAGCAGTGCACATGGGTGTTGATTTTGCTTTGAAGGATAAATTTGCAGGAAAATACATGTGTATATATATTCATGGACTGTGGACAATGATTTCACTCTGTGACTTGGGTATGGAAGGAGTATTATTGGTAAATGGCTGACTAAGCAATCTGAGAGAGAGGCATGTGGATTTTCTGAACAGGTGAGAATTCAGAATGTATTTGTTTCCCTGCAAATGCTAATTTAATTTGTCTTTATAAAAGAGGATTTTAAAATGAGTAGAGAGTGTGAAACCTTCTATGGCTATAAGCACCCTTATTCTTGCCTCTTCTGTCATTGCCCAGTGGGCCCAAGAAAAAACAGGCCATGGTAGAATGGGAGAAAGTTATGCATGGGAGCAGCAACATGGAATTACTCACCAGGGCCTACCTGGATACAGACACTTCTGCTTGCCCAGTCTATCTATCAGCAGCTTAGACAAACTTTCAGTCCCTAATATGTCCATTCTCTAGGCTGACCATCCTAATATCTGGTGACAAGTGGTCACATTAGATCACATTTATGATAGAATTGGCAGCATTTTACAATTAATGAAAAAGATACTTACTCTAGATATTGATTTACCTTTCCTGCATACCTAGCTTCTTCTGAAACTACTATCTATGTGCTTATTGAATGCCTTACTTATCACCATAACATTCAAAAAGCACTCCTCATGCCCAAGAAAATTACTTCACTGTAAATGAAGTGTGACCTGTGAACTCTACTCACAACATTCATTGACCTTAGCATGTTCTCTATGATCTTGAGGCAGTTAGATTCACTGAAACATGGAATGATCCTCTGAACTCAAGCACAACGTCAGCAGGATGTCAATACCTTGCAGGGAGAGGTAAATGTCTTCAGGGTGCTATATATACTGTAAATCACTGAATACTCTGTGGTGGGCTATTTCTCCCACAGCCAGTAGTCTTGATAATGAATTACAATGTGGACATAAGAGTGACACCAATATCGATTACTTATGCAACCCACTAGCAAACTTTTGCTTCTTATCACTACAATATTATGCTATTCTGTCATAGATGTCTCCAAAGGGAAAGATATTCCATCAGGAGATACAACAGTGACTCCATTCCACTGGAATATAAGACTGACAGGTAGTAATTTTGGTTTCTGTATTCCTCTGAATCAATAGACAAGAATAACCTGACACATATTATACACCAGTCTGGAACAGGTTGAACAGCTGAGGTCCCACACAGAACTGTAAGTCTCCTTCAATAAAGGACAGTGCCCCTCCACCCTGGTCATAGCAGGCTGTCCCCAAGGGAAAAGGGCATAGACTTTATTAGTAATAAGCAGTTAGCTAATTCAAGCCCCAATTGCAAAATTAACTAACAACTTCTGACTACCAAAATTAGGACCTGAGGATATATAAACATTGCCTAAACACTAAAGGAGGTTTTGCCCCAAGAGAGATAGGGTGGGGCTAATGGAAAAAGAGAAAGAGCCTTTTTGAGTTGCACAGCACAAAATCCTGGAAAAGTGTTGGACCCCAAGAAAAGGGGACACATAGAGCCTGGGAACACACAATGCCTCATACCAACTCCAGCTCTTATTTGATAAACCCAGGAGTGGGAGCCTGAACTCTGAAAAACATTTTTTCATCTTTTTAACAGGTCATTAGAACTGAAAGTGCTCTGACACTACAGCAGCGTCACAGGAATAAGTTGAATTAAGTCATGACTGAAAGGCAAAGTAAATAGTCAGGTGGACTATTCTGTGAAGGGTGTATCTTCCACAGTAAAAGGGGAGTGG
This sequence comes from Tamandua tetradactyla, assembly GCF_023851605.1. Classification (NCBI taxonomy): domain Eukaryota; kingdom Metazoa; phylum Chordata; class Mammalia; order Pilosa; family Myrmecophagidae; genus Tamandua; species Tamandua tetradactyla. The sequence goes on along the minus strand of NW_027518251.1, from coordinate 657,593 downwards.
AGCCCAGTTCAAGTGGAGGCCCTCCTTCAGTTAATTCAGGCACCAGGGGCTGGAATACAGAAGCAGTCAAAGCTCACCTCCTACCTCAGTCAGAGTCTCAACTATGTCCTTGGAAGGGAAGGGCTGCTGAAATTAAAGGTACTGCATCCCTTTATGCTGGTGGGAAATTGTGGGCAGATGAGAGCTGCATGAAGGGCAGGATAAGTGTGCTGGTTTGAAAGGATATAGAAAAACCATGTTTTTCATCAAAATCCCATTTCATAAATGTAGAATAATCCCTATTCAATAGTGTATGCTTGAAACTATAATCAGATCATCTCCCTGGAGATGTGATTTAATCAAGAGTGGTTATGAAACTGGATTACATGATGACATGTCTCCATCCATTTGGGTGGGTCTTGATAAGTTTCTGGAGTCTTATAAAAGATGAAACATTTTGGAGAATGAAGGAGATTCAGAGACATCAGAGCAGAATGACATAGCTACAAGAAGCAGAGTCCACCAGCTAGAAACCTTTGGAGCTGAAGAAGGAAAATGCCTCCCAGGGAGCTTCATGAAACAGGAAACCAGGAGAGGAAGCTAGCAGGTAATACCATGTTTTCTGTGTGCCTTTGCAGTCGAGAGAGAAACTCTGACTACATTTGCCATGTGTCTTACACTTGAGAGGGAATCCCTGAACTTCATAGCCTTCTTGAACCAAGGTATCTTTCCATGGATGCCTTAGATTGTACATTTCTATAGACTTGCTTTAATTGGGACATTTTCTTGACCTCAGTACTGTAAACTAGGAACTTATTAAATTCCCTTTTTAAAAGTCATTCTGTTCCTGGTATATTGCATTCTGACAGCTAGCAAACTAGAACAATAAGAATGGCACAGACTCAAGAGTCTTCAAAGGCAAGCCTGACAACTGGTGGGCCCACCCTCAAGGGAACTTGACACTGGCTACTCTGTCCTCCTGAGATACGTGCCTGCCTGGTATGGGAAGATGTGAATGGAGTGGAAAATATCTGAGTAGCCCCTCCTAAAAAAAACTCAGTATTCACAGGACAAGAAAAAGAAAAACAAAACCTGGAAATTTCTGAACAGTTAAACAAAACCTCTACTAGGTGTCTAGAATATGTTGGACAGAATGCCAAATAACAGATGAACAAAGCCATCCAACAAGAAAACCCAAGTAAAAGAGAGAAAACAACCTGTAGAATAAATTCATTAAGGAAATCAAGTGCCTAGATACCAGAAAAAAATAACAAGTCATACTAGGAAAGTTGAAGATATGGCCCAGTGAGTGGAAAAAAACAACAGTTCAAATGAGATATAGGGATTGAAACAGCAAATTCAGAATGTCCAAACAGATCTGCAAAATCTCATAAAAAATCTGTAAGTTAGGGGAGGATATAAAGAAGACACTGAATGATCCTAAAGAAGAATTTGAAAGTTTGAAAAAACAAAATGCAGAAATTATGGAGATGAAAGACACAATATAAGATTAAAAAAGAAAACAATGAAGCTGTACATCAATAAAATTGAAGAAGCAGAAGAAAGAATTATTGAACTAGAGGACAGGGCATCAGACATACAAAACACAAAAGAAAATTTAGGGAAAAGAATGGAAATACATGAGCACAATCTCAGATAATTGAATGACAAGGTGAAGCACCTGTATATGTGTGTTATGTGTATCCAGGAAGGAGAAAAAAAGGGAAAAAGAACAGAAAGATTAATGGAGGAAATAGTCACTGAAAATTTTCTATCTTTTATGAAAGAATAAAATTACAGATCCATGAAGAGCAGTGTACCCCAAACAAAATAAATCTCAATAGACCAATCCTAAGACACTTGCTCATCAGATTGTTGTGTCAAAGGTAGAGATAATCTTGAAAATAGCAAGAGAAAAGCAATCCATCACATACAAGGGAAGCTCAATAAGACTGTGGATTTCTCAGCAGAATCCCTGGATTTGAGAAGGCAGTAGTATGAGATATTTAATATTCTGAAAGAGATAATTTGCCAATCAAAAGATGTATAACCTGCAAAGCTCTCCAAAAATTGATGGGGAGTGTTCAAGAGAAAAAATAAGATATTTGTGGCCACTTACGTTAATGGCTCAGATTCACAGACAACATGGACTTTAGAAACAGAATTTATTAAACAGAATTAAAAAACTGTTAGAAATGAAACATAGTTACATCACCAGATGGAGCAGCATCAACACCCAAAGAGAAGCACTGGGTAATCCTGGTGACAGCATTTTCAGAATCCAACTAGAAAAGTCCCAAGAAGGTATCCTCCTCTCCTCTGCAGATAAGATTTTCTCTGTCTAACTCTCTCTGTCCTCTCCTCTTCTTTCTATCTGCATATGTGCATTTTATATAATATATTTTACACAACAGTGGCTGGATTCCAATTAGCCTATGTGACTGGTCCCAGGTGGTCCTCTCGGAACTGGCTAGGGAACAAAAGGAGTTTCCTGGGACCTAGATAACTTTATCAAAGTATGTCTTCTTTTGGGATGATATCCAGTCCTCCCAGCTAGATTGCACATTTCAACATTTCATTACCAAGGTTATGCAATGGCAACATCAATTGTGCAGAACAGACTCCACAAATTTAGTTCTCCTTTCAGCAAGATTAAAATACTTTCAGGCTGTCACTGAGAGAATTTGTGACTAAGAGATCAGCTCCATAAGAAATACTAAAGGGAGCACTACAGGCAGTTAGGGAAACACAGGAGAGAGAGAGAGAGAAATCTGGAGATAAGTGTAGAAATGAAGACTATTAGTAAGGGTAATAAGAGAAAAACATAGATATCACATATACAATCCAAAAGACAAGATGGATGAATAAAGTACTGCCTTTACATAAATAAAATTGCATGCTAATGAATTAAATTTCCTGATCAAAAGAGATAGACCAGTAGAATGGATTAAAAAATAGGACTCATCTATATGCTGTCAATAGGATACTCACTTGAGACACATGGACAAAACATTGAAAAAGTTATTTCATGAAAACAAAAATAGGAAAAGAGCAGGGGTATCTATAGTACTATCTTCAATCTATTCCTTTTCTGTTCCTTTAGTCATCAATAAAATTAAACTTCAAACGTGAGACAATTAAAAGAGACAAATAAAAATACTATGCATTAATAAAAAGAACAACTCAACAAAAAGACATAATAATTATTAATATTTATTCACAAAGCTGGAGTTCTCCAAAATACATGAGGCAAATACTGAAAGCAATGAAGAGAGAAGTAAGCACCACTATCCTAAATTGTTGGAGACTTCAGTTTTCCACTTTCATCAATGGGCAGAACATCTAGAAAGAGATTTTGAATAATATGATAAATGAACAGGACTTAGAATATATTTAAAGACCATTACACCCACTATAGCAGGATGCCCATTTAACTCAAAGGCTCAGATTCAAGCATTTTTTGGGTCACAAAGCAAGTCTCAATAAATTTTTAAAAGTTTGAAAACGTATAGAACATTTTCTAGGACCATAAGGGAATGAAGTTGAAAATCAATAACAGGCAGAAGGACAAAACAACATACTCTTAAACAATCAGTGGGTCAAGAATGAAATTAAAAGGCAAATCAGTAAATATCTTAAGGCAAATGGAAATGAAAGCATAAAACATCAAAATTTATGGGATGCAGAAAAGATAGTGCTGAGAGAGAAATTTATTGCCTTCAATGCTTATATTAAAAAAGAAGAAAGAGCATAAATGGACAAATTAACACTTCACCTGAAAGAATTAGAGAAATAATGGCAGATTAACCCCAAAGCAAACAAAATGTAAGAAATGACAAAGATTAGAGTGAAAACACAAAAATGTGAACACGAAAACAATAGAAAAAATCAAGATAACTAGAAGTTGGTTCATTTAAAAAATCAATAAAATTGATGGTCCTTTAGTTAAGCTGACAAAAACAGAGAAGATGAAAATGAATAAAATCAGGAATATGAAAGGACACATAAACAATGATACCACAAAAATAAGGGAAGTAATAAAAGAATACTTTGAGCAACTATGTGCTAATAAATTAGTCAATTTAGATGAAATGGGCAACTTCCTAGAAAGGCATGAACAACCAATATTGATTCAAGAAGAAATAGATGACCTCAACACACCAATCACCATTAAAGTAATTGAACCAGTCATTTAAAAAAGCTCCAAAGCAGAAAGCCCAGCACCAGATGGCTTCACATGTGAATTCTACTAAGCATTCAACAAATAATTATTACCAATCCTGGTCAAATACTTCAAAAAATTGAAGAGGAGGCAAAGCTACCTAACTTATTTTATGAAGCCAACATCATCCTAAGAGTGAAGCCAGACAAAGATTAAGCACAACAAAAGAAAATTACAGACCAATTCCTTTAGTAAATATAGATACAAAAATCTTCAACAGGTCAAATCCCACAGCATATTAAAAGAATTATACACCATGAACAAGTGAGATTTATTCCAGGTATTCAAGACTGGCTCAACAAAAGAAAATCAATCAATGTTATGTACCATATCAATATGTCAAAGCAGAAAAATTACAGGATCATCCTGATGCAAAAAGAGGCATTTGACAATGTTCAACATCTTTAATGATGAAAACACTTCAAAGCAAGGGAATAGATGGGAACTTCCTCAACATAATACAGGGAATATATAAAAAGTCCACAGCTAACATCATCCTCAAGGGGAAAAACTGAAAGCTCTCCTAGCATCAGGAACAAGAGAATGATGCCACTTTTACCATTGTTATTCAACATCGTTCTGCAAGCTCTAGCCAGAGCAATTAAAGAAGAAAAAGAAATAAAAGTCATCCAAACTGGAAAGAAGTAAACTCTCGCTGTTTGCAGATGGTATTTTAAAGCATATTACAAAGCTACAGTGATCAAAGCATCATGGCATTGACAAAAAGACAGACACACTGAACCAAATTGAGTGCTCAAATACAGATCCTTTTATCTATTGACAATTGATCTTTGATAAAGTGGTCAAGCCAACCAAACTGGGGCAGAGTGGCCTCTTCAATAAATGGTCTTAGAGGACTGGATATCCATATGCAAAAGAATGAAAGAGGATCCATATCTCACACCCAAACAAAAATTAACTCAACATGGATTCAAGACCTAAACATTAGAGCTAAGACCATAAAACATTTAGAAGAAAATGTAGGGATATCTTATAATCCTTGTGATAGGAGATGGTTACACCCAAAGCATGAGCAATGGCAAAATAAATAGATGAATGTGACTGACTCAAATTGAAACACTTTTTTGCATCAAAGAACTTTGTCAAAAAATAAAAAGTCAGACTATGTAATGGGAGACAACATTTGGAAACTGCATATCAGATAAGGATTTAATATCCTGAATATATAAAGAGATTCTTCAATTTAACCTCAAAAAGACAAACAATCCAATTAAAACATGATCAAAAGATGTGAAAAGACACTTTTTTCATATGAACTACAAACGTTTAAATGGCACATGAAAAGATGCTGAACGTCACTGGCTATTAGCATAATGCAAATCAAAACCACAATTATATAGCATCTCACACCCACTAAAAGGGCCACTACAAAAAGAAACAAAAACAGAAAACAACAAGTACTGAAGAAGATTTGAGAAAGAGACACAGTTCTCCACTGTTGGTGGGAATGTAAAATGGTACACTCTGGAAGGCAGTATGACAGTTCCTCAGAAAGCTAAGTATAGAATTGCCATATTATTCAACAGTCCTATACTAGGTATATAACCAGAAGAACTGGAGGCAAGGACACAAATGGACATTTTAACACTGATATTTATAGTGACATTATTTACAAATACCAAGAGATGTAAACAGCCCAAATATCCATCAAAAGATGAGGGGCTAAACAAGCTGTGGTATTGTTGCAGTCAGCACTTGTTTGTTAAAACCACTTCTGATTGCAACAGGCAGGTCCCTGTTTACTCAGTCCATTCCCTGTTTGACAAATTTCCCAGACCCCAAGGACAATCAGTAGGCAGTATAAGAAAACTCCCTATGAAGTCCCCTCCCTCCTTAACACTCATCTGCTTCTGTACACCCAGCTTTTTTCCCTTCCAAATTTAAACCAATCATTTACCTTCTCTTTAATATGTCATCCTGTCTATAAAAGCTGATATTAACCATGCTTACAGTTTCAGAGGCAACTCGGCTGAACCCTTTGGCCATAGAAAATAAAGCCTACTCCATGAAACCTCAGAGGCTTGACCCCAGTTTCTTCTGTTTCCACATAACGTTCCAAGAAGCTGGAAGACTTGTCTTTGTTTCACACAACATTTCTGGGTACTCATCTGGGATTGAGAGGATGGTGAAATTATCACCTCCTTTGCCTGCGGTGGTGGTGGTGCACAGACTGGATACCTGATGGACTCCAGTGCTGGCAATGGAGCTTTTCCCCATCTCTCATATTGCTGTCCTCCTTGGGCAGGATACTCATCACTTCCAGGGTGGCAACAGATCTGGAACAGTTTCTGGAACCAGGTTTCTGGGAGCAATGCCCATCTGACTGGCAAATGCCTGGGTGCATCAGTTTCAGTCCACTTGTAAAAAGCGAGGAAAGCCTGAGAGGAATGGGAGCCTTATTACTTCCCAGAGACTTTCTGAGTACCAGTCTCCAGTTGGAGAAACAGGGGAAGTGGAAGTCTACAGGTCCAGATATGGGAAGAGTGGTGTCGGAGGGGTGTTAGAATGTGTGCATGGGATTGCATGAATAAAAGGAGGTCCTGAACCATAGGAGCTGTGCATCAGGCCATGAGTGAGTTTGGATTCTGCAAGGTTGTGGTGATCCTCATACAACTCAGGGTGGGCAACCCCAAAAGTGGGGGGGGGGCAGCTGACGGTTTATACAGGACCACCAAAGACATGAGGTGCCCAATGTCCCCAGTAGGGGAACAGCCAGAATGAAGTGACCATTTATTCAAAACCCTTTGTTTTTAGTCTATAAGCCCTCACCCTAATCATCAGCCTCACAGATATGAAGTAGGAAGTCAGTAAGACACCATTGTGGTGCATAATTTGAACTTTAAGAAAGCTTTTACTGATGACTGGGGAATCCAACTGACCCTGACTAACTTAGGAAACTGTGAATTAAAACGGTCCACTTTTAGGGAGGATAAAAAGAAATTCTCTTATATTATGGCTTATCATTGCTCTGTCTTATCAATTAAAATTTTCACATTTCAAAGTAACAGGAAAATATCTGTGAAGGGGTTTTAAAATTTATCTCATTAAGACAGTCTGTTCTGTACAACTAACATCACCAATGTGTGACCTTGATAAGAAATAGTTGAAATGTGCACTCTAGTTGGGAGAATTGGCTATCCTCCCAAAAGGAGGTGTATTTTAATAAAAATATCTATGCTCCAGGAATCTGAATCTATAAAATAGATGGCCACAAATTTCACACTTCCTTTTGTGCACAAAATTGGCACTCTGAGCAGGATTTGCATTTCAGCATGGCTTTATAGTGGTTTAGGCCAGTAAGACAAGCTTTAGAAAATCTGTGCAAAAAATATGGACTATGCTCTTCTAAATATTGTAATGCTTTATTTTGGCCATTCTTGATAAGTTTGAAGTTGCTGATTTCTTGTCCTTCTTGTATGCAGAATGTTTGGGATTTCAATGATTTGTCTCTCTGTTTTGTACTTTCAAATGTTATAAGACATTTGGGATTTTTTAGGTCAGTAGTGCCTCTTCAAAATTTACTTAAATTAGATTAATGGTGAGCCATAAGATTTAGAAATAGATTAGGAGAAAAATATCACTTTTGAAAAAGTCCTCTAAACTCAAATAAAAAAAAATCCCAGGATGGGATGATTTGCCTTACTCCTCACTTGCAAAAGAATAGACAAAATGCACTGGAATCTGAAAGTTGGTGGAGTAGAATTAAGCAAGTAGAGCCTATTCAGGTTTCTCTGTGTCTAGAAAATATTCCATTAAAAAAGGGAAACAAATAATTGGAGTGTATAAAAAAAGATGGGATTTATTAATAGAATATTTTTTAAAAATGTGTTTTCATATTCTCAATTTCATTTATTTCTGCTCTGGAGAAATAAATGAAACAAAGCTGGAGGTCTCACACTGCCAGATTTTAAGGCATATTATGAAGCCACAGTGGTCAAAACAGCATGGTATTGGTATAAAGATAGATATATCAACCTATGGAATCTAATAGAGTGCTCCGATATAGACCCTCTCATCTATGGACATTTGATCTTTGATAAGGCAGTCAGCCAACTCACTTGGGACAGAACAGTCTCTTCAGTAAATGGTGCCTAGAGAACTGGATATCCATATGCAAAAGATGAAAGAGGACCCGTATCTCACCTCCTATACAAAAGTTAACTCAAAATGGATCAAAGATCTAAACATTAGGTCTAAGACCATAAAACAGTTAGAGGAAAATGTAGGAAGATATCTTATGAATCTTACAATTGGAGGCGGTTTTATGGACCTTAAACCTAAAGCAAGAACACTGAAGAAAGAAATAAATAAATGGGAGCTCCTCAAAATTAAACACTTTTGTGCATCAAAGAACTTCATCAAGAAAGTAGAAAGACAACCTACACAATGGGAGACAATATTTGGAAATGACATATCAGATAAAGGTCTAGTATCCAGAATTTATAATGAGATTGTTCAACTCAACAACAAAAAGACAGCCAACCCAATTACAAAATGGGAAAAAGACCTGAACAGACACCTCTCAGAAGAGGAAATACAAATGGCCAAAAGGCACATGAAGAGATGCTCAATGTCCCTGGCCATTAGAGAAATACAAATCAAAACCACAATGAGATATCCTCTCAAACCTACCAGAATGGCCATTATCAACAAAACAGAAAATGACAAGTGCTGGAGAGGATGCGGAGAAAGAGGCACACTTATCCACTGTTGGAGGGAATATCAAATGGTGCAACCACTGTGGAAGACAGTTTGGCGGTTCCTCAAAAAACTGAATATAGAATTGCCATATGACCCAGCAATACCATTACTAGGTATCTACTCAAAAGACTTAAGGGCAAAGACACAAATGGACATTTGCACACCAATGTTTATAGCAGCATTATTTACAATTGCAAAGAGATGGAAACAGCCAAAATGTCCATCAACAGAGGAGTGACTAAACAAACTGTGGTATATACATACGATGGAATATTATGCAGCTTTAAGACAGAATAAACTTATGAAGCATGTAATAACATGGATGGACCTAGAGAACATTATGCTGAGTGAGACTAGCCAAAAACTAAAGGACAAATACTGTACGGTCCCAGCGATGTGAACCAACATTAGAGAATAAACTTGGAATATGTCATTGGTAACAGAGACCATCAGGAGTTAGAAATAGGGTAAGATAATGGGTAATTGGAGCTGAAGGGATACAGACTGTGCAACAGGACTAGATACAAAAACTCAAAAATGAACAGCACAATACTACCTAATTGTAAGGTAATTATGTTAAAACACTGAATGAAGCTGCATCTGAGCTATAGTTTTTTGTTTGTTTGTTTGTTTGTTTGTTTATATATATTTTTTGTTTTTTTATGTTTATTTTTTCTCTGTATCATTTTATTTCTTTTTCTGTTGTCTTGCTATTTCTTTTTCTAAATTGATGCAAATGTACTAAGAAATGATCATACATCTATGTGATGATATTAAAAATTACTGATTGCATATGTAGAATGGAATGATTTCTAAATGTTTTGTTAGTTATTTTTTTAATTAATAAAAAAGTGTGAACAGAGAGATTGAACAATCTCTGAAAAAAAGAATTATGAAAAGGAATAGGCAGAATTACAGGAAAAACTGTCCATGCTGCACAATCAAAATTTTGCTTTAAAAAAATCAAATTTATAATTATTGGTCAGTAGCTGAGAGGGCTACAGTCCATGTAGCCCAATATTAATATTTTAAAAAAAGATGTAAAGTGAACAAAGGGAAAGCTCATATGGTATTAGCCACTGCCACTGCTGATTGGGATCCTGATAAGTGCGATTGTGTTGTGGGATGAAGCAGGTGATAAAAAAGGGAGTATTTTAAATGAGAAAGTTTTTCAGAAAGAAAAGAGTAAATATCCTTCAAAAATAGGAGCTGGCTCAATACAAAGGCAAAAAGAAGAGAAACAAGACAGTCAGGTTACTTTTTGAACACTGTTAAAAAATAAAAAAATAATAACTTATGTTCTTAAGTGTTTTACTCAGAAAACTGGTGAGTCATTAATTACCCAGATAGTCAGAATTGCAGATGCAGGGGCTGGAGGAGTGGTGCTGGACTATGCTGACTGCATACAACTTGTAGGAATTAGCACCAGCCCCTTTATAAAAACTGCTTTTCAGGAGTTTAGTCAGCAGACTGGAAAAATATTCTAACTTGCTGCCACTGGCTGCACAAAGGTGTCATAAGTAATGCCCTGCTGACACTATGTAACCTGCTACACTTTGTGAGATTCTATTTAAAATTAAAAAAGAAAGTTATGAAGTCAGCAAATGTATTGGAAGAGGCTGACACATTCCACCTCCTCCCTGTCAATGCTTCACAGAGAAATGCTATCATTAAGGCAGCACCTCCAACATATAGAACCCTTACTAATGACTCTATTAATAGGAGAAACAGACTATCCACTTAACAGTGTATCAAATAAAATGGCAGAGCTGGGAAACATGGGAGACTGGAACACAGGGAAAGGAAAGGCCAAAAAATCTAATGGGAAATAGTTCCCCAATGCCAGTAACAATTTCCTGCAGACATGTTCCAAGACCTGCAGGGAGTTGGGGTCAACCAAAAAAGTATTAATGTTTTGTCAAATAAGATAAAAAGAATGTATAAAGAAAAATGTAAAGCAAGTTATAATCGTAAAGTGAATAGTCCTTCTACTTCTGGCAAGGCAGAAAACCTGCATCCAGTTACCTTGGCACCTCTCTTCTTCCATATAATTCTTTTCTTCCAAAAAAAGGGATTAGGCCAAATCCCATTGTTTTTTACTCATAATCTGTGGCTCCCTTTTGGTTTTCTGTTTCATATTTTTTAATTGGGGAAGGTTTTAATATTAGGAAACTCCTTGCTTACAAGTTTTATCATTACAATTTTTTTAAAACTCTTAATATGTGCCATTAATTCTTACTTAAAAATGTATATTGATGTTTCAAATATGCATTAACTAAAACATTTTAAGTATTTAACATTAGTCTGACAAATTTGATTTTGATAGTAATTGTATGTGAAAATTGTTTGCTTGAAGGAACGACTTAAGTATGAAGGACATAAAGGGTGTGTTTATACTAAAAGGAAAAGAGTAGTGTTTCCCTAAAATAAAATAAAGTGGCTATTACAGAATAAGGAAAATGTAAGACAAAGTCTAAACAAATACAGTAAATTGCTGAAGGTTTGTGGGAAAAGAACTTATGGTCAAAGTTAGAAAAAGTTTTAGGTGAACTAAAAGGGAAGGTGTTAAAAGCAGTACCCAAACTCATTGGTGTATACTCTCCCTTACATGAGGTTGATTCAGGGAAGGTGGTGTGGGTAAAAGGCTGGAAAAAAAGGAGGTTCCCTCCAGCCTTTATGGAGAGTTCCTTACTGTATTGCTTTAGTAACCCCAACATCTGTAAGAGTTGTGGAGATCGTCCCATGAATTCGCCATTCTTGGGTCAAGAGGGCCACTGCAGACACCTCTGGGAGTGCACTCCTGATCTTAAATATCTGACATGCATCATTCTCTGAAGCCACTGCACCCTTCTCCATCACAGCTGCGGTCATGTGGCCAGCCTGCAAATGAGGCTTAAATGACCATTGTTGCCCTGATCTAGCTCACTGGAAGCAGCTAGTCAATGCACAGCTGAAGCCTAAGGAAACCTATAAATCCTGCCTCAGTCACCCTGGAAGCTGACTGATCTATGTATGGCTGAAGATTGAGGAATCAAAACATGGTCATCCTGGCCTGCTGGGTCTGTGGAGTAATTATTTCTTCTTGCTCTTTGCATTTGTCTTTTGTTAAGCAGTTTTAGCCTTCCTGGAAATAGTTCACTTGGAGTTCTTCCCCAAAATCAACTTTACCCTTATTTGTTGGAATCCCTCTTACCCAGGTAACTTCCCCCTTCCTAGCCAAAGCCCAGAGTAAGAGTAAGTATCCATTCCTTCCCTGAGGCTAACTATATGTTCATATGGTGGTTCTCCCCATAGCCAGCACCATGCACCTCACCCCTCTGTTTCTGCTCAGTATGACCATAAGTCCTTCCAAGCAGAATAATGCATACCAGGAATGCCTCAAGATCACCTATGTTGGGAAAAAGGTAAAAATTATAACCAGTATTCATGCCTGGGCAGTCCTCAGGTCTGCATTATTCTCAATGCACCCTAAAGATGATCCCCAGTATATTATAATCTCACCTCACCCAGTTCAGTAGGTCTGTTTTGTTACTCTAGGGCAGCAAGGCTATGACCATAACCCCTAGAAAGGGAAATAGTTCCCAAGTCCACCTAACCTTCAACACATGTAGCTTTACCCCCCTCTGAATCTGATACCTTTCTCAGTGAACTCTGGTAGTTCAATGCATATCAGTAAGGAGCTCTTGGCTGTGCTGAGGTAGAGGACTCCAAGGAGCTAATACCATGCAGTTTGTCTCTTGCCCAAAAACTGTGAGCTAAGCCTTCACTGTAGAAAAGACCTGGCTTCCCCAAAACATGTGACCAAAACTGTGACCCTGCAAGCAGTCGAGGGAATCCAAAAGCCAGTGCTCAGCATGGATGCCAGGAAGCATAGGCTATGAAGCAGACAGATTGGAACCTCTCAGGGGGCACTGTCCCCTCACTTGCATACCTCACATCACCTTGCTTGCCCTCAAAAATGGCTGGCTAGCAAAAGACTGGTAAGATTCCTCAGGGAATGAACAGCATAAGACAGGGCACAGTTGCAAAGGGACCATCAGCAGAAAACTGGGGGCCAACAGGAGTGGGGGAAAGATCCTCATCCCCCCAACTTTGCAGGGCTACATTGTTTCTAAACAATGCATGGCTACATTGTTTCCCATACCCAGCTGAGATGGGTACATACCAACACTTGCAACAAAAAAGGACAAAATATAGGGGATGCTATTACCCTCTGGTGTGGGAAGGCATCAAAGGGGGCAATTTTCCAGGCAGCTCCTGTTTGTTAAAGCCACTTCCTGTTTCAGCAGGCAGGTCCCTGTTCACTTGGGCAACTCTCTGTAGAAAAATCCCCCAGACCTTGAAGATGGTCAATAGGCAGGATAAGAGAAATCCCTGTGAAGCCCCCTCCCCCCTGACTGCTCATCTGCTTCTGTATACCCAGCTTGCACCCTTCCCAATTTTAACCAGCCAATCATTTACCTTGTCTTTAATATATCATCCTGTCTATAAAAACTGATATTAACCTTTTCTTCGAGAATCAGACTTTCAGTTTTGGCTTGGCTGAGCCCTATGACCATTGGTGAATACAAACCTACGTCCTGAAACTTTGGAGCCTTGGCCCCAGTTTGTTTTGTTTTTTTGCAACACTTCCACTTGCAATAAGGCATTATATGTGGCAAAAATTGCTTTTCCAGGAAGTTGTATTTTAGTTATTCTCCTTTCAATAATTGCAACCAAAAGCCAAGGGACATTCACTTACTATATTCCTCTGATACAGACACCACCTTATGCCATTGTCAGTGCTGGCTACATCCAATTCATAGGTCTGGATCTAAGCCCACCATTAGTTTTGCCTGTGGTATTACTCTTTTTGCCTTTTCAAAAGTAGCTTTTGAGGAGTTAACCCATTCCCCAGAATGGCCTTTGTTAATCAAAACATACAAAATTTTAATATTTGGATTAAATGAAGAAAAAAGTCTCTAACACCTCAACAACCCCAAGAAAGCCATTAGTTGTTTTGGTATTTTCAGTCAAGGGAAAAATTGCACCTTATCATTTACAGAAAAAGTGTAACCAAGAAATCAGGATTTAAGGGATGATTTCTATTCCTGGATCATTATATAAGTGTTCTTTTTGCTTTGGGAAATTGGAATGGACAAGGGAGAGTACCTGGAAGCTCTGAACTGTAATTAAGCTCTTTGGACATCTGAAAGTATTGTAAAACCCCTTATCCCTTTTCTGGTGCCTTTGTGTAAACTATTATGCTTTTTATCTGATCATTTTCTCAGTAGGCCCTAATGATCAGAGAAATAGTCATTAGCTAGCCTCAGTCTTTTATATTTGTAAATCATCCACTAAGCTGAGCCATTGAAAGATAGATAGCTGTTTCCTTTCCTTTCTATTTATGTTAACCTATGTTACAATGTTTACTAATGTTTTCTTTTCTGTTTTGAACTTCTGCCTTGAATATACTATCTGAATTGACTTCATCCCCCCTTTCTAGAATCCTTTAAAACCTTGGATATCCTTTGTTTAGGAAGACAGATTTTGGGCTGATAGGATATCTACTCTCCTGCACCATGTGTAGCAATAAACTCTTTTTCTGTTTGAAGCCCTGGTGAATCAGAAATTGGTTATTGATTGCATAGGGCAGAAGAATCCATGGCCTTTGGTAACAATTTGGCCACCCTCTGGGACCAATTACTGAATCTCTGGAGCCCCAGGATTTCAGGTGAACCAGGTAACCAAGCCTTTTGCTGCCACTGAACTGAATTTAGCCTGGATGCTCAGCCATTGGGTTTCTCTGTTCTGCCAGCACTCCAGAGACTTTTGCTGCCTTAAGAAACTTCAAAGAAAGAAATCATTTCCAGTTTCTGGTCTGGACATCTGACTGGGTGAATGGGATAATCAGGGTAAAAGTGGATTGGGAGTAGATAGGAGGTTTGAGCCCCCTTGACCTAGGCCAGGGTCACACTTACAGAATGATCCCTTTTGCTCTGACTGCTAGACTTTCTTATTTTGGGTACAACATTATACAAGTTTTCCTGGCTGGGTGAGTGGGTCATCAAAGTATAAATGGATTGGGGAATAATTAGGTGGCTTGAGTTTCCTTTGATCTAAGCCAGGGCCAGAATAATTTCCTTTGCTCTAACCTCTACATCTTCTGAGTTTGGGTGCCATAATGTACAGAATTTGAAGCCCTGACACAGTCCAACAATTTATTGGTGCTTAATAGAATTAGGTAGGCCTGTTTAAGTGTTAGCCAGCTTGTTACCTAGGTATTGGTTAATTGTTAAATTGGTGTGATGATTCTTATGTCTGTTTAATTGTTAACTGATGTATTCAGTGTGTGTTCTGTACAGGGTTTGAGTCCCTGCCCTAAATTTTCCTGATGATTATGCTCCTAAAAATAAATAATCCAACAATTAATAGATATTTAATGAATTTGAGTAAGCCTGTTAAAATGCTAGCCAGTGTGTTACCTGGGAATAGTAAAAGTTGATGTTTGTTTAATTGTTAATTGGTCTGTTAAGTATTTACTGCCTTTTGATTAGCTGATGTGTTCAGTCTAGTTATTAATTGATGTGTTCTATATTTGGATTGGTCAAATGTTTGTAACTGCTTACTGATTCTGGATGTTCTTTTAAAAACAGGAAACATTTGGGCTATATTGAAAGTTGAAAAGATTTTGGTTATGAATTTATAAAAAAGTTTTACCTCAATATAATTTAAAATAAATATCAATATTATAGTTAAAGCTAAAGATAATACAGTTAGAATTGTTCTGCAAAAAGGGAGAAACAGGATGAGATAATATATTCAATCCTTTATTTATCCTTCTAAAAATATTTCTGTTTGTGTGTTGAAGTAATGAATTTCTTATTTGGTCCTATATGCATTTTCAATATATATTCTGATATATCAGGATGGTAAGAGTAAATTCATAAGAAAATTCTTAATGAATTCTACTTGAACTGATTAGAAATAATTATGTGCCTGATATAAATACATAAATAGGTACTTCTGAAATAAAAGGAAAAAACTCTCTGAATGGCAAGATTCAAAAGCCATAGTTTTGTAATTACAGTAAACAAAGGGAGACATTAGGAAGAAACTGCCCCTGGAATTTCCACAAGGCAGCAGAAAACTGCCAAATAGCTCACTCTGGAAGAAGCAAAGACTTTTTCCAATAGTCCTGGTCACAACTTTTAGTAAAATATATCTAATAATTAGAAATACTCAAAAGAAGAGCATAGGAACTCTCAAAATTCCATGACCCTCACTTAAAACTTTCAAACCCAGAAAGCCTGATACTGTTCTGTCTGTGCAACCAATTCCTGTCCTAATTCCCAACTACCTAAAGCAGATATGGGTGATGGCTAAGCACAGAAAGATATGGCAAGGTGTGGTTTAAACTTCTTTTTACTGAGCCTGGAAATTTGTAATGCTAAGCATAAATAATGCTGTACTATAAGCTATGCTTGTTAATATTATTTTTTCAGTGGTAACTAGTAACTAGATTATTATTAGCTAACCTAATAACCTTGGAAGGGTACTAACTGGATAAAATTTAATTATTAAATTTCAGTAAATAAAATCAAAGATCTTTGAGAGATATGGGAAAGTTTTTCCTGAATTTAGACTGAGACAAATTGAATGATTTTGATATTTTTTCCAGAACTTAATAGCCAATGTACTTTTAAAGTTGTTTGTAATTCTAGGATATTATGAAAACAATAGAAAGAATTGAGTGATGAATTTTTGAATTGAATGAATGCAATTTTATTCTTCTTAAATATGTTATTAAATTAATATGTTTACTAACAAAATAAGGTAATATTTTAAGTTCATTCTCAAAATTCCTCTTAAAGTTAGCCTGACTGACAGGTTGCATAAACTGAGAAAAGTACCAAATAATGTTGCCACTTAAATATAATAAAAATAAGGATATGATAATGTTTCAAGTATATCTCATTTAAGAAATAAGTTGTTTAATAAGAAATATAAATTGATGTTTCTATTACCTTGATTAACTGGATTTCAAAGGCTCTGAATTTTTGTTACTTGGCTATTTATACCTCAGTATGTATAAAAATTTAAATTTGTAGTGGCTTTGTTAATGCCAGTATATCATGTATAAAAAGACATAAATCTTAGTTTCTAAGGGTTTATACTATAGTTAGAATATATATTTATTAGGGCAGAAGAATAAGACAGTGGTAGCAATGCAATAAAATTGCTGGAAGAATTTTAAAAGCAAATAAAGAATGACCTAAAAAGTCCTCATAGAAAGATGACACATGTAAGACCTTTAAATAAGGGAGTAGCATTAAAGCAAAAAGAATTCTGAACTAGTTTTTAAAAACCATAACCTAATTTTCTAACTAACACATTCCTGGCATTATTTAGCAGTTGGGTATAATGTGGAGAACATTTGAGTTTTTCTTTGGCTATAAACCACTTAAATATAAAATACTGATTATATTTTAAACTTGGGCCTTTTCTGACCTCTGAAAGTAGTGCTGAATTGAACTGAGAGATTTTAGGTATGTTATATAGTAATCATTTGTGTGTTCTGAGGATAAAGTTTGTGGATATCTGGCTGTATTCCAGACCCAAGCATAAACTTCTTTCTTCTTCTGTTATTTTTTAGTATGTCTGTCTATTTCCCCTTCATAAATACTGCTACTGGAAAGAAGTAGGCATGTTCAAAAGCTTTGTGTATCATATATTAAAGAAAAACTTTTTTTCTTAAGCTGAGAATTCAAACAAAACTGAAGTTCAGTTTCTCCCCATTAAAATAACATGGACATCAGAACAATATCCTTGTTAATGCTTCTGTAGGCATTATCCTTTATTTCAGAAAATAAGTAGTCTCACTGTTAAGGGAAAAATTGTTATAAATAATTTGTTCTTTCACCTTGTATAAATAAGATGTTGAACTAGTTCAACCTATTGCATAGGAGGTGTTTGGGGAGTAATTCAGTAGTTAAAAGGGATTTTCTGTCTTGTTGCTGGTTAAATTTGTATAGGTAGAATATTATTCAAATATTTAGAGATTGTATAAATTCTTAAAACTTTAATAATGTTCTCAATGTCCATGTTATATCCTGATATTAATCTGCATGATGTTAAGCAATGGTATGGTGTTGTTTAGGCTCAATCAGCCACACATGCATCTGCCCTGTCAGGAAAGATATGCTGAGGCTCAAATTGGTTGGTTCTAGGCTAGGCTGTGCTCAATTTTAAAAGAAAGGTTGAACTACTATGTGTGCTATATTTTACCTGTTAAATAGCATAACTCTGATAAATGGATAAAAGTGAAACAGAACAAAACTTCTGCTATGGTTTCTTAACATAAAATTATTGTCTAATATTTTTAATTTTGAAAGATGCTTTATTTTAAAATGCTTATAAAGGTCAAAGTTCAGATTAACAACATTAATTATTATCATTAAATTCTGAGGTGCTTTCCTCTTTCTATAGCCCAATAGTTCCCTGGAACTTTAAGCATCTGTGTAACACCTAAAACTCAGATTTGGTTCTCCAGCCCTGGAAATCATCATGGATCCACATAGCAATGGTTTAAGAAACTAAAATAAATGATACTCCAATTAAAAAATGTGATAAAATTGATCTTGTTAAAACTAAGGTAAACCAATATAAAATATTGATTGTATATCAGCTTACAGTATTGATTTTACAATATAAAATATTGAATAAAAATCTACTTTAAATCTTTAGCTTTTGTGTAAGAAAAAAATGTTTATTTTGTCCAAAATTTGCACTATCTAATCTGTCTAGTCAGTTAAACAACCTGATTCAGCTTCACTTAATATGGAATCTGGAATAAGGGTTCTGTACAAGCTAATGTCATGCAATGATGCATTTCAGAGTACTTGAGGCAGAGAATTTAAAAAGTGTTTTGCAATGTCCCTTGAGGAACTGGGAAAGCTAAAAGTATTAAGCTTCCCCATCTAGGGAATTCTTGATGTTTTTCTTAAGCAAAAGAGGATCCCAATTTAATAAGCTAAGGCCTCAATTTTGAGGCTTGCCCTTATGAAGCTTATTTCTGTAATAACAAACTGAATCTACTTAGATTTAGTGTCTAAGAGCCGTGTTCAGAAAATTCCTACTTTACACAAATGTGGTCCCTCTCTAAGTCAATATCTTATCTTTTCCCCAATGTGGGAAATAATTTTCAGAGGTGTAAGCATGACACTGGCAGTGTGAAACATAACTGTCCCTGACACTGGCAGTGTGAAACATAACTGTCCCTGGTATTGTGGGACACTGGCCCTGACATCAAAGGACATAACTGGCCCTGGCACTGTGAGAAATAATTTACAAGGATGAGCCTGGACCTGACATCATGAATAAACTGATAAAAATGGGGAAAAGAAAGAATTTCAATGGCAAAGAGATTTCAAATTGAGTCAAAAGGTCAATCTGGAGAATGTTCTTATGCAAGCTTCAACCAAATATTTCCAACTGCCATGATATGGCAAACCACAACGAGCAGTGTTCCTGGAAACCATAAATGAAATCCAGAGCTTTATAAAATTTTACTTATTAAATTTGTTTTTCAGAGACCTGAAACCTCCAGATTGTTCCAAAATCAGAAAAGTTATGAAACCCCAAAATGCTGGACTCTCCAAGAATAACAACTAGTTTCATCATTCATCTCTTTGCCCCTTAATAACATCCCCTTTTCAGCCTTGAAGGAGTTAGAAGTGTCATCATCCAGATATCCCTCAAGACTGACAGATAATTATCAAACAAGGGAGGAATTGAAAACAATAAATTGAGATTTAAGGGATGATTTTGATTACTGAATCATTATATAGAAGTTCCTTTTGCTATTTGGGATATTGGGGTAAACAGAGGGGAATACCTGGTAGCCTTAAATTATAATTTTTACAATCCCCCTAGATGCTTGGACATCTAAGGGGATTGTAAAAGCCCTTATCTTTTATTTGGTGCCTGTATGGCAGTGTGACTTTGGGGCTGTGTCCCCTGTGATTATTTCCTTTTTTTCCATTTTTTTTTCTTGTTTCTCAATACCAAAAATGAAAAACAAATGCCAAGTTTCCTGTTTCGATCATTCCGTTCTATGTATATAATGAGTGGTTAACAATATCATCACAGAGTTGCATCTTCATCATCATGATCATTTCTTGGAACATTTGCATCTGCTCAGAAGAAGAAATAAAAAGAAGATGGAAAAAAGTCGATACATACCATACCCCTTACCCCTCATTTTCACTGATCACTTGCATCTTCAACTGAAATTGATTTTAACATTTCTTCCCACTAGTATTCTTTCTTATTCCATATAGTCTACCTATCTGTTGACAAGTTAGAAGAATGGAACATCAGACAGGAGGCTTTCACAATCACACAGTCATAGTGTGAAATCTATATCATTATGCAGTAATCTTCAGGAAACACGGCTCTACATTTTCAGGCACTTCACTCCAGCATCTCCATTGCATCCTGTCAGTCATTGCCTTTTATGTCTCAGAGGGGCATGCCTTCTCTTGGCCAACTCAGCAGGTGAACTCACTCCTCCCCCCGCCATGAAGGAGCTGCCCCCAGGGATGCAAATCTTCCTGGAAACATGGGACAGAATTCTCTGGACAAGCCATTCCTCAGCATCTAGGGAATGAGAAGTTCTGCTGGACCCTGAGGGGAAAAGAGAACAGAGAGAAAGGAAGGATTCCTTGGCCAAGAGATTTCAAGCAGTCCTGATGTTATCCTGCTGGTGCTGCACAGGCATTCTATGGACTTCCAATTTTCATTGATGGTGGAGTGGAGAGGCTGGAAGGAATTACCTGAAACTGTTGAGTCCTGTTCCCCAAGCCTTGAGGCTTGGAGATGATCCTGGAGTCATTCAACTTTTACAATGTGATTGTGGTCTTGGGAAATCTGTCATTTTCTGTGGCTACTTTCCTGTGGGTTCTGGATGGATAACAAAGGCAACATGCCAAAACTAAATGTCAATAGCATGGTATATAAGGGAGTGGCATGGGATTCTTCATGGGAGAAAAGGAATGTCTTCATATAGATCCTGGTGGTAAAGACATGAATATGTGACTCTATTGGAAATCTTTGATTTTTTACTTAGGTTAAAATGTATGATGTGCAAATACAACTGTTTAAAAAATAACAAAGAGTACAAGTGCTGAAGAAAGTATTGTACTGATTCACTATTGGTTGGGAAGCAGAGTGGTGCATCCCTTCTGGAAGGCAGTGTGGTATTTCCACAGGAGGCAGAAGGTAGGGTTTCCTTATGATCCTGCAAACCTTTGCAAGTTGTATGCTTGGAAGATCTGGAAGTGGGGAAATAAATAGACATTTGCACATGGCTGTCTATGGCAGCAGTGTTGGTGCTTTACAATGGATGGAGGTGGCATAAGGGCACAACAATTGAGGGAAAGAAGGGGAAACTGTAAAGTACATATACAATGGGTTACAGAGCAGTTGCAAGAAGGAATGACATTGTGAAGCATACAACTAGGTAAATGAACCTTCAAGACTATATGTTGAATGAAATGTCAGAAATAAAATACTATAATGTCTCACTCATATCGACAAACTATAATAGGCAAACTTGGAGAATTGAATTTGAAATCATGCATTATCAGGTTGAGGCTTATTTTAAAGATTCCGAGATTGTAAGGTCTATCAATAGTCACATCTATTCCAGAGTTATAACTGTTTTTTTTTAATTCTGAGATATTGATCTGTTAGTGTATAACCTGGTCATTCCCTGGAATTTTAAGTATTTGCATGATACCTGAGGCTCAGAGTTAGCGCTCTGAAGTCATGAATGTCAGCATAGTTTACAGAAACTGTTAAAAAAGTTGAAAAAGTGATCAGAATTCAACTAGAGGTGTGAATGAAGCTGATCTAGATAGCACTGAGGTAAATCACATTACAGGGCAAAGGATTATATGCTCTATATTTTGAAGCTTCAATTTCAATGTGAGACCAAAAGAAGAGAAGATTACTTTGCACAAAATTATATTTTTCATAGTGTATCATGTAATGTGACTTCTATGGTCAGTTTGAGCCCCATACTTATATGGAATATTGAATACAGAGTAAGATCTGATTGCTTTATACATGTTACTGTGATATCCCAATATATTCTAGAGTAATTTGGAGAGAGGACATAATAGTATTTCCAAATTCACCTTGTGGAATTTGGAAAGAAAGAGGAACTATCAAACTTCCCCAGGTGTATTCCTGATATTCTCACAAGTGGGGACAATGAATTCAATAGGCTGAACCTTCCATCTTGGGGCTCACTGCTATGAAACTTATTCTAAGTATTACCCCAGAAAACCTCTTTTGTTGTTCAAATGTACCCTCTCTCTCTAAGCCAACTCAGCAGGTGAACTCATTGCCCTCATCCCTACATGAAACATGACTCTAGGGCTTTAAATCTCTCTAGCAATGTGGAACACAACTCCTGGGATTCACCAAGGCCTGGCATCATGGGATTGAAAAAGTTTTCTTGACGAAGAGGGGAAAGAATTAAATGAAAAACAATAAAGTTTCAGGGGCTGAGAGAATTCAAACAGACTCAAAATTTTATCCTGGAAGTTATTCTTATACTTTATATAGATATCCTTTTTAGTTTATAGTGTGTGGGAGTGGCTAGAGGAAAGTACCTGAAACTGTTGTACAGTATTCCAGGAGTCTTGATTTTTGAGGATGATTATATAACTATATGGCTTTTACCACATGATTGTGTGATTGCAAAAACCTTTTGTCTGATGCTTTCTTTAGCCATGGAATGGACAGATAAGCAGAAAAATAAATAGTGGGGAAGTTAATGGGTTAGAAAGATTGGGTAGATTGCAATGCTAGCGGTCAATGAGAGGGAGGAATAAAAGCTGTGGGGTATATGGATGTTTTCTTTTGTCTTTGATGCAAATATTCTAAAAACTATTATGATGATGATTATACAGCTATGTGATAATATTGTGAGTCATGGGTTGTATACTTCATAAACTATAACGTGCCTGAATATATCTCAGTAAAAGTATCAGAAAAAGAAAGGATATTATGTGTCAAGGGATAAATATGTATGGCCCACTTTTCAATAAGTAAAACAATTTTGTATAGATGCAGTGCTATAATATTATCATGTTTTATTCTGCAGTTGTGACCAAATACAAAACACTTTATTGCTTGGGAAATGTATTTGAATAAAGGTGAATACAAAAATGCCATTTGAATTGAATTTTGTTAGTCATGTTATAGTATTGATCCATGTGTTTTTCATGTGATATTTTTTGCTTTCACCTCAACATCATATGAACCATTATTCAAAATACTTAACAATTTGGAAAATTTATTCCAAAAAAATAAGTAAATTATGCAAGTAGAAGCTTGAAAAATGGATGCAGAAATTCATTGCACAATATAAAATATTTAAAGAAACACAAAAGGACATGTGTCAAAAATATTTAAATGGGACAGATTCAACTTAAGAACTGATCAAATATGAATAAAACTTAAATCAATTTTATTCTGAATTTTTTAATTAATAGAATTCATTGGAAGTGCAAAATATCCAGGAGCATTCTGCACAGAGCCATGGTAAACCCTCTGTCCAATAGGCTGCTGAGTTGGCCGAGAGAGTTGAGGTCCTGGTGAGCAACCAAAGATGATGACTGATAGGATGTAATGGAGAGGCTGGAGGGATGTGCCTGAAAATGTAGAGCAGTGTTCCAGTAGCCATGTTTCTTGAAGATGATTGTATAATTATATAGCTTTCACAAAATGACTGTGTGATTGTGAAAGTCTTGTGTCTGATGCTCCTTTTATATACATAGTCAAAGGAAAGGTAAAAAATATGAAATAAAAATGAATAATAGGGGGAAAAATGTTCAAATCAATTTTAGTTGGAAATACAAGCGATCAATGAAAGGGAAGGGTAAGAGGTACAGTATATATAATTTTTCCTGTTTTCTTTATATCTCTTCTTCTGAATCTATGCAAATATTCCAATAAATGATTATGATGATGAATTTACAACTAAGTGATGATATTTTGAATTACTCATTATATAGGGAGAATGTAATGATTGAAATCAGAATGTTTGCATTTGTTTGGTGTTTCTTGGTATTTTCAAAAAGAAAACAAACCAAGAAAAAAAACAGGAAAAACCACAGGGGCCACAGACCCTGCGTCACAAAGGTCAGTCCCAGTCAGTTGGGGGGAGGGGTCATGGGAGGTAGAGCTGAGCAGGAGGCCCCACCCACTGTCCAGTTTATGGCCAACCCAGCAGTGGCTGCAACGGTGAGTAAGGGAACCCCACGGAGGGTCTGGTGCCCCACAGTTCCAACAGGCCCGGGATTCAGGCAGGTGAAACCCAATACTTGTGTGTAATGCTCCTTTTACTTACCTTGTGAACAGACAGGTAGAACATATGGAATAAAAATGAATAATGGGGGAAACAAATGTTAAAATAAATTTTAATTGGAAATGCTAGTGATCATAGAAAGGGAGGGGTAAGGGGTATGGTGTGTATGCATTTTCTTCTGTTCACTTTTTATTTCTCCTTCTGAATAGATGGAAATGTTCCAAGAAATGATCATGATGATGAATATGCAACTATGTGATGAAATTGTGAATTACTCTTTAAATACATAGAATGGAGTGATCAGAAGAGGAAGGTTTGCATGTGTTTGGTGTCTTTTGGTATTGGAAAAAGGAAAACAAAACAAGAGAGAAAAATCTGTTGGAAACTTCCGGAGAAGATGGCGGCTTAGTAAGATGCGCGGGTCTTAGTTCCTCCTCCAGAAAAGCAACTAAAGAAACAGAAACAATACAAAACAGCTCCCAGAGTCACGACAGAGACCAAAAAGACAGCATACCCCATTCTGGAACAGCTGAACGGGCAGGGAGAATCTGCTGCGGTGAGATACCCGAGGGGCGCGCGTTTTCCCGGCCCGGGCGGCTGGCGACTGGGGTCCCCTCCACGCACGTGGCTCCCCGGTCTGACTGGGAACGTTGGATAGCGGGGCCCTCCCGTCACGCTTGGCATTTCGGGCCAGCTGGGCAATTAGGACCGGCACTCTCCCAAGTCGTGGCGGCCAGCGACCCCCCCCTCCACGCGCGGTTTCCCGGGCCGACTGCCGTGCAGACAGACGAGCGCCACGAGCGCCACCTACTGGGCAGGAAAAGAAAAACAGAGCCCAGAGATTTCACAGAAAAATGCTTTCAACCAGCTGGGTCCCACACCCAGGGAAATCTGATCAAATGCCCAGACACCAGCAGAAAATAATGGATGACGCTCGGAAAATTGAAGATATGGCCCAGTCAAAGGAACAAACCAATAGTTCAAATGAGATACAGGAGCTGAGACAACTAATGCTGAATATACGAACAGAAATGGAAAAACTCTTCAAAAACCAAATCAATAAATTGAGGGAGGACATGAAGAAGACATGGGCTGAACAAAAAGAAGAAATAGAAAATCTGAAAAAACAAATCACAGAACTTATGGGAGTGAAGGACAAAGAAGAAAAAATGGAAAAAACAATGGATACCTACAATGGTAGATCTAAAGAGACAGAAGCTACAATTAGTGAACTGGAGGATGGAACATCTGAATTCCAAAAAGAAACAGAAACTATAGGGAAAAGAATGAAAAAACTTGAGCAGGGGATCAGGGAACTGAATGACAATATGAAGCGCACAAATATACGTGTTGTGGGTGTCCCAGAAGGAGAAGAGAGGGGAAAAGGAGGAGAAAAACTAATGGAAGAAATTATCACTGAAAATTTCCCAACTCTTATGAAAGACCTAAATTTGCAGATCCAAGAAGTGCAGCACACCCCAAAGAGAATAGACCCAAATAGGCGTTCTCCAAGACACTTACTAGTTAGAATGTCAGAGGTCAAAGAGAAAGAGAGGATCTTGAAAGCAGCAAGGGAAAAACAATCTGTCACATACAAGGGAAACCCAATAAGACTATGTGTAGATTTCTCAGCAGAAACCATGGAAGCTAGAAGACGGTGGGATGATATATTTAAATTACTAAAAGAGAAAAACTGCCAACCAAGACTCCTATATCCAGCAAAATTGTCCTTCAAAAATGGAGGAGAAATTAAAACATTTATAGACAAAAAGTCACTGAGAGAATTTGTGACCAAGAGACCAGCTCTGCAAGAAATACTAAAGGGAGCACTAGAGTCAGATATGAAAAGACAGAAGAGAGAGGTATGGAGTAAAGTGTAGAAAGAAGGAAAATCAGATATGATATATATAATGCAAAAGCCAAAATGGTAGAGGAAAATATTATCCAAACAGTAATAACACTAAAAGTTAATGGACTGAATTTCCCAATCAAAAGACATAGAATGGCAGAATGGATTACAACCCAGCAATACCACTGCTAGGTATCTACTCAAGGGACTTAAGGGCAAAGACACAGATGGACATTTGCACACCAGTGTTTATAGCAGCATTATCTACAATTGCAAAGAGATGGAAACAGCCAAAATGTTCATCAACAGACGAGTGGCTAAACAAACTGTGGCATATACCTACGATGGAATATTATGCAGCTTTAAGACAGACTAAACTTATGAAGCATGTAATAACATGGATGGACCTAGAGAACATTATGCTGAGTGAGTCTAGCCCAAAACTAAAGGACAAATACTGTAAGGTCCCACTGATGGGAACCAACATTCGAGAATCAGCTTGGAATATATCATTGGTAACAGAGACCAGCAGGAGTTAGAAACAGGGTAAGATAATGGGTAATTGGAGCTGAAGGGATACAGACTGTGCTACAGGACTAGATACAAAAACTCAAAAATGGACAGCACAATAATACCTAAGTGTAATGTAACTAGGTTGGAACACTGAATGAAGCTGCACCTGAAATATGGTTTTTTGTTTGTTTGTTTGTGTGTTTGTATCTTTTGTTTTTGTTTTTTTCTTTTTCCTTTTTATAAATATATATATATATTATTAGTATTATTATTTTAATTCTCTTCTCTATATTAACATTCTATATCTTTTTCTGCTCTTTTGCTAGTTCTTTTCCTAAATCGATGCAAATGTACTAAGAAATGATGATCACACATCTATGTGATGATACTAAGAATTACTGAGTGCATTTGTAGAATGGAATGATTTCTGAATGTTGTGTTAATTTCTTTTCTTTTTTTTGATTAATAAAAAAATTAAAAAAAAAAAACAAGAGAGAAAAAAGAAAACATCACAGGGCCACTATCACTTTGTCACAAAGGTCTGTTCCAGTCAGTCAGGGTAGGGGGACACAAGAGGTTGAGCTGAGCAGGAGGAGCCCCCAATGCCCAATCCTCAGTCAATGTGTCACTGGGCAACTGTGGTTCAGGGAACACCAGTGAAGGTCTGATACACAAATGCTCCAGCATTCCTAGGCTTCTGTCAGGTGAAGGTTGACCATCATGCCAAGCATGAAGGCATCGATTTCTGCTATAAGGGAATGATGCTCCAGACATGCTGCCTGACACGCAACCCCCTTCAGGCAACTGGCAAGCCAACACCTGGGGCACTGACTGTGCTTTCCTGCCAGGGTAGCAGATCCATGAGGTTTCCCCAACACCTGAGAGGACTGGAGGTGCACGGCCGAAGTCAGGGGTGTTGTGTGAAGAGCTGAATGGTGTCCTGATGGTGGGATGTCCACGTGTCAGGGAGAGGTTTCCTGCTAAGGTGATCCCCAGGTCCCAGGCTGAAGCCTGGCCCAGACAGGGCTGCACCCAGCCCAGGGAGCCAAGTGGCAGGGGGTGCTGGACAATTGGGAGTGGTGGTGGACAGAAGAGGACCCTGGCAGTGGTGTGTCAGTGGGGTGTACAGGGTGGTGAAATGGAGGGGATCAGCCTGGCAGGAGGGGTCATGTTACTGGAAAGGACCCCAGAGAGTTGAGCTGCATGCAGGGTTTCAAGGTACAGCTCCCTGAGCACACCAGATGTGGCTGGGTGTGAGCAGGATGCCACCCGAGGGTGACA
Source organism: Tamandua tetradactyla (assembly GCF_023851605.1). Lineage (NCBI taxonomy): Eukaryota > Metazoa > Chordata > Mammalia > Pilosa > Myrmecophagidae > Tamandua > Tamandua tetradactyla. Next base: position 629,666 of record NW_027518251.1, on the reverse strand, counting down.
CAGTTACAGGGTTGGCAGCCAGCAGGGCCCTCTGATTGGTAGCCAAACTGAAGGTTGGGGAGGTCCCCTCACCAAAATGCTGGCAAGAGAGCTCAGCCATCCCCAACCACCATTTTTGGGACTTCTGGTGGTAGAGCTCAGCATGAAGTTCCTAAATTTTTTCACTGCACATGTACACGGATGAGCAGTGAAGCAAAGCATGGCCAGGTGTGCTGTGGACTTGGATGGGAGACCACCAGCCATATGCATCTCTTTACAGGTTTCTTGATTCAATTGATGGTGATAGAAAACTCATTGCCAGTATTGCCTAGGGGAGGAATCCAATGATTGCAACTGGCCACACATGTGCTCAGAATGCCAGTCTGGGAAATGTGTCAACTTTGGAATAAATCTGTATATATTAACTGCAATCTGTCCAAGTTTCTGGAAAATTATTTTTTTCCATAAACATTGGCACTAGTGCATCAAGGTGGATAATCAACTGCTCGCAGTTTCATGACATCATGTAGATTTAGGACTGTGATCATTTGGTAGAATATGAGAATATGAGAAGAATTCATAAAAAGAGAAGAACTCATACAAGCTATGTACTTTCTGCCTCCTTCTCATTCATTCACCACTGGCATATGCAAAAAAAAACAGTTTGCTTTATGCTTTATGCTTCCTGCTCTCTATTATTTACTGATTATTTCTCCACACCATTTTTACACATCAAACCATACCCTGGTGGAAAGGAGCAGCAGAAAGAAACGGATTTCCCAAGAAGACAGTCCCATTGTAGAAGTGGAAGATTTTGATGATCATCTTCAAGAGTCAAGGCTTGGGGAATAGGGCTCAAAAGTCTCAGCTAATTCCCTCCAGCCACTCCACTCCACCATAAATGAAAATTGCATGACCATAGAATGTCTATGATTCACCAGCAGGATAACAGCAGGACTGCTTGAAATCTCTTGGCCACTTAGTCCATCTGTTGTCTCATTTCTCTCTTCACCTCTGCATCCAGCAGTCTTTCTCATTCCCTTGATGCTGGGTACCAGCTTGTCCAGTGAGTTCTGTCCCACGTTTCCAGGGAGATTTGCACCCCAGGAGGCAGGTCCTACATATGGAAGGGGAGCAGTGAGTACATCTGCTGAGTTGGCCATGAGAGGGGAGGCCCCTAAGAGCAACAAAAGAAGATGATTGGCAGGATGTATTGGAGAGGCTGGAGGGACGTGACTGAAAATGTAGAGCCGTGTTTCACTAGTCATGTTTCTTGAAGATGATTGTACAATGATATAGCTTTCACAATATGACTGTGTGATGTGAAAAACTTGTGTCTGATACCCCTTGTCAAAGACAGGTAGAATATATGGAATGAAAATGAATAATAGGTGGAACACATGTTCAAATAGATTTTAGTTGGAAATGCAAGTGATCAATGAAAGGGAGGGTTAAGTGGAATGGCAAGCATGAATTATTTTCCGTTTTCTTTTTATTTCCTCTTCTGAATCGATGCAAATGATCCAAGAAATGATTACAATGATGCATATACAACTATGTGATGGTATTTTGAATTACTTATTATGTATGCAGAACGGAATAATAGAAATAGGAATGCGTGCATTTGTTTGGTGTTTTTTGGTATTTGAAAAAAGAAAACAAACCAAGAAAAACAGCAGGAAAAAACCACAGGGGCCACAGCCATACTGTCACAAAGATCTGTCCCAGTCAGTTGGGGGGAGGGGTCTCGGGAGGTGGAGCTGAGCAGAAGGCCCCAACCACTGCCCAATTCACGGGCTCCATGGTGGTGGTGACAACTCCCGGTAAAGGAACCCCACGGAAGGTTTGGTGCCCCACCATTCAAACGGACCCAGGCTTCTAGCCAGTGAAGTCCAATCCTTCTATGTAATGCTCCTTTTACTTACTTTGTCAATGGTCATGTAGAACATATGGAATGAAAATGAATAATGGGGGAAGAAATGTACAAATCAATTCTAGTTGGAAATGATAGTGATCAAAGAAAAGGAAAGTTAAGGGGTTTGGTGTGTACTCATTTGTTTCTGCTTAATTTTTATTTCTCCTTCTGCATAGATAGAAATGTTCCAAGAAATTATCATGATGATGAATATGCAACTATGTGATGAAATTGTGAATTACTCTTTATATACGCAGAATGGAATGATCAAAATAGAAATGTTTGCATGTTTTTGGTGTCTTTTGGCATTGAAAAAAAGGAAAGAAAATGAGAGGAAATAAGGAAACATCACAGTGCCACAGCCATAGTGTCACAAAGGTCTGTTGCAGTCAGTCAGGTGATGGAGCCATGGGAGGTGGAGCTGAGCAGGAGTACCTGCCCACTGCCCAGCTGTGGGCCGATGTGGCTATGGTGGCAACTGTGGGTGAGGGAACCCCAAGGAGGGTCTGGTGCCCCACCGCTCTAACACTCCCAAGCTTCTGGCAGATGGAGTTCAATCAGCATGCCCAGCATGAAGGCATCAATCTCCACTGCCATGAAATTATGCATCCGGACATCCTGCCCAACACCCAACACCCAGAGCGCAACCAGCTAGCTGACAGCTAGGGGGCAGACTGTGTTTTCCTGCCAGAGCTGAGGGCAGCAGAGCCGCGAGGTCTCCCCAACTCTGGAGAGGACCAGAGATGCATGGCCAAAGGCAGGGGTGTTTGAGTAGGGCTGCCTGGTGTTTTTCTGGGTGGGTCATCCCCTCCTTAGGGAGAGGTTTCCTACTGAGCTGCTTGTCAGGTCCCAGGCTGGAGCCTGGCCCCAGACAGTGCTGAGCCTTGCCCAGGGGGCCAAGTGGCAGGGGACACGGGCATTTGAAGTGGTGGTTGGGAGATGCTGCACCCCAGCAGCGGTATGTCTGTTGGATGTGCAGGGTGGCGAAAGTGGCAGGGCTCAGCCTAGCAGGAGGGTTCAGGTGTCTGGAAGGGACCCCATGGAGTTCAGCTGTATGCAGGGTGTCAGGGTGCAGCACCCTGAGCACAGCCAATGTGGTGGGATGTGGGCAGGAGGCTGACTGAGGGTGACACTGGCACAGGGTTGGTGGCCAGCAGAGCCATAGGATCAGGAGTCAGAGCACAGGTTGGGGAGGGTCCCTCACCACAATGATGGTGAGACAGCTCAGCCATCCCCAGCCTCGGCTCCTGGGACTACCAGTGGAGGACCTTGGAATGAAGTTCCAAAATTTTTCAGTGAGCATACTCCTGGTTGAGCAGTGAAGCTAAGCTGGGTCAGGCGCAGTTCGGGCTTGGATGGGAGACCGCCTGACATTTATATCTGTTTTCAGGTCTCTTGATTCAATTGATGTGATGGATGACTCATTACGAGTATAATTCTGAACTCTCTGCATTTATCCCAAAGGAAATCATGGTAGCATTCACAGTCAGGTTCTGTTTCCTTTTCTTTGTATATATTATTAAAGAGGGAGAGATAGGGGGCAGACAAAATTTAAGGAACACCCCAGCCACAGTGACAGGTGGAGAAGAATACTCAAACATTGCAGTTCCTAAGACACTTGAGTAAATCTTGCAGCATGTGGAGGTTATGGACTCCAAGTTGCTGGGGTATGGATAAGATCCCATGATAGAAAATATTTCAGGAAAGTAATGTAGATCCTCAGTGTGAAATCTACTTTGTAATTCTAATAATTTGTTAATTTTTCACTTCCTGGGCACAATGTTCTCTTTTCATAATAGTAGCTGAAAAAATTCACAAGAAATAGACACAATAAATGCTTATTTAGTTATGGGAAGGAACAACCATCCCCACCCCCCAGCAACTGGCAGAAATTCCTTGGGGCATGTTCCAAAGAGTATGTGGTGGAGGAGGGGCCTCAATCACACCTTTCTTAAGGAACACTTCTGCTGGGATTCTGCCACTCCTCCAGCATCCTACAATACAGACTGGGAACATTGGTTTGGGCTGGTGATGCTGCCAGCTGGATATGTGATCCTGGACAGGTCACTCTCCTTCAGAATTCCCAGCCAAATTCACCAGCATACTGAATATTTCCTGCTTTGACAGGGAATACAGGTTGTGGGATTAAGGAGAGGAAGACATAGGTTGGTGGAATCTGCAGAGAGAAACACAGTGGAATACAGATTAAGCACCTTAATCTGCATTTTAAGCATCACAATGCAATGATCCAGATAGTTGAATGGTGTGAAAAAGAGCTTGTTTCCCAGGCCTAATGGGGACTGAGGAATCTGGGTCTGGAATGGAAGTCTCTCCCACTTCTGTTCTTTCTGCAGAGTCTTCCTTATGAATAACATCACTGTTGACTGTGCTGGAGTCCACTTCATGCAGCTTGGCATTGAGGAGTTTCAGCCCCACCTCAGAGATTCATCCCAAGGGAGAGGAAGTGGTGCATTCTCCAGTAGGTAGCCAAACCCACTTCCCCACCCCATGATGAATCAAATTGTCCCAGAAATGTCCTGCAGTTTAGTTCCCAAGAGCCTGGTGCTGCTTTCACCCTGAAAATGGAGCTTTGTCCCCTAGGATCCACCAGGGAGGCAGCTCAACTCTTGGATATCTTGGCCATTTGCAATGAGTAAAATGCTTTCTCTCCATTCCTGCTTTTGAAGAGGCATCTTTGCCACTGACTCGTCTGAGAAGTTTTTTCCTGAAATGGTGACTGCTGTACCTTTCTCTGCACTGTTTCCATGTGATTTATTCATTTTCCTCTGATATTTAAGCAAGACTTACTTTTCCAGAGTATTTGTTCATTGAGGGGATTGTTTGTTTAAAATCTTGCATGTTGTAAGTTCTTTTTATGGATCCAGGGTTATTCCTTGAGAAAATCCCAGTATAGAGTCATAAATAGGGGGGAAACATCTACAATACTGAAATGAATATGCAAAATATTGGAAATTTCCAGCCAGGTAAGTTGGGGACAGTGTGGTCCTGGCTGAGCCACATGGGAGCCTGAGGGGAAAGGGTGAGTGATGTCCCTCTATATAGACTTTCATAATTTTTTAATGGTTAATTTTTCCTGCAATGATAACACAGTTTAAAATGTTAAGAAATGTAACTACAAATATTATAAATCCCTACATTTGTTTTAATTATAGCTTTATTATTTACACACAGAATCAAAGTTTACTATATGCTTTGCTTTCCTTTTTAATGGAAGCAAGCTCATCAATAAAATTTTTTACATATACCTCTTAATTTGTTTTTTAATTCAGAAAATTTTCATGTTGGAGAACTTCTCAGGATCCAGTGATCTCAAATTATTTAAAAATAAGTGCAGTTTACTGAGATGACTTTCATGTCACTGTGACTGATATTGTTTGTAAAATATATAGACAAATCAATAGATAGTGGTCATACTTGCTCAGCATGAGAATGTACTAACACCACTGAATTGTGCAGTTTAAAAAGAATTATTTTATGTTTTGTGAATTTCAACTTAAGATAGGTACATATCATCTACTGTTAGGTAGTTGGTAAGCCATGAGCCCACCATATGGGAAGAAGGGAACCACCCAAGGCCATCCCCAGGAGGCTAGAAACAATTTTAAATGATGGTTAAATTGAGCAAACTGCAGTCAGAACATCCAACCTTTAACAAATGGTTAAATGATTAAATTAATCAAACTCTAGTTAAGAGCATTCCACCTTTAATGGATGGTTAAATGGTTAAATTAAGCAAAGTGTGGTCAGGACACCGTGTTAAAAGAAGAATCAAAGCCACGAATTAAAAGCCCCAAGAAAGCCCCCTAATAATGTGTTTGCAATATTGCCATCAGCTGGCCCCATAAAAACCTGAACTGGAATTATGCCCAGGGTCAACCCTGGGTTCTTAACCCAGCTGAACCCATCGTTCTCTAGGATGTATTCCCTCCTTTCTTTATTCTCTGCTTTTTATAAATCACCTTGCTCTCCCAACTTCAACTCAAGTTTCAATTCTTTGTCTCAGGAGTCAAGGACCAGGACTTCTGGTCAGATAAGGCAAGGACCAACACTTCGAATTATAATAAATTTGCACTAAGTAAAATTTGTGCATAAGAGTAATCTGTTTTAGAAAGATGCCATATAATGTTGATTTTCAGTACCTCCTATAGCATTCTGCTTAAAACTATCTAAAATGAAATTTCTTGAGGACTTAAATTGTTAGTGTATTTAAAAACTGAGGGTGGGCAGTGGTAGCTCAGTGGTGGAGTTCTCACCTTCCATACCAGAGAACTGGGTTTGATTTCTGGTGCCTGCCCATGTATAAAAAAAACCCTGATAAAGTAACTATTTTTCGTATTCAGTGAAATTAAATTTATACTGTTAAAAGTTCAAAATATGAAAGTACCTAATTTAAATTTTATATTTCCATTTTAAGGATTAAATTAGGACATCCATAATCTCAATTTTTGCATGCCTCTTTCCAATAATAATCATCTTCATCTGATGATGAATGATCCATAAGTTCTTTATCTTGTGCTTCCAAACTTGAAAATAATAACTCATGTGTCTATTAAATTTCACACGAATGAATTCTTCCAAAGTTACTTTCTCTAACTTGTAGTAAGCAAAGAAATAGGCCTTTTAGTAATCATGCACCTTTATTGTCAGGTATCAGAAAATAAAACTTAAACAAAATGGATTCTGTGGCATGGGGGGCCCTTCAGTGTCTCTCCTTCCACCACTTTCTGACAGGAACTTATGTGACAGCAAGATAGTGAGAACAAGTATGCCAAGACCTCACCTGCCAGAGGCCAGACCAAATAACCTTGAGCATGAAGTCATGATCAGCACCAGCCTGATATCTTCTGGTGATGTCTGTGGCAACATGTCACCCCCACCCCTCTTGGTGTGGTTTTTCCTTTAAAACCACAAACTGTCAGAGAGTTGGAGCCATTTTTCCTTTCCTTTTTCTGGTGGATTTTTCTGGCTCCCACCTGTCTGCTCTTCCTTTGCTCTGTTTCTTTCTCTTTAGCAATTAACTATTAAACTTTAACTCACTGTCTCCTGTGGATTCCTTTAGCAACCCTGTGCCTAATGTTTATATTTTGTCAGGATTGCTTGTCAAGCTTTATTAACTACTTTGGGTTCAATATAGTATCCCAGAAAAAGTTGCAAAATTTTTTGTATAAATAGTTGTATCAAGGAACTTTAACTCCAAATTAGTGTATTTCTTCAACTACAGTATATACCTCAGATGCACCTAATATCATATATATATTTGATGACTGTTCATCTGAGTGTAAAGTAACATGATTACATTTGATCCCATCCCAGATTATCACCTAAAGGTAAATTCCAGCATCCTATAAAACCCTAACTTTTCCTTTTTTGCAAATCCCTGTCATGACCAAGTTCTTACCTCATCCTCCCTCCAAATAGACTGTTTAAATGTTAAAGAGATGGAAGAATCTGGCCACCTTCTCTATTCACATCACCTGAAACACCCATGTGCAGACTAACAAAAGACAGACAAACATAAAATATTGGAACTGAGATCTGAGCCACCTCCTGGGGCCACAGATAGTGATTTCAAACATGATTCTCCAGTAGCATGTCTCTTTGGAGGATGACATATATATAAGTGGATGTGTTCATGACTTTTAACCTTGGTCAAAGAACGTTACTCTTCTGAACAGGCAGCAAGGAAAAAGGTTCCTGTGAAAAAGTAGACAAATACCCTACTGTTCCCACAAACACCACAAAAGCACTTGGGACACCAAAGGCCTAATACTATTTATGTAATATTCATATTTTTACACCTTATTAATATCCAGACTCTTACATGGATAATTACTTTTACAACTTTTGTTGAACTGTTATTTATTTTTCCATGTCACAGTATAGTTTAAATATCTTCTGTTTATATTGCCTGAAGGCTATTTTCAGTATTACTGTTGTATACCACATTTAACTGCTTTTCTTGATTTGTTTTGAGACTCTTCACAGATCCTTGTTATAAATAATAGTGTGATAAAATTCTTCCTCATACTTTTTGTCTTGTAATTATATACAGAATATAATTATTTAAAGTGATTCCCTCTGGCCTTTCCCATTCTAATTTCCTCATTTAGTTTGTTCTTGTCACTTTAAAAATATGTTGCACATTCATTTTTGTTCATCTCAAAGTGTTTATTTCCTTTATGATTTCTTTTATGGCTCATTGGTTGTTTAAAAGTATTGTTTAATTTTCACATATTTCAATTTTCCAGTTTGTCTTCTGTTACTGACTTTTATTTTCATTTGCTTTTGGTCACAGAAGGTTCTTATGACTACAGTGTTTTTGGAAATGTCATGGAGTTACATATGGTCTGATCTAGGGAATGTAAATGCATAATTGAGATGAATGTGTATTTTGCTGGGTCCAGTTTGTTTATAGGTTTGCAAAGTCTTCTTTCCACTTTGATCTTCTGTTTAATATTTCTATCCATTTATGAAAGTAGGTAACTGATATCTTTATTTTTTTGGAACAGTTTCTCCCTTCAAACAGTCATATATTTTGGTTTTCTGTTGTTGTGTGCATATATGTTTATATTTATATGTTCTCAAAGACTTACCCTTTTATAGATATATACTGATATGTCTCATAATAATAACTGACCTAATTTTGTCTGATATTTCTTATAGCAAACCCAGCTCTCTTTTGGTGACTGTTTACATGCAGTATTTTTAATTATTTTTGCCATTCTTCCACTTTCAACCTATTTGGGACTTGTGTCTAAAGTGGGTTGCATAGACAGTGTTCTATCACTTTTTACCCATTATGCAAATCTCTGTAGTAATTACAATCTAATCCCTTTTCATTTAAAGTAATTATTTATAAGTAATTATTTGCTTGTCCATTCACCTATGAATGGATATTTAAGATGTATACATCTTTTTGGCTATTTTCTTCACAATACTGCAGAAAGCACTTATACTGTGCCCTTTGTTAGTTATTTTCCAAAAACATTTTTGTTTATTTAATTATTCCACTATTGCCTTTATTGGTGTTTGAGTTTTATAGAATAGATTTTAATTCTCTTCTCTCTCTCTCTCTCTCTCTCTCTATATATATAAATATCTCTATGTATATATATATATAAATATATATATATACATAACTTTTTATTGTGAAATGTTTATAAACTTAAAGAGCATTTGGAGAAATAATACAAGCCAGAATATACCAATTTTAACATATTCCCATATTTGCTGTATTTTATCTATTCACTTATCTTTAATTTTCTAATGATGTGAGAGTAGATTGTGTATACCATGCTCCTTAAACACAGTATTTCCATGTACATTTCCTCAAAACAAGGTTATTCATTGTATGTGATCACCCTTAAGTGCAGCTATGAAGTTCAAGAAATTTAATATTGATATAAACTTATAGGGTATGTTCCAGTTTTTTCATTTGTCTCATTAACACTGCTCTTTGAACTTTAAAGAGTGATTTATTTGGAGAAAACAAAAAAACCTGCAGCTCAAATGATGGTGATTTTACATCTCAAGACAGCTCCCAGATATGAAGCCTATAGATTACAAATCACTTTTATAGAAGATATTTTTGAACAAATTTTACATTTATTTAGGAAAATCAATCCCTGTTAAAATAGAAATGGGAAGAGAGTAAAGAAATGGGAAAGAACAGTTTTGGATACAACTCTTTGAAAGAAGAATAATCATACAAAGGGAAGATCCTCTTACTGAGGAAACATCAAACTGCTTTCCAGAGTGGTTTACCATTTTACATTCCCACTTAGTGTGTGGATGTCTGCCTCTTTCTCCATATTCCCTTCTGTGCTTGTCACTTTATGTCTTTTTACTATAATGGCCATTCTAGTGGATGTGAAATGATATTTCATTGGGGTTTTAATTTGTGATTCCCTAAAAGCCAGTGAAGTTGAATATCTTTTCATATGCCTTTTGACCATTTGTATTTCCTCTCCTGAAAAGTATCTGTTAATGTCTTTTGCTCATTTTTTTAATTGGGTTGTTTGTCTTTTTGGTGTGGAGTTATAGAATCTCTTTATATATTCTGGATACTATGTCCTTACCTGATATGTGGCTTTAAAATATTGTCTCATTGTCTACGTTGCTTTTCTACCTTCCTGACAAATCTTTTTATTGCACAAAATGTTTAATTCTGGGAAGATATCAATTATCTATTTCCTTTTTCATTGCTTGTGTTTTGGAAGTGTATGGTAAAGGAAGCCACCTCTTATCACAAAATTTATATCTCCTCACATTTTAATTTAATATTGATATAAAACTTGAAGTTTTATATTTTGACATAAAATTTCCAGTCTATGTTCCAGGTTTTTTCATATGTTCTACTAACATGCTTTTGAGTCTTTTCCATTGTTAGGTCCCATTGAGAATCATGTATTGCATTAATTGTTTTTGACACTTCGTAGATGCTCATGTTTTTTTAAATGTGGTAAAATAAAAGCTTTCCCTTTTCAATGACTCCCAAGTCTACATTTTAACAGGAATAGTGAATCTCATAATGTACAAACCCTTACCAATATCCAATACCAGGATGTTTCCCATCACCTCAAGCAGAAACCATAAACCCAGTATGCATTATCTCCTGGTTCTCTTCTTCTCCCTCCCATAACTTGTACTCTACTTTCTGTAACCCATGAGTTTGCATATCCTAGATAATTTCTATAAGTGGAATCATGTCTCAATTATTTCTTCAGTTCCAGATTATTTCATTCACATGATGTCTTCAAGTTTCATTGATGTGTAGTGGTTTATATCACAACTTCATTCCTTTTTAGAACTGAGTGATATTAGATTACATATACACACATACCATATTTTGCTTGTCCATTCACCTATGGATGGATATTTAAGATGTATCCATCTTTTTGGCTATTTTCTTCACAATACTGCTATAAAGACTGGTGTACAAACATCTCTCTAGTCCCTGTTTCTAATAATATTGAGTATTTACCTAGATGTGGGATTCATATGCTAGTTTTATGTTTAACTTTTTAAGAAACTGCTAATCTGTTTCCTATAGCAACTGTCATTTTACATTCTCAAAAATAATGTGTGAAGGTTCCTATTTCTCAGCATCCTTGACAGAAATTAATACATCCTGTTTCTTAAATAATAACCATGCTTGTGCTGTAAAGTCATGTCTCATTGCAGTTCTGATTTAATTTCCCAAAAATTCTTCTTATAAGGAAAACTGTTGGAATGTTAATTGAGATTTCATTGAATCTGGAATTTGCTTTGGATACAATTGATATATTAGCAATATTTGATTTTCTTATCAATGAAGAGAGATATTCTACTTTATGTCTCATTTAATTTCTTTTAATAATTTTAAATCTGTCATGTACAAGCCCTTTACATCCATGATTAAGTTTGTTCATAGTTGATTCTTTCTTTTGTAATAATTAATTGATTTATTGTTTTCATCACTGGGTTATTTTTTACTAGTGTTTAGAGCCACCACTGATTTTTGTATGTTGATATTGTACCCTGCCATTTTCCTGAATTCATTAACTCTTACTGCTTTGTTGTGAAATTTGGAATTGTCATCTGCAAATAATGAAAGTTTTACTTTTTCCTTTTCAATTTTATTTCTATTGCATGCAAGATTACTCCAGCTAGAACTTCTAGTACACTGGTGAGTAACAATGTTGACATTGGGCATTCCTGATCTTACAGAGAACATTTGCAGTCTTGCAACATTGAATATGATATGAGCTCTTACGTGTCTTTTATCATGTTGAGAAATTGACTTCTGTTCCTGGTTTTCTAAGTGGTTTATCAAGAAGTGGTGATAAGGACTTTGTGAAATGCTATTTCAGCATCAATTGAAATAGCCATATTTTTCCTTATTTCTATTGGCATATACTAGTAAATTAATTGGTTTTCTTACATTGAAATATTCATGAATGCATAATACAAATCTCACTTGATCAGGGTATACAATTCTTTTGATGTGCTAGTATTTTATTTAAAATTTTTATATTCGTATCCATAGGGATATTGGTCTACAGTTTTATCTCATATATTTATCTGGCTTTGCTGTTAAGATGATGTTGGCCTCAGAATGAGTTAGAGGTTATTTTCCCTTCATGTATTTGATGTATCCCATAACTTTTGGCTTGTTGAGTTTTCTCTTTCATTCACCTCAAGATATATCTTATTCTCCCATGTGAATAACTTTACATTATTTAAGAATATGTGATTTATTTCCACATATTTTGAATTTTCCACTGCCTTTCTCTTATTGATTTCTAGCATCATTCCACAGTGCCTGTAGAACATACATTTTGATTTCAATTATTTTAATTCATTGAAACATCATATATCTATCTTAGGTAATGACTGTGTGCACTATGGTAGATCATTCTGCAGTCATTGACTAAATTGTTCTACTCTTCTATGCTTGGACTAGTTGGCTTATAACATCATTCAAATGTTCTGTTACCTTGTTGATCTTCTTTTTAGATGCTCTATCCATTATTGAAAGTGTTATATTGTGATTCCTACTATACTGTAGATTTCCCTTCAAATTTGTCAATGTTTTTCTTTACATAATTTGTGGTTTTGTTGTTAGGTTTATAAATTTATAATTGTTATATCTTCTTTAATTGATTCTTTGTATGTTTATGTTATCTTTCTTTGTCCTTGCGAGAGATTTTACTTAAAGTTTATTTTATCTAATATTAGTATTGCTGCTCCAACTATCTCTAGGTTAGTGTTTCCATGGAATACTTTCTCTTTCAACTTAACTTGAATTTGAGGTGAGTGTTTTGGGAACAGTATGTATTTATTCTTTTTATACATTCTGCCAATCTTTGCCTTTTGACTGTAGAGTTTAAATCATTTACATTTAACATCTGCAGTCCTTCTCTCCAGGCTTCTAGTTTCAAATAGCTTCCATTGTGCATTTCTTTCTGCATCACCAAATATCTGGATCTCTGTCAGCTTTGTGCTTTTGAACTCCTTCTGACTTCCTATTTAAAACCCTCAGTTGACTATATTAAACATCATTCATTGTGGAAGACATTCCCCTCAGGTAATTGCAGAGGCAATAAGCTTCAAACCAAATCAGTGTGCTGATGATTTAAGTCTGCAACAACAGATAGGTCAGTGCTTCCTTGATGTGCACTAGACCTGACCAAGTTGACACATGAACATTTCACTGTGTCCACCTGTTGTCAATTTGACAGCTATACACATCATCTTAAACCTTACATAATTTCTAAGTGGAAAATAATAAAAGGCATATATTTCATGTAATAATACTCAGCTCTCCTGGAAAAAAACACACTAAATTTTTCTGTATAAAAATACACTCATTTTATCATAACATTGCAAAAGATTTAAACCATTTCAGTAAAAATGTAAATCCAATACCAATTAAATTTTTTTTTATCTCATCAAGTCAGTCACCAATATGTTCAGCCCTAAGGCAAAGTTCTTCCCTGGCTCTGGAGTTATAAATCTCAGAACAATTTATTTGCTTCTAATATTTAAAGAAGGAACAGTCATATGGTAAATGATATGATTACTGTTAGAAAAATTGAAAGGAAAATAGGGGTCACTAGACCTAAATGGTTACAAAAACCTACAGGGCAACCTCCATTAGATTTCAGAACCTGAGATTTATTTTTCCTCAGGGCTTTAGAAAGTGATATTTCTACTCTTTGCAAGAGCGTATGCAGCAGCCCTGCTTTCTCCAAACACTGGGATATGGGGAGACAATTTTTTTAGGAGCTGGGGAAGTATTTTTTTTATTTACTTTATTTTAGTTTTTTAAATAACCAAAAAACACCAAACAAATGCAAACATTCTTATTTTGATCATTTTGTACTAGAGATATAATCAGTAAGTCACAATATCATCATGTAGTTGCATATTCATCATCATGATCATTTCTTGGAATATTTGTATCTATTCAGAAAAAGAAATAAAACAAAAACAGAAAAAAAATTATACATACCATACTCTTTGCCCCTCCCTTTCATTGACTACTAGCATTTCTAACTAAATTTATTTTAACATTTGTTCTCCCTATTATTTGTTTTTATTCCATATGTTCTACTTGTCTGTTGACAAGGTAGATAGAAGGAGCATCAGACACAAGGTTTTCACAATCACACAGTCACATTGTGAAAGCTATATCATTATGCAATCATCTTCAAGAAACATGGCTACTGGAGCAGAGCTCTATATTTTCAGGCAGTTCTCTCCAGCCTCTCCATTACATCTTGAATAACAAGGTGATACCTACTTACTGCATAAGAGTAACCTCCAGGATAACCTCTTGGCTCTGCTTAGAATCTCTCAACCGTTGACACTTTGTCTCATTTCTCTCTTCCCACATTTGGAGACAATATTTTTTGGGTTCACCATCCTCAGGTTTCTGGGTGGCACCCAGATTTCCTGCCACCTTTAGAGCAAATTTTCAACCCTGTCAAAGCAATAGAATGGTAGGCCTGGTCTGTGCAACCCCAGAGGAATGTACTCCATGTTCTCTGAGGCCTGATATCACAAAACTCCCACATATCAAGGAAGAAGGCCTACATACACCCTCTGGGGAAAGCTCATCCATTCCACATGCATGGATGAATCTTCTCTCCTGGTTTCTGCTTTTGTGATTTCATACCTTAGCTTCCATAGTTCTGCCTTTGAATTCATTTTTCTTTCAATCCGTATCTTTTATATCCCTTTTAGTCTAGGCTGGCAATGATTTAATTTACAAGTCTCAGAAAAAATGTGTTGACTTGGCATGTAGGATACAGGAATCAAAGTCATCAGACAATAGACCCTCCACAAATTCTTTCTGGGTAGATTCATCTACAAGCCTGGCTTGTCTTGTAATGGCTGACTTGTTCTATGTTTGATTAAATCCTCATGTGTGGCGCTATTCCCTATGTCTTCCCTATTCAGAGGCCCAGAATTTTCCATACCATCAATTTCTGGTTTCATTGTACCCAAGAGTCCACCTCTCAGTTTAACCCTTTCATATTTCATTTTGGTATAAACTGCAAGAAGAAAGCAGACTGTATTTCCCCAATTTAATTTTTAAATCCCTTAAGCTAAGTACACAGATATTGCATTCAAATTCTCCCTCCCATCCAGCACCAGAATTTAATTTATCCAAAGTTTCTGTCACTGTAAAAAAGGGATTGGCTTCTTCTAGTTTGCAGTGATGGATTCATCATTTTCGACCTAAGGAATCACCAAAGGTATGTTTAAAGTTTACATTTCCACCATCTAAGCTTCTTCAATCAAGTGCCTCACAATTATTATTTTAAAAAGCTTCCAACATATTTGATATTTGCAAACTCATCAACATACTTCTTTGCTACCACAAGCTATTTTTATTTGTTAAAGTTGCCAGAATGCTAATAATGAACTGGTTTCTATAAGGAGAATTTGTTAAGTTAGAAATTAACATTCCCAAAGGGTTTCTCCATCACATTTTGAAGGCATATGATAATTTCTGCTTACCTTCTCTCCTGATTTCTGATTTCAAATGGCATCCTCTGTGGTGTTTCATTTCTGCATCTCCAAATGACTGGCAATTTTTCAGCTCTGAGCTTTTCAGAGCTTTCTAACTTCTGTTTTAAAAACTTCAACTGAATTGCTTAAAACTCACTCATTGTGATCAGACTTTGATTAAAGATATGGATGAAGCTGACCTGGACAGGACTAAGGTAAATCAAAATGTAAGGTAAAGATTGTTGTGGTCTATAATTTAAAATTTCAACTTTTATGTCAGACCAAAGGGAATGGTGTTAATTTAATGTGAAAATTATATATCAGGTAACACATTACCTAATTTAATTTGTATGGTTAGCTTATTCAAACACCATAGTTACTTGGAATCTTGAATAGGATCCATGATCTTGCTAGTTTTTAAAGGTTAGAATGATGTCCTGCTACATCCCAGAGTAATTTGGACAGAGAATGAAAAAGTACTTGCAAAGTCCCCTTGGGTAACTGTAAAGAAAAGAGGAAATATTACACTTTCCCATGTTGGGAATTACTGATATTCCTGCAAGCTGTGTGGACAACTATTCCATTATGCTGAACCCCTGATCTTAAGGCCAGGAAATTATTCCTGCCAAGAGGCTAAGCCTGACCATGGTTATGCCCAAGTGTCACCCCAGTCAATTTATTTTGTTGCTCACATGTTGTCTCTTACTCTAAGGCCAACTGAGCAGGTGAATTCACTGATCATGCCCCATACAAGGGAAATGACTCACATTGGTGTAAATAATGCTGCCAGTGTGGGACATGACTCCTTGGGATGAGCCAGGAACAAGGATTTTGGATTGAAAGAGTCTTCTTGACCAAAACGGGGAAAGAGAAATGAAGCATAATAAAGTTTCAGTGGCTGAGAAATTTCAGAGTTCAGATGTTGTCCTGGAGATTGTTCTTATGCATTATACAGATATTGCTTATTTGTTTGTGGTGTATTGGGGTGGCTAGAGGAAAGAACCTGAAGCTGTTCTACTGAATTTCTTCAACCTTGACTCTTGAAAATGATTGTATAACTATATAGCTTTTACAATGTGACCATGTGATTTTGAAAACCTGGTGGATGGCACTCCCTTTATTGAAGGTATGGACAGATGAGTAAAAAAATAAGGACAAATAAGAACTCAAATAATAAATGAATATTATGGTGGGGGATAAGGGATAAAAAATTGGGTACATTGCAATTTTAATGGTCAATGATTGAGGTGTAAGAGATACGGAATGTAGGGTATTTTTCATTTAAGAGATTGGTCTGTAATTTTCTTCTTTTGAAGTATCTTTGCCTGGCTTTAGTATTAGTGTGAAGTTAGCTTCATGGAGCGAGAAGTAGCATTCTCTCCTCTTCAATTTTTTGAAGAATTTGAGAAGACTGATACTAATTCTTTTTTAGATGGTTGATAGAATTCATATGTTAAGCCATCTGGTCCTAGGCTTTACTTTTTGGCATTTTTTGAAAGACTGATGCAAAACTTTCTTATGATTTGTTTGTTAAGGTTTCCTATTCTCAAATAATGTTTATTGTTCATTTTTTAAGATGTTATCCATTTCATTTAAGTTTTCTAGTTTGTTATAATGTATACATTTTGGAGACTGCATGGTCTGGAATTGAACCTGGGTCTCATGCATAGAAGGTGAGCATTCTACCACTGAACGACCCATGCACCCTATTAACACATATTTGTTCATAGTATCTCCTCATTATCTCCTTTATTTCTACATTGTCAATAGTTATGACCTCCTTCCCATATGTATTATTTATTCACATACACTCTAGTTTTAAATATATCTGCCTAGTTAAATGTCCATTTATCTGATTCATTTTTTTCAAAAAAACAAAACCAATGTGTGATTTTATTTCTTCACTTTAATCTTTTCATATTCTCAATTTCCCATTTTCACTTATTCTTGCTCCAAAAATAATAGTAAAAGTGCTCCCCTTTCTTTATATCCAACTTATAATCCATTAAATAATTTTCTTCACCTGAGAAATCCTCTTTCTCATAGCTGTCCAATTCTTAACTCCAATCTTGTGTTCTCTGGGGCTGCTGGACCTATCCTGGTGCACAGTTTCTCATGCTGTTGCATGTTCTTTTCTTCTGCCTCACATTGGTTGCCACATATGAGTAGCCCCTGTCTTACTCATTTTTAGCTCTTCTTTTTCTGTAGTAACATTTGTGTGGTAACTTCCTCATAATATGTGATTAAGTGGACAACTTGTTATGAGCATGGATGCCTAAATGTTCTTATTCTACCCTCACTCATTCAGATGATTTGACTATATTAGAAATCCAGAAAAGAAAACAGGCCATCATTTTTCTCTTAGAACTTTAAAAGCTTTCTTTAATTACATTTATCTTATATTTTTTATGGCGAAAATTGCATATGTACAAAAGAGCAATAAATTTCAAAACACACCACAGCATTTAGTTATAGATTGGATTTCAGAATCTGGTATGGGTTACAATTTCAAAATTTTTCTCTTTTCTTTACCTGCTCCATGACACTGGAGACTAACAGAAATATCAATACAATGGATTCAGCAGTTGTGCCCATTTGTTAAATACTATACTCTGTATTATAACTCCACCTTCTACTTTGATCTTTCTCCCAATCTTTAGGGGTATTTTGGCTACATCCATTTTAATGTTCTCATGTTGAAAAGGTTATTGATAATATGGGATAGGGAGGTGGAAATAGTTGATGTTCTGGAGAGGCTGGCCCTTCTGTGTTTCAGGATTTATCTGGACTAGGAACACCCCTGGAGGTTGTAAGTTTTTTGGAAAGTAATCATAGTTCAAGAAAACTTTGTAGTATCACAGCTAAAGCCCTAGGTGTACTTTAGAGTTGGCAGGAATGGTTTCAATTGGGGGTTGACAAATAATAAATGACAATATCTAGCTAAAGCTTCAGTAAGTGTAGCCTCCAGTCCAGTCCCTTACCTCTATTTGAACTGTCTCAGCCACTTATACATTGGTTAGGATTCTTAACCCCTTTTTGATTAGGAAGGCATTTTCAATCCCATGGATCCAGGGCCAAGTTTATCCCTGGGAGTCATATTCCACATTGCCAAGAAGACTTTCACCCCCGGATGTCATGTTCCACATATGGGGGGGAATAATGATTTTATTGGCAGAGTTGGACTTAGAGAAAGTCATAGGATACATCTGTGCAACAAAATAAGTCCTCTGGAAGTAATTCTTATGAAGAACTATAGGTAGGTTTAGCTTCTTTGCTATATAAATAAGCTTCAAAAAAGCAAGCCTGTAGATTGATATTTCAATGTTTTTTATGTTAGTATTTGTTGCCAAAATTTAACATACAAATGTACAAGCATTCTTGGCATGCAAACGTTCCACACATGTTCACAGTAGCATCACATAGTTGGGTATTCATCACCATGATCATTTTTTTTGAACATTTGTGTCACTCCAGCAAAAGAAGGAAAACAGAAAAAAATCATATATGTCATACCCCTTACTTTTCCTCTCATTAACCATTAATATTTCAGTAGACTCTATTTTAACCTTTGTTCCCCCAATTTGTTTATCTTTTATCTGTATTTTTTTTACTCTTCTTTGTATACCCTAGATAAAGATGCGTCAGACATGAGGTTTTCACAAACACATATCATATCTTAAAAGCTATATCATTATATTATCTTTAAGAAGCAAGGATACTGAAAAGAGCTCTACAGTTTCAGGTACTTACCTCTAGCCATTGCAGTTCACCTTGAACTAAAATGTGGATATCTATGTAATGCATAAGAATAACCTTCAGGATAACCTCTCAGCCACTGAGATTTTATTTTGTCTCATTTCTCTCTTTCCCCTATTGGTCAAGAAGATTTTCTTAATCCCTGGATGCCAGGTCCCAGCTCATCCTGGGTTTTCTGCCCCATATTGCCAGGGATATTTACACCCCTGAGAGTCATGTCCCATATTGGAGGGGCAGTGATTTCACTTGCCATGTCTACTTGGAGAGAAAGAGGCCACATCTGAGCAGTAAAAGTGATTCTCAGGGTGTGACTCTTAGGCCTAATTTTAACATTTCCACTTTTCTCCCCATCCCCCCAGGGGAACTTTGCAAGTATTTCTTTTTTCACTATACAAATCACTCTGTGATTTATTGGGTCATCAAACTAACTTGCATAAACCAACAAATTCTCATGCCCTATTCAAGATTCTATGTACTTATGGTGTTCAATTAAACTGACCACTCAAGCAAAATTATGAAATGTGCTACTCAAAATATAAATTTTGCACCAAATAAATGTCTCTCCTTGTAGACTTATACAGAAGATGAAGTTTTAAAACATGTGTATAGGAAATGCACTAGTCAAAATATAAATTTTCTAACAAATGAGCATTTTTGCTTTAGTCCCACACATAAGGTAACATTTTAAAATATTAATTACCACCTATTTTCAGCAACCTGCAACAATGACACTCCTTTGTTCCTAATATGACTTATGTAGATAGTTTGTTTGAATGCCATTAGTACTTGGAATCTCAGGTAGGACATGAGATTTTGTTGGTTTGTCCAGAGTGATACCCTAATGAATCTCGGAGTGATTTGATCAGTGAGGGGAAAAGTATTTGCAAAGTCCCCTTCAGGGAATGGTGAGAATGAGGAGAAATGCAACTTCCCCAAGTTGAATTCCTGATATTCTCACAAGCAGTGTGGACAACCAAAGCTATAGGCTGAGCCCCCAGTCTTGGGGTTTGTTCATATGAAACTTAACCCCACAAAGGATAGGTCAATTCTACTTAAAATCTAGGCCTAAGAGTCACCCCCAAGAGAGCCCCTTTTTTTGCTCAGATGTGACCTATCTCTCCAGCCAACATGATGAGCAGTCTTGCCACCCTCCCCCTCTCTGCGTGGGACATGACTTCCAGGGGTGTGGACCTTCCTGGTTATGTGGAACAGAGATCCTGGAATGAGATGAGACTCGGCATCAAGTGATTGAGAAAAACCCCAGAATGAGCTGAGAATTAACATCAAGGGATTGAGAGAACCTTCTCGAACAAAAGGGGGAAGAATGAAATGAGACAAAGTGTCAATGGGTGAGAGATTCCAAACAGAGCCGAGAGGTTATCCTGGAGGTTATTCTTACACATTAAGTAGACATCACTTTGTTGTTCAACATGTAGTGGAGAGGCTGAAGGGAACTGCCTGAAAATGTAGAGCTGTGTTCCAGTAGCCATGTTTCTTGATGATGATTGAGCAATGATATAGTAGAATATATGGAATAAAAATAAATAACAGGAGGATCAAATGTTAAAATGAATTTAGTTTGAAATGCTAGTGATAAATGAAAGCAAGGGGTAAGGGATATGGTACGCATAATCTTTTTTTCTGTTATCATTTTATTTCTTTTTATAAATCAATGCAAACATTCTAAGAAATGATGAATAAGAAACTACGTGATGATATTGAGAATTGCTGATTGTATATGTAGAATGGAATGATATGTTAATATTTTTGTTTATTGTTAATTTTTTAATTAATAAATTTTAAAAAATGAAAAAAGTAAAAATTACATCATTTCTTTTTCTAAACTCTCAGAGACTACAAACTGCATTAAAAAACATCACTGCCTATGTTTTGTTACTTAGGGAAAGCTACTCATTGAAACATTTGCCTTCTCTGAGCATGTAAAATTCTAACTGGAGAACAAGAGGGTAATGAAAGGTTTGTGCAACCTTAATATTTCTATTATATATGTAACATATATAAATATCTATCTCAAAACTATTACTTTTACTTTTTTAATTATTGAAATAATACATTTTCAGTGTAGGAAAATTAAAAGATACAGATAAAGCAATGGTCCTATCTATATTCTTCCAGATTTTTTCTGTTGGACATATTATATATACATATTTAAATTTTGTTACAATAATTCCCACTCCCCCCCAAAACTCTAAAACAACAAAAATAAAAAAACACGAATATATACCATGCTTTACTCAATCTTCATTCATATGTCTATTCAAGGTCTGATCATTTTTTTCAACTCTTTAAACAGTTCCTATATGGAGTATTGCTGACTTTCAAAGCTTCACAGCTCTAACTCTGAGTCTCAGGTGTCACATAAATACCTGAACTTTCTAGGAAAGACCCTGTTATATTCAAACAGTTCAGTATCTGAAAATTTGGAATTAATTGTTACACTTCTTGAATATATATGACTGCTGGAAGAGCTTACAATTTAAAGTCCTTTACAATATTTCATTAAGTTTTGATGCTATCGTTGTTCATGTATGTGATCTATAATGTTTTCATGTAGATTTTGCATCTTCTGATCATGCCAACATTTCTGAAATAGGAAAGCACTGTACCTCTACCACTTTTCAACATTTACTCATACATATTCATCATGATGCAAGTCATGAATATGCAGCTTTGTCTCATGTCTGATAGGTGTATTGTATTTCCAGTGGGATTCAGACCAAGAAGCAGTGGCTGTTCATGTGGGCAGAAGGTTTGGGCCCATGTAGTGATATTGGAAGAGTTACATGGGGATCTTTATAACCATATATCACATAGTTTTCTAAACAGGATCATGAATCAATGTCTTGTGTGTCCTCACACCAGGAGGGAACCACAGTATACAGACTACTTACCAGGAAGATAGATGGTTAATGATGGGATTGGGAGATGGTAGGAGGCTTGGAATTTTCCTGAAGCACTTTCAGTCTCAAAACTACTCATAAGTTGGGTGGGCCATGATGGCTCAACAGGCAGAGTTCTTGCCTATTGTACTGGAGACCCAGGTTCAATACCTGGTGCCTCCCCATGCGAGAAAAAACAAATGAACAAAAAACTACCCATTAGCACACACAGTTCCTGAATCTGGGCCATGAGTGATTTATTCTTATTTTAATTTACACCTAGGGAGATATTGAGTCCTTGCTTTATTTAAATAGTTTCTTATAGGAACAGGCCTCAGCAGTTGTGATATTGAGGGCACTGTTTGTTTCCAGGCAATTTTTTGTATCTGCTCTCAGCAGAATCTGATGCATGAGTAACTTCAATTCCTCTATGGAGTACCATAGATTCTATTACATTAGTTTCTTGTTCATGGAACCACCTATTTATAACAATACCCAGCATCAGTTTTTTTAGATATTGACACAGTTATTAATAATTGAATATTCAAGCCCAACATTGGTACTTATCCACAGTGCAAAAAATCTTCTGTGTTTCTACCGAAACATGCACCACTAGCACTATATGTTTTCTTTTTTATTGTTACATTTTCCTGTTTATAGCTTGTACCATTTATTATATCATTTTGAAACTATAAGATTACATTCATTATTTTTCTCTCTTTTTTTAAAAAAAATTAATGATAAAACCAAACAACATGCAAACATGAACATTCTTAACATATGAACATTCCATATTTGGTGTGTAATCAATGACTCACATATCATTCCATACCTGTATATTCATCTATGATCATTTCTTAAAATATCTGCATCACTACAGAAAAAGAAATAAAAAGAAAAAAGAAAAAACTCATACACACCATACCCATTACCCCTCCCTCTCGTTGACCACTAGTTTTTCCCTCTATCCAACTTATTTTAACATTTTTCCTTTATTATTTATTTATTATTAATCCATATTTTTACTCATCTGTCCATACCATAGATTAAAGGATCATCAGAACAAGGTTTTCACAATCACACAGTCACTTTGCAAAAGCTATATCATTATTCAGTCATCTTAAAGAAATATGGCTATTGCAACCCAGATATACAGTTTCCAAGACTTCCCTCTAGTGACTCTAATACACCTAAAACTAAAAAAGGAATATCTATATAATGTGTAAGAATAACCTCCAGGATAATTTCTTGACTCTGTTTGCAATCTCTCGGCCACTGACACCCCATTTTTCTCTTTCCCCTTTCAGTCGAGAAACTTTTCTCAATCTCTTGATACTGAACCCGGCTCATTCTAGGATTTCTTTCTCACATTACCAGGAAGTTTTTCACCCCCTGATAGCCATGTCCCACATAAAGAGGGGGAGGATGGTGAGTTTGTTTGCCATGTTGGCTGAGAGATATGCCAAATCTGAGCAACAAAAGAGGTTTTCTGGGGTGACTCTTAGCCTAATTTTAAGTAGGCTTAGCCTACCCTTTGCAGGGATAAGTTTCATATGAACAGACACCAAGGTTGAGGGATCAGCCTATTAATTTGGTTGTCTTCATTGCTTGTGAGAATAACAGGTCTTCTCCAAGTGGGGAAGTTGAATTACCCCTTTTCTCACCATTTTCCCAAGGGGACCTGGTAAATACTTTTTTTTCACTGTTCAAATCACTCTGGGATTTATCAGGGCATCACTCTGGGCAAACCTACAAAATCCCATGCTCTATTCAAGGTTCCATGTTCTCAAGGTGTTCATTAAACTGTCTTATAAGTTATATTAGAAAATGCACTAGTCAAAATATAAATTTTATACCAAATATACAATTTTTGCTTTACTCTCACACATAAGTTAAAGTTTTAACATATGAATGACCATCTATTTTCAACACCCTGAAATATTGACATCCCTTTGTTCTATATATTTTCTCAACTGTCTGCTGTCCCAGACTGAATTTCAGAATGACATACATTAGGTCTCTTCATCTCCCCTTTGTACATCACAATGTGGTACATGAAAAGGTTCAGAAACTGTGTTGAAAGAATGAAAGATACTCCAATTTGGGCATTTTTTCTTGAGTTTAGACCATGTTTTGGGAATAACGTTGAAGAAATCTCCCAATGAGGGTAGCATTTCAGGAACTCTGAGAAAGTCAGTGCCCAGTAAAGAAATGCTGGGCATTCACTGGAACTTCTTGAGTCAGTTCAAGTGTGGTTAAATGAAAGTCATTGGTGTTCACTGACAAACTCTCAGTGAACTCCTGAACTGGAATGCCTGAGGGTGTGAAAAACGTAAAATGTTTGATTCCAGCTGCTTAAGTTTGCAATGGCATGAACTGTTTGTTTTCAGGTTAAAGGTTTTATTACAGAATTTAAGCCATAGAAATGATAGTGAATTTTCATAAGTAGATAAGAATACAAAGTACCCTTTTTCCTCATGTTCTTTGGGGTCCCATTACTTTATCTCAAGGATATCTCTTTCCAACTTTATTTAAATTATTTCCAGGCTTCATAGATATTTGTTCAATAACTTAGTTTAAATTATGACATCTATCACTGAATATCTTTTTAGCTATTTTAATAACCAATTCAGATTTTTCAGTATTATAGATAGAAATTTATCAAATGATATTGCTATTTTTTAAATTCATCCTTTGAGGGTTTTGGTCTTCTTTGAATCATTCATTAAAGGAACATCTCATTGATTTGAAGACCATCAATATTATTAAGGAAATCTGAAATATCATGAACAATTCACGCTTCTTTAAGGATTCTTCTATTTTCTGTAGTTGATATATTTTAATCAGGATTTACACATTTCCACATAACTCTTCAACCTGGATACAATGTTTGCTAATTTGATAGAATATACTAGCCTCAAAATACTCCTCAAGAAGTCATGACTGGTCACTCCTGTACCACAGAGAAAACACTGGGCCAGCTAACTAAATAATACTGTATTGTTTTTACTATTGTAAGTAATAATTTTAATTGAGCACACTTTGTTAAGTTTACTTCAAAATCAAATACAAGCAACTATTTATTTTATTATTCAGAATATAAAGGTGGTTAAAGCGTCAACCTTCTTTGAATTTAGCCAGGGGTTCTATGACATCTGGAGCATTTTGCAACATGGATCGTTATCTTAAATCCTGCTCTCCAGGCACCCTCAACCTTAAAATTCCTCTGGCACCCAGAAACACTACTATTTTGGGTAAATCTAACAGGTAAGTATCAGCTACTCCTTGCAGTAGCCACCTGTTTTGGAGGATTCCTAAATGGCATGATTAAGGCTTCCAAATAGAAACAATGTTAACTGTAGACATGCTTTCCTTTCAGCTAGAAGCTCCTGGTTTCAGGAAGAGGCACTTTTACCTAGGTACATGATAAGTACTCCCCAGGATTCTAGCCATCTAGTTACTATGGGTCTTTCTCTAAAATTCTGGGCAATCCTATTAAGTTTTTCAGGTCAATTCCATTTCCCATTCTTGATAAGTACTATTTTAAACCTTTGCCATAGCCTTTGTATCTCCACAGTCTTTCCTTCCCATTCATTTTCTTTCAGCATCTCATTTCAAATTTCAGAACTAAAATACATAATTTGGAGGTAAGTATTTTCGGCCATTAAATTTGAAATTATTGCTCTTCTGACATGTCTCTTATAGCAGGTGAGGCATTGTCTTTTATCCTAGCAGACTTCCATACCATTTAACTTTAGTGCTCCAACATATGATCTATCCTGGAGAATATTCTATGAGCACTTGAGAAGAATGTATATCCTGGTGTTGTGGGGTGTAATGAGGATATACAGTCTAGTTGTGTCTGATTTGTTTATCAAATTATTTATGTTTTCTATATCCTTTTTGATCCTCTGTCTGGAGTAGTATCCATTTCCATTTCCCATTCTTGATAAGTACTATTTTAAACCTTTGCCATAGCTTTTGTATCTCCACAGTCTTTCCTTCCCATTCATTTTCTTTCAGCATCTCATTTCAAATTTCAGAACTAAAATACATAATTTGGAGGTAAGTATTTTCTGCCATTAAATTTGAAATTATTGCTCTTCTGACATGTCTCTTATAGCATGTATAGATGAGAGTGCTCTATTGAAGTCTTCTACTATTATTGTTGAAACATCTATTGCTTCCTTCAGTTTTCCCAATATTTTATTCATATGCTTTGGAGCTCTTTGATTGGGAACATAAACATTGAGGATTGTTATTTCTTTTTGGTGAATTATCCCTTTTATTAATATAGATGATTGTCTCATAACATTGTTATATTTAAAGTTCATTTTGCCTGATATTAGTATATCTATTCCTGCTTCCTTTGGTTACAAGAATCTCTTTGGATTCTTGTGTTTAGGATGAGTATTTTGTAAGCAGCATATAGCTGAATTATATTTCCTTTTTAAAATATCTTTTATTGATAAATATTACATATATACAAAGAAAAGAATGAAAAAGCAATGATTTTCAAAGTATATTTCAAGAAGTGGATACAGAACAGATTTCAGAGTTATGGTTATCACTCCACTCTTCCAATTTTTCCTTCTAGCTTCTCCAAAACACTGAAGGCTAAAAAATATGTTTGTAGGTGTGAAAAATAACATATATACATTAAAGTAATGTATTTTAAATCACATCAAGATAATTAGTTATCAATCTAATTTCAGAGTTGGGAATGGTGAACAATTGCATCATTTTTGGTTTTTACTTCTAGCTGCCCTAAGGTACTGGATACTAAAAAATATCAGTGTAATGATTCAGCAGTTATACTCATTTGTTAAACCCTGCCATCTCTGTATAACTCCAACATCACCTTTGATCATTCTACCATCTTTAGGGGTATTTGGGCTATCCTTATTCTAACATTTTCATGTTGAAAGGGGCTGTCAGTAATATGGTTTGGGGGATGGAACTATATGATATTCTGGAGAGGCTGGCCCCTTTGAATTTCAGGACTTATCTTGTCCAGGTTTTAGTTTTCTGAAAAGTTACCTTAATGAATGGAACATTTGTAGAATCTCATATAACACCCTAGGTTTTCATTAGGTTTGGCAGGACTGGTTTTGGTTGGTGTTTGGCTAGAGATGATATATAGAAATATCTAATTGAAACTTGCATAAGAGTGACCTCTAGAGTAGCCTCTTGGCTGCACTTGATCTCACTCAGTCACTGACACCTTGTTCATTGCACTCCTTTTTACCCTTTTGGTCAGGATGGCATTATTGATCCCATGGAGCCAGGGCCAGACTCACCCCTGGGAATCATCTCCCACACTTCCAGGGAAACTTTCACCCATGGGTGTCAGATCCCACATGGATGGAGGTAAGTGGTTTCACTTGCAGGGTTGGGTTTGATACAAAGAGGACACAAAATAGGTCTTTTGGAAATAATTCTTAGGGATAGTTGTGGTAGGCTAAGCTCCTCCAGTATCTACATACACCTCAAAAAGCAAGCTTCAAGATAAAGGGCTTGGCTTATTGATTTGGGGATCTGAAATATTTGTCACAGTAACAGGGTTTTACCCAGTGTGAAAATTTAATAGTTCAATATTTTTTCTCCCACCCCTCAGGGGAATTTGCAAATTCTTTTTTATTTTCTACTTAATATTCTATGGGATGTATCCAGGCATTACCTTAAGCTATACAGGGTTGAAGGTCTTCATTCTTGTTTTGGGCTCTCTGTATTTCAATTTTTAAAATTACCTGTACAGACAGAATGAGTTAGACTATGTGCCAAAGAAAATTTAGTCTCTGGGCAAAATAAGCATTCTTCTGTTGGTCTCAAAGCACAGATGAGGTTCTAAAATATAGACAGTATTTTACTTATCCCTGTATTTTGAATTACCTCTATCCTGACCTGATAGGCTTCATCCTTGATTATACATTCAGGTTATATGAATATAAAACAGACTCTCAAAATCCAAAAATAATAGTTACCAATCCAGGCAAAATGTGACTGCTGTAAGAGCTTACAGTCTAGGCCCTTTTTTTCTTTCTTTTAAGTATTTCTAAAGAAGACTATATAATATTCATTCTTTTGTTTCTGGCTTATTTGCCTCATCAAATGTCCAATAGGCTCACTCAAAATGTTGCATGTCTCACAATTTCTTTCCTTTTTGTAGCAGTACAATATTCAATCTTATGTATTCAACATCATTCAGCAACCTATATCTCGGTCAATGTGTCCTTAAGTTACCTCTGTTCAGTAGGCATCATATGTAAAATATTCATTGTCAATGCTCTCAATATTTGATAATTTCATTGCTCCCAACAGAAAGACAAGGAATGAACTCACTTTCACCAAGTAGAAAATCTAAACCTCCCCTTAACTTTTTTCTCTCTCCCTCATTATTTACCTCTGGTGTTATAATTAAAAATGCCCCATAGCATGCAATAGCAGTTTCCCCAATAAAATCAGAAATTATAGTCATTGTAGAGATTCATACCTTTGGAGAAGTTCATGCAAGAACTTATTTATATTTGCAGTGTTAAGCAGTGTGACACATGGCTCTTTACAAGCCATTTCAATCATGTTCACCTTCATTACAATATTATCACTTATAGATCCACTAGTGAATTGCCTTTACTTCTATCTATTCCCTTACATTTGAGTTCAACCTCATTAGCTAAACATTCAGCCATGTCTAATTTCTATGTATCTCTAGGACCCTTGTATTTTATATTAAAAGCCTCCAAATTTACCTTTACCATGTCCATAAAAGTGTAATCATACAGTATCCCTTTATGTCTGACTTAATTTCACTAAGCATTATGTCTTCAAAGTTCATCCATCTTGTCAAGTGCTTCATACTTACTGCTGCATAATATTCCATTGTATGCATGTACCACACTTTGTTAATCCACTCATCTGTTGATGGGCCCTGCGATTGTTTCCATCTCTTTGCTATTGTTAGTTATACTGCTATGAACATTGGTGTGCAAATTTATGTTCATTTCACTGCTTTCAGCAGGTGGATTATGTTTATTCATTCTGTCAATCAGTATCTTTTAATTAGTAAGTTCAGTCCATTAACATTCAAAGTTTACTATAAAGGCAGTTCTTGAATCCACCATTTTGTAATTTGGATTTTATTTGTTAGAACTATATATTCTTTTCCCACTTTCTCATTTTATCATGTAAGTTGCCCTTACTGGTATCCTTAAATTTTGTGCCCTCCTCCAAAACTCCCTCCTCTGTCTTTTTTTTCAGCCAGCCAAACTGCCTTTTATATTTCTTGTAGAGCCAGGTTCTTGTTGAAAAATTCTCTCTATGTTTGTTTATCTGTGAAAATGTTAATCTCCTCCTCAGTTCTGAAGGAGAATTTGACTAGGTACAGAATTCCTCACTGAAAGATTTCTTCTTTCAGATTCTTAAATATGGCTTCTCACCTACATTACATAGTGCCAGTTGGGTAGTCAAAATCAGGCTTTTGAGGTTTCCCTTGTATATAATAGATTTTTTTCTTCTTGCTGCTTTCAGAATTTTCTGTTTCTTTTCAAAATTTGACAGTCTGATTAGCGTGTGTCTTGGGGATGGTTTATTTGGATTCATTCTTTTTGGATTTTGTTGGGCTTCTTTGACTTGCATATTTTTATCCTTTGTAGGGGTTGATAAAATTTTCCCAATTATGTCCTCAAGTAGTCTTTCTAGCCCCTTACTCTTTTATTCTTCTTCAGGGACAGTAATAATTATTGTATTTATGTGCTTTTATTTTGTCCATAATTTCCCTGAGATCCAATCCAAATTTTTGCAACTTTTTTCCATTTACTCTTTTATATTTTCAAAATTGGTTGCAAGCTGTTAAATTTAACAGGAAGATACTATGCTTATAAACAAAAATACACCTAATAACAGAGCCCCAAAATGTATGAAACAAATATTGCCAAAATTGAAGGGAGAAATTGGTGAGTCTACCTGAGGTAGGAGATTTTAACACACTACTTTCTATTAAGGATCAAACACTTAATCATGAAATCAATAAGGAAGTATAGGACTAGAATTTTAACACTAAACCAACTATATAACAGACACATATAGAACGCTATCCTCCACAGAAGCATTTTTCGTGAGTACACATGAACATTTTTCAGGATAGGTCATATGTTCAGTCACCAAACAAGTTTCAATAAATTGAAAAATATGGAAGTCATATAATACACATCCTCTGACTACAAGCCAAGTAATGTATGTTTTTCAAGTACAATGGAATGAAGCTAGAAATCCATAATAGAGGAAAAATGAAAACTCACGAATATGTTGAAATTAAAAAGAATATTCCTTTACCTGTCATGCAGGAGATTCAGGATCAATTGCCAGCTCATGCACTTCCCAAAAACAAACAGACAAGTAAAACAAACAAAAAAACAGAATTCAACAAATGGTACTGCAATAATGGGATACTCACGTGGAAAAATAATAATAAAATGTGGCACCACCATACAGCATACAAAAGAATTAACATACCCTTTACTAATTGGATGGTGGTAAAATCAGAAGTAAAATTAGGAAACTTCTCAAGGCAAATGAAAATGAAAATACATGTATACCAAAACTTCTGGGATTCAGTGAAGGCAGTGCTAAGAGGGAAGTTTATAGCTTAGATTTGTACAGGAGAAAAGGACAAAGACTTCAAACCAGATACCTAACCACAAAATTTGAAGAAATATGAAGAGAAGAGCAAACTAAACCCATGCGAGCAGAAGGAAAGAAGTAACAAAGATTAGAACAGAGATAAATGGAAAACATAACTAAACAAAAACAAGAGAATCAACAAAGCCAAAACTTGGCTTTTGAAAGTATCATGAAGTTGGCAAGCCTTTAGCCAAACTGACAAATGGTGAAAAAAGCAAAAATAACAAAAATCATAAATGAAAAGTGAGACATTATCTTGAGCTTGCATAAATTAGAAGAAATTTAAGGGGATGCTATGAAAAAAAATCAATAAATTAGATAACCTAGATGAAATGGACAAATACTTAGAAACATACAAGCTACCTACTCTGACTTATGAAGAAATAGAGGAAATAAATAAACATGTTATCATAAATGGATTGAATTAGTAATCTAAATCTTACTGAAAAAGAAAAACCCAGAACCATTTTCACAGGGGAAAACTATTAAATGTTCCAAGAGAACTTAACTACAATTCTGCTCAATATTCCAAAAAATGAAGAGGGGAGAAAATTCTCTCAATCATTACACAATGGTAATTTCATTATTACAGCAAAATTCAAAAAAATTATCAGAGAAATAAAAACTACAAACCAATATCTCTTATGATAAGAGTTTAAAAAATCCTTAACAAAACATAAGCAAATGTCAACTTGATAAAAGACATATGTAAAAATCCTTACTTAACATCTTAGTCAATGGTGAAATGCTGAAAGCTTTCCCTCTAAGATCAGGAATAAGGAAGGATTGTCATTGTCATCATCGTTATCCAACACTGTAATGCAAGTTCTTGCCAGGGTACATAGGCAAGAAAAAATAGGATATTGAAGTTTGAAATTAAGTAAAATTTTCCCTATTCACAAAAGATATGATCTTACATATAGAAAATTCTGAAAAATCCACAGCAAATTTCTTAGAATTAATAAATTTATTCAACAAAGTAGCAGTATACAAGATCCTTGTGCAAAACTCAGTACTGTTTTTATGCACAAGCAATCAATGATTGGAAGAAGAAATATATAAAAAAGAGAATTCCACTCATATTAGCAACTAAGAGAGTCAAGTATTGAAGAATAAATCCTACCTTGGATGTAAAAGTCTTTTACATAGATAACTAGAGAACATTGCTAAGACAAATTAAATAAGACCTAAGCAAATGGAAGGAAATTCTGTGTTAATTGATTGGTAGACTAAATATTGTAAAGATGTCAGTATTACCAAAATCAGTTTATAGTATCAACAAACAAAATTTCCACAACTTTTTTTTGCACAGATGGAAAATCCAATCAAACTCTCTGTTGTGATGTGATTTTATATAGAAAGAGTCACACACCAATCTGTTTTAAGTATGAAATAATGGCTCACACTATCATTGCATAATTCTACATTCATCATCACTAACACTTTTGTAACATTTTCATTATTCCAAAACAAAAAAACACAGGTTCTCAAAAAATTTATATGCTTTCCATTATTGATCTCTAGTATTAATGTATATTTGCTACTGCTGATGAAAGAATGCTAAGATATTTCTGGGAGTCATATTCAATAGTTTGCAATAGGAAATTTTTCTCTTATACCACTTTATTATTAACTCCCTGCAATAATGTCGTGTCTTTTTTCTCATATGAAAAAATGTTTTTTCCTTTTTCTTTTCCAAAGGTCTCGTTTAGTTTTTTTTATATGGGCAGGCACCAGGAAGTGAACCTGTGTCTCTGGCATGGGCCACCATTGCACAACCTTCTTTATTTTTAAGCTTTTTAATGTTTAACATATTTTTTGTTGAGAGAACTTTGTGCACTTATGGTCCATCTAAGTACACATTCCCATTTCTATCATTCTGTTCTACATATATGAGCAGTAATTCACACTATCATCACGTAGTTGCACATTTATCATCACGATCAGTTCTTGGAACCTGTGCATCTGTTCAGAAGAAGAAATAAAAAGAAAGCAGAAAAACATATTTATACAAACCATAACCCTCACCCTTCCCTTTCATTGCTCACTAGCATTTTGAACTGAAATTGATTTGAACATTTGTTCCCACTTTTATTCTCTTTTATTCCATATATCCTGTCTGTTGACAAGGTGTAAAAATGGAACATCAGACAGGAGGCTTTCACAATCACACAGTCATATTGTGAATTTTATATCATTACACAATAATCCTCCGGGAACATGGCCCCTGGAATGCAGCTCTACATTTTCAGGCACTTCCCTACAGCCTCTCCGTTGCATCCTGCCAGTCATCATCTTTTTCAACTCAAAGGGGCCTCCCCTCTCTGGACCAACTCAGTAGGTGAACTCACTGTTCCCTTCCTGCCATGTAGGACCTACACCCAGGGATTCAAATCTCCTTGGATACATGGGGACAGGACCTTCTGGACCAGCCTTTACCCAGCATCTAGGGAATGAGAAAGCCTGCTTGACCCAGAGGGAAAAAGAGAACTGATGGAAAAGAATGAGTCAGTGGACAAGAGAATTCAACATTCCTGATGCTCTCCTGCGGGTGATTCATAGCCCTTCTATGGCCAATTTTCCTGATTTGCTGCCACCACCACATTGGCCAGGGTCTGGGCAGTGGGCAAGCCCTCCTGCTCAGCTTCACTTCCCATGGCCCCTCCCCCTTACTCAATGTGACAGACCTTTCTGATGCAGTGGGCTGATGTCAGGGTGATTCTTTCTTTCTCTCTTTATTTTTTTGTTTTTTCTTCCTTCAAATGCAAAAAGACAACAAACAAATGCAAACTTTTTTGGCCATTGTTGACAGCATATTGAATGAGTAATTCACAATTTCATCACCAGAGTTGCATATTCATCCATATGATCATTTCTTGGAACATTTGCATCTATCCATAAGAGAGAGTAAAAAATAAACAGAAAAAACTGAATATATCCCATGCCCCTTAACCCTCCCTTTCTTTGATCACTAGCACTTGTGTCTGGATTGCTTTTAACATTCGTTCAACTTATTATCCTTTTTTATTCCATAGTTGCACCTGTCTGTTGAAAAGGTAGATAAAAGGAGAGTCAGATACAAGGTCTGGCTCCCAGCTGCAAGAAACCTGGGCCTGGTAGAGTTGTGGGGCACCCACAATCCCTGGGGTGCTCTGATCTGCAGTGGTCACCAATGCTGTGTCTCTCCAGGAGGCTGGGCTCAGGCCCGAGCCTCCAGTCCATCTCCACCACCCTCGGCCCCTCCCCCCCACTGATGGCAGCAGACCATTCGACGTTGGGCCTGTGGCCCCAGTGAAAGTTTCCTTTTTTTCTTTGTTTTATTTTCTTTTGGTAAAAACCAAAAAACACCATACACATGCAACATTTCCATTCCACTCATTCCATTCTATGTGTATAAGAAGTAATTCACACAATCGTCACATAGTTGCACATTCATCATCATGATCATTTCTTGGAATTTGTGCATCTGTTCAGAAGAAGAAATAAAAAGAAAGCAGAAAAACCTATTTGTACATACCATACCCCTCATTCCTCACTTTGATTGCTCACTAGCATTTTGAACTGAAATTGATTTTAACATTTGTTCCCCCTATTATTCTCTTTTATCCCATATGTCCTGTCTGTTGATAAGATGGGAAAATGAAACATCAGAGAGGAGGCTTTCACAATCACACAGTCATATTGTGAAATCTATATCATTATGCAATAATCTTCAGGGAACATGGCCCCTGGAATGCAACTGTACATTTTCAGGCACTTCTCTCCAGCCTCTCCATTGCATCCTGCCAGTCATTGCCTTTTCTGGGTCACGGGGGTCTCCCTTCTCTGTACCATCTCAGCAGGTGTACTCACTGCTCCCCTACTCCAATGTAGGACCTACACCCAGGGATGCAATTCATCCTGGAAACATGGGGACAGGACTCTCTGAACCAGCCATTACCCTGCATCTAAGGAATGAGAAATCTGGCTTGACTCAGAGGGGAAAAGAGAACTGATGGAAAATAAGGTTTCAGTGGACGAGAGAATTCAACAGTCCTGATGTTTTCCTACTGATGATTCATAGACATTCTATGGACTTCTAATTTTCCTGAGTTGCTGCCACTGCCACATTGACTGGGGTCTGGGCATTGGGCTAGTCCTCCTGCTCAGATCAACCTCCCATGACCCCTCCCCCTAACTGACTGTAACAGACCTTTGTGAACCAGGGGTCTGAGGTCCAGTTGATTCTTTCCTTCTTTCTTTTTTTTTCTTATGTTATTTTCTTCCTTCAACTGCAAAAACACAACAAACAAATGTAAACATTCCTATTTTGAACATTGGGGACTGTGTATAGAATGAGTAATTCACAATTTCAACACCAGAGTTGCATATTCATCAACATGATCATTTCTTGGAACATTTGCATCTATCCATAAGGAGAAATTAAAAAAAAGAGAAAAAACTTAATACATCCTATGCCCCTTACGCCTCTCTTTCTTTGATCACTAGCACTTCTGACTGAATTGCTTTTAACATTTGTTCGACCTATTATCCTTTTTTATTCCATAGGGTGTACCTGTCTTTTGAAAAGGTAGATAAAAGGAAATTCAGATACAAGGACTGTCCCCTGGCTGCCCGAATCCCGGGCCCGTTGGATTGGTGGGACACCTGACCCTCCCTGGGGTGCCCTGATCTGCAGTTGCCACCAGTGCTGCACAACTCCGGGGGGCTTGGCCCAGGCATGGGCCTCCTGCTCATCTCCACACCCCTCGGCCCCAACCCTTGACTGACAGAAGCAGACCATTCTGACGTTGGGTCTGTGGCCCCAGTGAAAATTTACTTTTTTTCCTTGTTTCATTTTCTTTCGGTAGACACCAGTAAACACCAAACACATGCAAACATTCCTATTTTGATCATTCCACTCTACATATATAAGCAGTAATTCAAGCTTTCATCGCATAACTGTACATTCATGATCACGATCATTTCTTGGAATTTGTGCATCTGTTCAGAAGAAGAAATAAAAAGAAAGCAGAAAAACCTATTTGTACAAAACATACCCCTCACTCCTCCCTTTCATTGATCATGAGCATTTTGAACTGAAATTTATTTTAAAATTTGTTCCCCCTATTATTCTCTATTATTCCATATGTCCTACCTGTCTCTTGACAAGGTGGAGAAACAGAATATCGGACAGGAAGCTTTCACAATCACACAGTCATATTGTGAAATCTTCATCATTATGCAATAATCTTCAAGGAACATGGTCCCTGGAATGCAGCTCTACATTTTCAGGCATTTCCCTCCAGCCTCTACATTGCAGCCTGCCAGTTATTTCTTTTCCGGGTCATGGGGGCCTTCCCTCTCTATGCTATCTCAGCAGGTGTACTCACTACTCCCCTACCCCAATGTAGGACTTACACCCAGGGATGCAAATCTTCCTGGAAACATGGGGACAGAACTCCCTGAACCTGCCATTACCCAGCATCTAAGGAATGAGAAATCTGGCTTGACTCAGGGGGTAAAGGGAACTGACAGAAAAGCAGGATTCAGTGGACAAGAGAATTCAACAGTCCTGATGTTCTCCTACTGGTGATTCATAGGCATTCTATGCACTTCCAATTTTTCTGAATTGCCACCACC
This sequence comes from Tamandua tetradactyla, assembly GCF_023851605.1. Taxonomy (NCBI): domain Eukaryota; kingdom Metazoa; phylum Chordata; class Mammalia; order Pilosa; family Myrmecophagidae; genus Tamandua; species Tamandua tetradactyla. The sequence continues at coordinate 593,294 of NW_027518251.1, read as the reverse complement.
ACCATGTCGGCCCAGGTCTGAGCAGTGGGCGAGTTCTCCTGCTCAGACCCACCTCCCATGGCCCCTCCCCCCAACTGACTGTAACAGACTTTGGGAACCAGGGGTCTGAGGTCTGGTTGATTCTTTCTTTCTTTCTTTCTTTTCCTGTTTTATTTTCTTCCTTCAAATCTAAAAAGACAACAAACAAATGCGAGCATTCCTATTTTGACCATTGGGGTCTATGTATAGAATGAGTAATTCACAATTTCATCACCAGGGTTGCATACTAATCAACATGATCATTTCTTGGAACATTTGCATCTATCTGTAAGGAGAAGAAAAAAATAAACAGAAAAAACTGTATATATCCCATGCCCCTTACCCCTCCCTTTCTTTGATCACTAGCATTTCTGAGTGAATTCTTTTTAACATTTGTTCAACCTACTCTCCTTTTTTATTCCATAGGCTGTACCTGTCTGTTGACAAGGTAGATAAAAGGAGCATCAGATACAAAGACTGGCCTCTGGCTATCCGAAGAACAGGCCCTTTGGAGTGGTGCATCACCCGACCCTCCCTGTGATGCTCTGATCTACAATTGACACCAGAGCCACTTCCTGCCATGGGCCTGGGCCCAGGCCCAAGCCTCCTGCTCATCTCCACCTCCCTCAGTCCCTCCCCCCACTGATGGCTGCAGACCTTTGTGACGTTTGGTCTGTAAGCCCTGTGATTATTTCCTTTTTTTCTTGTTTTATTTTCTTTTGGTAAACACCAAGGAACACCAAACACATGCAAACATTCCCATTCCGATCAGGAAATGATGAGTCGGGAAGGGTACAAAGTGCTTCATATGGGGAAAACAGTCTCTTGGTTGGAGGAGACAGGGAAGTCTTCTGAGGAGGAAACACCTAAGTAATGAGGGAGACTTGGTAAGCACTGAAGAATGAATGACTGGGACATGTGGCAGCCCATAGGAGGCACGATAAGCAAAGTGGGTGTGTCACAATGAAATCAGGATTGAAGGGGTGATTTTGATCAGTCAAACATTATACATTGAGTCATTTTTGCATTCTGTAAGGTAGGAGAAGGCAGGGAAACACCTGACTTCTCTGAATTGATGTCCAGCTGTCTTTGTTACCTGAAATAACTGTAAAAAGCCCTTAGCATGAGCCTTTGAGATAACAACAGCAGGTCATTCTCTCATAAAGCAATGATTCAAATGCTAATGAAGTCAACCATTAACCACTTCTTCCTAGTGGTTTACCCCTTTAGCATTGAAGTGATAATCCTGCCTCCCCTCCTTTCCCACTTAGGATCTACCATGAAAGTGATAGTGAGAACACTTGTCTTCTTTTCTGCTTTGAAAATTACTCTCCAAAATGAACTCAACTTACCATTTTAGTTCCATCCAATCTTTGGAACCCTGAAGACTTGAAGACAAGATGTTCAAGCATTTGTCTCTCTCCTCTTTTACTACACATGTAGTAATGATACACTCTGTCCCTCTTTGAAGCCACAATGTTCCAGGAATTGGTTATAGAGTGAGAAGGCTGAAGAATCCATAGACTTTGCTGTTCACCAGTGTGAGGATGAGCCTGATAGCAGAGGGGCTGGGATGCAGTGCAGGATGACCCTAGCGAGACAGGTATGGCTTTCACAGGCCAGATGACTGTGTGCACTGTCATCACAATGGAGAGTTTTATTTGAATTTACAATGACTGTGATGCAATGTGAGGAGCAAAGGAAAGCAGACATGCTGGGTGAACACTAGGTTTGAGCCACATGTGGTTAAATGTGGTAAGGGCTGAATGAGTGGCAGCATGAACAGAGATACTCATGCAGAGATGAGGTCAGATTCAGGGAGGGAACCTAATTCTGTGAGGCTGGCTAATAATGAATGTGAGCATACAAGAGATAAGCATAAAGGTTGTCATGGGGTGTGGTCTGGTTATCTGTATGAGGGCAAACATCCCCCATGAATAAGGGATAGCTGGCCAAGGAGTGTATTTGATGGGAATCAAATGAGATTTTGGTGGGAAAAGTAAGACTTTAGAAGACCACATGTCATGAGATTAGAAATAGCACATCCTCAAGATGATAGAAGCAGATTGGGCACAGAGTGATCCAGGGACCCCGTAAATGTGATGAGTCATCATGCAGTGAGATGATACTAACATTACTGATTTCTAAGTCCTGGAGACATTGAAGTAGTGAAAATAGTGAATCAACTGTTTGTCCAGTAATGTTTATGCTTTCCCATCATCAAAGACACTTGCCATTTTAGTGCCCAGTACTTTTACCCAGGTTCAAACTTGAGTTTGACTGAATCCTCTCTCCAGTCCCTTTCTCCACCATGAGGAAAAGCAAGTTTCAGAAGTGCTTTCACCATCTTAAAAAAATATTACGTCAATAAGGAATTAGAAGTACTAAATATGTTAGTGGTCTTGGTTATAAAGACATCCATTCTGGCATGGCTGCTACCTACATCTCACCAGCACATATGACTGCTCACAGCCAAACATCATGCACAGTTGTCTCCATAATACCCAAGCTTTGTGCTATATACAAACAATGACACTGTCCAAACATGGCTATAAGATAAAATACCCATGTGTTAGAGAAGCAGAAAAGTGTCCCAGTTAAATACAGAAAGACACACAAAAACAAAGGCCCTGTCGAACCACAGCATCTTGTCAGCTGTTGACGCTTTGTATAAATAAGGATGGGCAAGCAGAAACACGTGATCTATGAGGAAAAAGGTAGAATGAATGATGGAGAGCAAAATATGCCCTGGATCAGGAATGTGATTGAAGAAAATATGAAAGAAACAGAGTGGATATAGGAAAAAATATACTTATGCATTATAGTGACAAAAGAAAACGTTGCATAAAGTAAAATATGTGTATGTATTCATGTAAACACACACACACACACCACACATACACTCATGACAGGCACATACCCAAATACATATTTGAATATGGTTCCATGGACATTGTTATCTGAATTAGAGAATATTGGGTCCATGTCTACTGAGGAACCACACTGAAAGGCTTATTGAATTCATGCTCTGACCATCTTGAACCTAGAAGAAAGGGAAGCTGAAACACCCACCATTGAAGGCATACAAGCACATCACACCTTTAAAGGTCTATGAACACAAATAGAATCATTGCTGCCCTCTTGAAAGGGTACTTCAGTGACAATGGAAGGAAAGTAGCTTATTGAGGGCCCTCTGACACCACTAGCACATATGGATTCAGAAGAAAACCTGTACATAGCATACCATGAAAGTCACTACACTGGAGGTTTCACATTCCATGGAGAGCCAAGTGAACATTGAGCCTTGCCCACAAAACTGGTCAATTAGTGATAAATTCCACCGTCCTCATAATGAGATGAAGATGAAATGTAAATAAATAGCCTAGTTGTAAGTTAATTCCAATATCTAGATTAAGCACTCAGTCTCATAGCATCTGAGGTTTGGTGAACATATACATTTTAAAGGTCTGAGAAAGTCTACCTCAAGTAATATTGAATACCAGACCTGGAAACACTTAGTGGTGTAACTGATTCACAGGGCAAAGGTCAAAACTTGGGAATGAGCTTCAACAGAATCCAGACTGTGGATGATTCATAAATAGCAACAAGACCCTAGTGTCAGGAATTTTAGGGTTCTGGAGTGCCAGTGCATAAAGTCCCTTTCTAGACAGAGATGAGAGAATAATTTCCCCAGGTAAAACATTGGTTGCCATAACCTTTCCATAGCCAAGAGTAAATGGAGCCATCTGCTGCATAAAATAACTCTGTGCATTGTCTGAGCACATTTCCTCACCTCTCTCCAAGGCTTTGTGTCTATATACACTATTGCTGACCAGGAAAGATGGAAAGGGATTGAAGATAGGATTTGGCAAAATTCAAGACCTATGTGTGGAGACAGGAATGCTGAGATATTTCCATTCAGGAGAAGTGTGAAGAGTAGGTCAAAGGGAAGGAACGGTGGTGCAGATGAATAAAGAGAGATAAGAATATGAGGAACAAAAAACTAGAGATGGGAGCCCTACAATAAGTGAAGAAGAAACTCCTGTGTCAAGTACAGCTGACAGCAGTTAAAGTGACATGAAAGAAATATGGAAGGTTGTTGAAAAGTCTGAAATCTACATAGGGTGTTAACAATGTGACTGAATCATACCTCTATCTTTACACACATCAATTGTTCTTCATATTAAGACAGGGAATGTTACCTGAAGCCGATTAGACCTCAGTAAGCTGTGAAAGCGTTTAACATACATTTTCCATGTGATTATGCTTTCCTTTTTTGAACACCAGAGGAAATAAAATACGTCCATGTGTGAGTGACATACATGCATAATCATGTAATCATTGCTCACAATGCCCTAAGTTGATGGACACATATCCACCAAGATTAAGATGGGCAAGCCTTCAGTAACATTTTCATTCCACAACAATGGTGTAAATCCTAAATGAGAGGCAGCTGCACATATACAGAACAACATGGATGAAGCACAAAGGAACATTTCAAAGACAAGTTTGAGGCAAGCAAAGGAAATATCTGATGTCCTGAATTGTAAGAATGGGAAGATGTGTTTAAATTGATGCATGATGACAAAAAATCAATAAGATTGAATATGCTAGCAGGTGGTTACTGATGAAAGAGTAGGCTTTAATTTGTAGATTCATTCAGTATAGGGTATAGGCCACATAAAGTTGGGAAATTAGGCCAATCATTCAGTTAAGAAAAGCCCATTTCAGTAATTTCATATTTCACTCAACAAGAGAATTCATTTTAACATTCGTTCACACTGTCATTCACTTTGATTCCATAGGTTGTATCTGTCTGTTGACAAGGTAGATCAAAGGAGCATCAGATACAAGGATTGGCCTCCAGCTGCTAGAAGCCTGGACCATTGGTGTGGTGGGGCACGAGACCCGTACTGGGGTTCCCAGACCCACAGTTGCCGCTAGCAGCGAGTCAGCCAGGGGGCTTTGCCCAGGGCAGGGCCTCCTGCTCATCTCCACCTCCCACGGCCCCTCCCCTCGACTGAATGAGGCAGACATTTGTGACCTTGGGGCTGTGGCCCCTGTGATTATTTCCTTTCTTTTCTTGTTTTATTTTCTTTTTCAAAATACCAAAGAACACCAAACAAATGCCAACATTCCTGTTTTGATCATTCCATTCTACGTATAAAGTGGGTGATTTACAATATAATCACAAAGTTGCACATTCATCATCATGATCAGTTCTTGGAACATTTGCATCTGTTCAGAAGAAGAAATAAAAAGAAAACAGTAAATAAGTGGTACATACCATGCCCCTTACCCTCTCTTTCACTGATCACTAGCATTTTCAATTAAAATTGATTTTAACATTTCTTCCCCCTACTATTCTTTTTGATTCCATATGTTCTGCCTGTCTGTTGTCAAGGTAGAAAAACAGAGCATCGGACAGAAGACTTTCACCATAACACAGCCTCTCCATTGCATCCTACCACTCATCACCTTTTGTGGCTCCCAGTGACTTGCCATCTCTTGGCCAACTCAGCAGGTGAACCAACTGCTCCCCTCCTGCCATGAAGGAACTGCCCCCAGGGATGCAAATCTCCACGGAAACATGGGACACAGCTCTCTGGACAAGCCATGTCGAAGCATCTAGGGGAAGAGAAAGCCTGCTGGATCCAAAGGGGAAAAGAGAACTGAGTGAAAGGAAGGATTCCGTGGCCAATAGACTTCAAGCAGTCCTGATGTTATCCTGCTGGCGATTCATAGTTGTTCTATGGGCTTCCACTTTTCATTCATGGTGGAGTGGAGAGGCTGGAGGGAGTTACTTGAAGCTGTTGAGTCCTGTTCCCCTACCTTGACGATTAAGGATGATCATATAAAAATTCAACTTCTACAATGTGACTGTGATCTTGGGAAATCCGTTATTTTCTGCTGCTACTGTCCTCCAGGTTATGGATGGATAGGCAAAACCGTTTTGGAGAAAAATAAATAATAGAGAGCAGAAACGTTAAAGCAAATTGTCTATTTGCATTTACCTGTGGTGAATGCAAAAGAGGGAGAAAGGGCACGGCTTGTATGAGCTTTTACTCCTTATTAATTCTTCTCCTATTCTACCAATGATCATGGTTCTTTATACACACCAGTGTGATGAAACTGCGAGCCATTGAATATCCACCTGGATGGAATGCACTTGTGTCAATGTTTATGGACAAAAATAATTCTCCAGAAACTTAGAGAGTGCAGTTGATATATGCCGGTTTATTCCAAAGTCGCTGCTTTCCCCAGACTGGCACCCTCAGCACAGGTGTGGCCAGTTTGCAATTTTTCGATTCCTCACTCAGGCAATACCACTAAATGTGTTGTCCATCACGGTCAATTGAATCAAGATACCTGAAATCAGATGCAAATAGCAGGCTTTCTCCCACCAAGGTGCGAACCGCTCCTGACCCTGCTTAGCTTCACCACTCAACTGCGAGCATGCACCCTGAAACAACATCAGAACATAGCGCCGAGGTCCACCACTGGTAGTCCCCAGAGCCGAGGCTGGGGAGGGCTGTGCTGCCTTGCTGGAATTGTGGGGAGGGTCCTGGGCCAACCTGCTCTCTGGCTCCCTATGGTTTGGCCCTGCTGGTCACCAACCCTGTGCCAACGTTGCCCTCAGTTGGCCTCCCACCCACACCCCACCACATTGGGTGTGCTCAGGGCACTGCACCTTGCCACCCTGCATGCATCCCAACTATCTGGAGTCCCTTCCAGCAACGTGACCCCTCCTGCCAGCTCAGCCCCGCTGCTCTTGCCACCCCGCACACCCGACGGACACACCACCGCCAGGGTGCAGTGCCTCCCCACCACTGCTTCCTAATGGCCAGCACCCACTTCAGCTTGGCCCCTGGGCTGGGTACAGCACCTTCCAGGTCCAGGCTCCAGCCTAGGACCTGTGAGGCAGCTCAGCAGGAAGCCAATCCCATAAGTGGGGATGACCCACCCAGCAGGACACCAGGCAGCCCTTCACAAACACCCCTGTCCTTGGCTGTGTGACTCCAGTCCTCTCAGGAGTCAGGGAGACCTCGTGGCTATGCTGCCCTCAGCACTGACAGGAAAGCCCAGCCAGCACCCTGAGGGTCAGCTAGCCAGTTGCGCTCTGGGTGTTGGGGGTTGGGCAGGAAGTCTGGCGGAACCATTCTATGACAGCGGAGATTGATGCCATGGTGCTGGGCATGCTGATTGGCCTGTGCCTGCCAGAAGCCTGGGAGCACTGGTGCAATGGGATGGCAGACCATCCTTGGTGTCCCTTGAGCCTGAATTGCCACCACCACCATCGCATCAGCCAGGGTCTGGGCAGTGGGCGAGTAATCCTACTCAGCTCTGCCTCCCACTGCCCCAACCCCAATGATTAATGATAGACCTTTGTGAAGCAGGGGCTGAGGGACCTGTGATTTTTCCTTTTTTCCCCTTGTTTTATTTTCTTTCTTCAAATACCAAAAGATGACAAAAACATGCAGACATTCCTATTTTGATCATTCGCTTCTGCGTCTAGAATGAGTAAGTCACAATTTCATCGCATAGTTGTATACTTATCATCATGAGCATTTCTTGGAACATTTGCATCTGTCCAGCAGGAGAAATAAAAAATGAACAGTAAAAAATGTATACATACCATGTCTCTCACCCCTCTCTTTCTTTGATCGCTAGAGTTCAAAGGATGTTAAAATGAATTCATATTCACATTTGTTTGCCCTGTCATCCACTTTGATTCCATGTGTTGTACCTGTCTGTTGACAAGGTAGATCAAAGGAGCATCAGATACAAGGATTGGCCTCTAGCTGCCAGAAGCTCAGGCCTATGAAGGGGTGAGGTACCAGACCCTTACTGGGGATCCCTGATCTGCAGTGGCCGCCAGTGCTGGATCTGGGAGGGGGCTGTACCAAGGGCGGGGCCTGCTGCTCATCTCCACCTCCCTTAACCCCTCACCCCGACTGACTGAAGCAGACCTTTGTGACCTTGGGGCTGTGGCCCCTGTGATTATTTCCTTTCTTTTCTTGTTTTATTTTCTTTTTTGAAATACCAAAGAACACCAAAAAAATGACAACATTACTGTTTTGATCAGTCCATTCTACGTACATAATGAGTGATTGAAATTATAATCACAAAGTTGCACATTCATGATCATGATCAGTTCTTGGAATATTTGCATCTGTTCAGAAGAAGAAATAAAAAGAAAACAGAAAGAAAGTGGTACATATTATGACCCTTAACCCTCCCTTACACTGATCACTAGCATTTTCAACTGAAATTGATTTTAACATTTCTTCCCCCTATTATTCCTTTTGAATCCATAGGTTCTTCCCGTCTATTGACAAGGTAGAAAAACAGAACATTGGACAGAAGGCTTTCAAAATCACACAGGGATATTGTGAAATCTATTTCATTATGCAATCATCTCCAGGGATCATGGCCACTGGTACAGCTCTACATTTTCAGGCACTTCCCTCCAGCCTCTCCATTGCATCCTGTGGGTCATCGCATTTTGTGGCTCACAGTGGCTTGCCTTCTCTCAGCCAACTCAGCAGGTGAACCCACTGCTCCCCTCCCACCACCTATGACCTGACCCTAGGGATGCAAACCTCCTTGGAAACGTGGGAGACAGCTATGTGGACAAGCCATGACCCAGTGTCTAGGGGATGAGAAAGCCTACTGGACCCAAAGGAGAAAAGAGAACTGAGAGAAAGGAAGGATTCTGTGGCCAAGAGGCTTCAAACAGTCTTGATTTTATCCTGCTGGTGATTTGTAGGTGTTCTGTGGACTTCCAATTTTCATTCACAGTGGAGTGGAGAGGCTGGAGGAATTACTTGAAACTGTTGAGTCCAGTTCCTCTACCTTGACGATTGAGGATGATCATGTAAAAATTCAAATTCTACAATATGACTGTGATCTTGGGAAATCCGTTATTTTCTGCTGCTACTGTCCTCTGGGTTATGGATGGATACACAAAACCAGTGTGGAGAATAGAATCCAAAAAATAATAGAAAGCAGGAATGGTAAAAAAAATTGTCTATTTGCATTTACCTGTGGTGAAAGAGAAGGAGGGAGAAAGGGCATGGCTTGTATGAGCTTTTACTCCTTATGAATTCTTCACCTATTCTACCAAATGATCACGGTTCTTTATCCACACTAGTGTGATGAAACTGCAAGCCATTGTTTATCCACCTGGATGGAATGCACTGGTGTCAATGCTCATGGACAAAAATAATTTTCCAGAAACTTAGAGAGAGTGCAGTTGATATATGCTGATTTATTCCAAAGTCGCCGCTTTCCTCGGACTGGCACCCTCAGCACAGATGTGGCCAGTTTGCAATCATTTGATTCCTCACTCAGGCAATACCGCTAATGAGTTGTCCATCATGGTCAATTGAATCAAGATACCTGAAATCAGATGCAAATGGCAGGTGTTCTCCCACCAAGGCCTGAACCACTCCTGACCCTGCTTAACTTTGCCACTCAACCGCGAGCATGAGCACTGAAAAAATATCGGAACTTAGAGCCAAAGTCCACCACCAATAGTCCCCAAATCTGAGGCTAGGTAGGTCTATGTTGCCTCACTGGCATTGTGGGGACAGTCCTGCACCAACCTGCTGTCTGGCTTCTGATTGTATGGCCCTGGTGGCCACCAACCCTGTACCAGCATCACCCTTGGTCGGCCTCCTGCCCTCACCCTGCCACATCGGGCACACTCAGGGCACTGCACCTTGCCACCCTGCATGCATCCCAACTCTCAGAGTCCCTTCCAGCAAAGTGAATCCCCCTGCCAGCCGAGACCCACTGCTCTCGCCACCCCACACACCTGACAGACAAACCACTGCTGGTGTGCAGTGGCTCCCCACCACAGTATCCTATCGGCCAGCGCCCCCTGCTGCTTGGCCCCCTTGGATGGGGGCAGCACCATCTGGGTCCAGGTTCCAGCCTAGGACCTTGGAAGTGGCTCAGCAGGAAATTGATCCCTGAAGTGGGGATGTCCCACCTACCAAAACACCAGGCAACCCTTAACAAACACCCCTGTCCTTGGCCATGCACCTCCGGTCCTCTCAGGAGTTGAGGAGACCTTGTGGCTCTGCTGCCCTTAGTGCTGTCTGGAAAGCCCAGCCAGCGCCCTGGGTTTCAGCTAGTTGGTTGTGCTCTGGTTTTTGGGAGTTGGGCAGGACATCCGGGGGCACCATTCCCTGAGAGCAGAGATCAATGCCTTTGTGCTGGGCATGCCAATCGGCCTCTGCCTGCCAGAAGCCTGGGAGCACTGGAGCAATGGGACAGCAGACCTCCCTGGGGTTCCCTGAGCCTGAGTTGCCACCACCACCACCACATTGGCCAGGGTCTGGACAGTGGGTGAGTCCTCCTTCTCAGCTCCACCTCCTGCTGCCCCACCCCTGACTGATTGTAACAGACCTTTGTGACACAGGGCCTGAGGCCCCTGTGACTTTTCCTTTTTTTCCTGGTTTTATTTTCTTTCTTCAAATACCTAAAGATGACAAAGACATGCAGACATTTATATTTTGATCATTTGCTTCTGCATCTAGAATGAGGAATTCACAATTTCATCACATAATTGCATACTTAACATCATGAGCATTTCTTAGAACATTTGCATCTGTCCAGAAGGAGAAATAAAAAATGAACAGTAAAAAATGTATACACACCATGTCCCTCACCCCTTCCTTTCTTTGATTGATAATGTTCAAAGAATGTTAAAATGAATTCACTTTCATATTCGTTCACCCTGTCGTCCACTTTGATTCCATGTGTTGTACCTGTCTGTTAACAAGGTAGATCAAAAGAGCATCAGATACAAGGATTGTACTCCGGTTGTCAGAAGCCCATGCCGTTGGAGTGGTGGGGCACCAGACCCTCCCTGTGGATCACTGACCCACAGTTGCTGCCAGCCCCATGTTGGCTACGTGCCTGGGTCGAGGGAGGGGTCTCCTGCTCATTTCTCCCTCCCTCAGCCCCTCCACTCGACTGACTGCAGCAGACCTTTGTGACCTTGGGACTGTGGCCCCTGTGATTATTTCCTTTCTTTTCTTGTTTTATTTTCTTTTTTGAAATACCAAAGAACACCAAACAAATGCTAACATTCCTGTTTCGATCTTTCCATTCTACATACATAATGAGTGATTGAAATTATCATCACAAAGTTGCACATTCATCATCATGATCAGTTCTTGGAACATTTATATGTGTTCAGAAAAAAAAATAAAAAGAAAACAGAAAAAAAGTGGTACATACCATGCCCCTTAACCCACCCTTTCACTGATCACTAGCATTTTCAACTGAAATTGATTTTAACATTTCCTCCCCCTATTATTCTTTTTGATTCCATATGTTCTGTCTGTTTGTTGACAAGGTAGAAAAACGGAACCTCTGACAGAATGCTTTCACTATCACACAGGCATATTGTGAAATGTATATCATTATGCAATCATCTTCAGGAAACATGACCCCTGGAACATAGTTCTACATTGTCGGGCACTTCCCTCCAGCCTTTCTCTTGCATCCTGCCATCCATCTCCTTTTGTGGCTCCCAGGGGCCTCGCCTCTCTCAGTCAACTCACCCACCTGTGGAACAGAGTGTTACCATGGCTCTATGTAGAATGCTCCGTATATGTTTTGTAATTCCAGTGAATTCTGTTAATTAAGATATTCAGAATAAAATTTATTAAGTTTTTTTCATGTTTGATACATTCCTAATTTGAATTTTTCTCAATTTTATCATTTTTGACACATATTCTTCCGTGTTTCTTTAAAGGTTTTATATTTATCAAGAAGTTTCTGCCTCCATTTTTCAAGCTCATAGTTGCATAATTTAGGCATTTTTTTCAAATAAATTTTCCAAATTGTTAAAATGTTTGGATAATCTTTCATATGGTGTTAAGGTGAAGGCAAGAAATATCACATGAAAAACACCATGAATCTGTACGTTAATATGTACCTACATTTGAGACAATTTCAAATTCCTGGAAAATGCCAACCTGGAAGAAAATATAGATTTAAAAAGAGAATTCAATCCCAATGGCATTTTTGTATTCACCTTTATGCAAATACCTTTACCAAGCAATAAAATGCTTAGTATTGGGTCATAACTCAGAATAAAGACATGATAATATTACAGCACTGCATCCATTTAAAATCTGCTTTATTTATTGAAAAGTGGACTGTACATATTTGTCCCTTGACACATAATATCCTTTCTTTTTCTGGTACTTTTACTGAGATATATCCAGGCCCCTTATAGTCTATAAAGTATGCAATCAATCGTTCACAATATCATCACATAGCTGTATAATCATCATCTTAATAGTTTTTAGAATATTTGTATCACTCCAGAAAAATTTAAAAATGACAACATAAAAAATCCATATACCTCACAGCCATTATCTCTCCCTCTCATTGACCACGAGTATTGCAATATTTCTAATATTTTACCCCCTTAACCCCCCCACTGCTTATTTTTTACCTTATTTTTCTGCTTATCTGTCTATTTCATGACTAATGTGAGCATCAGACAAAAGGTTTTCAGGATTACATAAACACATGTAAAAGCTATATAGTTTTATAATCATCTTCAAAAATCAAGGCTACTGGAATACAATCCAACCATTTCAGGTACTTCCCTCTAGCCACTCCAACACACCATAAACTAAAAAGAAATATCTATATAAAGTATAAGAATAACCTTCAGAATAAAATCTTGAGTCTGTTTGAATGCTCTCAGCCCCTGAAACTTTATTTTTTCTCATTTCTCTCTTTCCCCTCTTGGTCAAAAAAGTTTTTTCATCCCCATGATGGCAGGCCTTGGTGAATACCAGGAGCTGTGTCCCACATTGCTAGGGAGATCTACACCCCTAGAGTCATGTCCCATGTAGGGATGAGACCAATGAATTCACCTGCTGTGTTGACTTAGAGCTGGAGGGTACATTTGAGCAACTAAAGAGATTTTCCAGGGGTGATACCTAGAACAAGTTTCACAGCAGTGAGCCCCAAAATGGAAGGTTCAGTCTATTGATTTCATTGTCCCCACTTCTTGTGAGAATATCAGGAATACACCTGGGGAAGTTTGTTAGTTCTTCCTTCCTTTCTTCTAAGTCCCACAAAGAGAATTTGGAAATACTATTTTATCCTCTCCCCAAATTACTTTAGAATATATTGGGACATCACAGTAACCTGTACAAAGCAATCAGATCTCACTCTCTATTCAAAATTCCATATACTTATGGGGCTCAAACAAATTGACCATACAAGTTACATTAGATAACGCACTAAGAAAAATATAATTTTGTGCAAAATAATCTCTTCTTTTGGTCCCACATTGAAGTTGAAGCTTCAAAATATAGACCATATAATCCTTTGCCCTGTAATATGATTTACCTCAGTTCTATGCAAATCAGCTTCATTCACACTTCCAGTTGAATTCTGATCACTTTTTCAACTTTTTTAGCAGTCTCTATAAACTATGCTGACATTAATAGCTTCAGAGCTCTAACGCTGAGCCTCAGGTATCATGCAAATACTTAATATTTCAGGGCATGACAAGGTTATACACTAACAGATCAGTATCTCAAAAATTTTTTTAAAAAACTGTTATAACTCTAGAATAGAGGTGACTATTGTAAGACCTTACAATCTAGGGATCTTTAAAATAGGCCTCAACCTGATAATGCTTGCTTTCAAATTCAATTCTCCGAGTTTGTATATTATAGTTTGTCCATATGAGTGAGGCATTATAGCGTTTTGTTTCTGACATTTCATTCAACATATAGTCTTCAAGTTTCATTTACCTAGTCGTATGCCTCACAATGTCATTCCTTATTTCAGCTGCCCAGTAACCCATTGTATATGTACTTCACAGTTTCCTCTTTTTTCCTCAATTGTGCCCTTATGCCATGTCCATTCATTGTAAAGCACCAACACTGCTGCCATAAACAACCATGTGCAAATGTCTCTTTATTTCCCCACTCTCAGTTCTTCCAAGTATACACCTTGCAAAGGTTTGCAGGATCATAAGGAAACCCTACCTCTAGCCTCCTGTGGAAACACCACACTGCCATCCAGAAGGGATGCACCACTCTGCATCCCAACCAAGAGTGAATCAGTATAATTCTTTCTTCAGCACTTTTATCTCTGTTAATTTTTAAACAATTGTATTTGCACATCATACATTTCAACCGAAATAAAAAATCAGAGGTTCCCAGTAGTCACATATTCATGCCTTTGCCACCACCATCTATATGAAGACATTTCCTTTTCTTCCACAAAGAATCTCATACCATTCCCTTATATACCATGCTTATTGACAATTAGTTTTGGCATGTTGCCTTTAATATATTCAATGGAGGCATATTACAATGTTAAAATTAACTTTATGCCCTCATTTGCATTGATTGTATTTTTATGTGTACCATCCTATTTTCAATACATTGCAATGTTGACATGAAGTTTTTCTCCCTCATGCAAAAATATTCTCATATTTTTACATTGAATCAAATCATTTTCAATTCTAAGCATTCTTAAATTATACCATCTCAGTTATACTGTCTATTTTCCTTCTGTTTTTACACATATCCTGAGTGCTTCTCCCTCAAATATACTCATATTCAATTTCTTTCAGTGTATTTATATAATCGTGCTACCATCAGAAAATGATGAGATATCCATTTATAAATCTTTACAATGTGTCATTTTGCACATTCTGTGATGCCTAATCTCTACCCTCTTTCTATCTTCTGAAAGCCTGTGCTCTTAACCTTAACTCTCAAAGTTCACTTGCAAATATTAGCTCATATTAATGACACCATACAGTATTTGTCATTTTGTTTCTGACTAATTTCACTCAGATAGTGACATCCAGGTTCACCCATGTTGTTATATGCTTCATGACTTTATTCTGTCTTACAGCAGTGTAGTATTCCATCATATGTACACACCACAGCTCGTTCAGCCACTCATCTGTTGATGGAAATTTGGGCTGTTTCCATCTCTTGGTGATTGTGAATAATGCTGCTATAAACATCAGTGCACAAAAGGCAGTTTGTGTCCTTGCCATCAGTTTCTTTGAATAAATACCTAGTTATGGGATTGCTGGATCATATTTCAATTCTATCCTTAGCTTCCTGAGGAACCACCAAATGCCTTTCACAGTGGTTTTACCAGTTGACATTCCCACCAACAGTGAATAACTGTGCTTCTATTTCCACACCCTCTCCAGCACTTGTTGCTTTCTATTTTTTGATAATGGCCTTTCTAGTGTGGTTTTGATTTGCATTTCCCTAGTAGCCAGTGAAGTTGAGTATTTTTTCATATGCATTTTAGACATTCATACTCCCTCTTTTAAAAAGTGTCTGTTCATATATTTTGCTCATTTTTAATTGGATTGTTTGACTTTTTGTTGTTGTGTTATAGAACTTCTTTTGCTGTTCTCTGGGCTGACTTTGGGGAAAATGGTAAGAAATCACCACCATAACATCCTGGGGTGGAACTATCAAGTAGGTTAGTATCTTCATTGTGGCATGGTGGAGAGACTGGACCCCATAGCTGAGTAATTGGAACTTTTCCTCAACTTAAAAGTCACAAAGGGAACAGAGAGAGCAACCAGGGAAAGACAAAAATGGGGGAAAGCCCCACCCACTGGCCACCATCATTTTGGTTACTAAAGCAAAAAATAAATAAGACATAATTTAATGGAATTCCTATGGATGAATGCCAACACTTCTGGGTAAAAGGAGGATCCTTGTAATTTCATATTTAAGACCCTTGTAAAAGCCCTAAAAAATTATGAGTCAGAGGGCACAAAGGATTGAAAAAATTTAAACGCCTATGTTCTCATGCTTTGAGTGTCTCAATATAGTCAAGGAACAAAGGAAGTGTTTTTTCCTAAATCCCCCCTGAGTCCTGAGGAGGACAGTGAAGACAATTTCAACCGTGAGCATAATGTGACAGATTGGAAAGAAAAGCCCCCTCACCTTTACCCTGATCTTATTACCTTGAAATATCATTAAGAGTATGGCCAAAGTCCCTGGTTCCATGTCAGGGACTAGGAGTATTATATTAATGTTTAGGTAAAAGAGACAAGGGAGATATCAACTTTAATGGGTGTAATAGATGCAGAAAGTGGCAATAATCTAGAGGCAACTCAAAATCAATGAAAACCTAGTGACATAACGCAGTTTAAACAGATTCACTGGTATTTTGTAGGTATGGACACAAGTGGTCCGGGCAGGTAGATCATTGGGCCTCTCACCCTATCCAGATTATCCCACAGGATTATGGCCACAGATAAAACTCTCACAAGGCTTGGCCTAGTCATTTTTATTTGTTCCATTGACTTATGCTGCCCTGTTCATGTCCTATGAGATTTTTTTTGGCTTTCCAGAACATATAATGTCAGAAAACAACTTTTAACTTTGGACCCAAACTACACATCTATGACCCAATTATGGGTAATACAATGGACTCTCTTTTCTGTATATCACCCTCAAGCCACATGAGGGATTGGACATTTTAATGAACAAGTAATATACTGTTTAGAGCAGTTTATGGATGGGAGCAATGTAACATCAATCTGGATTAAATTGGAAAGGAAGCTTATGCCACTTAGAATCTGTTGTGTACCCCAGAAAATTCATGTCCTTGAATCCTCATTCAATATTGCTGCATGGAAGCTTTTTGAATATCCATGGAGATGTGATTCATCCAATTGTGAATGGTAACTTTTGATTATATGGTTTCCACAGAGATATATCTCCACCCATTTAGGGTGAGGTTTGCTTACTAGAGCCCTTTAAGTATGAATCACTTTGGAAAAGGTGTCAGTGCCCGCTCAGTCAGAGACCTTTGGAGATGAAGAAGAAAAATGCCCCAGGGGAACTTCATGAAACAAAAAAAGTGGAGAGAAAGCTAGCAGACATCATCATATTTGTCATGTGCCTTTACAGTTGAGAGAGAAACTCTGAATGTCATTAGCCTTCATCAACCAAGGTATCTTTCCCTGGATGCCTTAGATTGGACATTTCTATAGCTTTGCTTTACTTTGGACATTTTCACAGCCTTAGAACATACAAACTTACAACTTAATATATTCTCCTTTGAAAATGTCATTCCATTTCTGGTGTATTGCATTCCAGCAGCTTGAAAACAAGAATAGATTTTGGTACCAGAGAAGTGAGGTGCTGCTGCAGTTTGCAAATACCAAACATGTTGGAATGGCTTTTTAAATGGATAAAGAGAAGATTCTGGAAGAGATGTGAGGAGCTGATAGAGAAGGGCTAGAATGCTTTGAAGAGACTGTTGATAGAAATGTGGACTGTAAAGATACTTCTGATGAGGTTCTAGACAGAAATTAGGTGTCTAGAAATTGTAAACTGGAAGAAAAGTGATCCTCATTTTAAAATGGCAGATAATCTGGCAAAATTGACTAGTGGTTTTGACTGGAAGACAGATTTTAAAAGCCATGAACTTGGATGTTTAGCAAAAGAGTTTTCAAAAATAAATGTGGAGAATGCAGCCTGGTTTCTCCTTGCAACTTATAGTGAAATGCAAGAGGAAAAACATGAATTGAGAAGTGAACCCTTGGGTAAAAAAGAAACCAGAAATTAATGTTCTGGAAAATTCTGGGCTTTCTAGAGGGGTGACTCCAAATAATAGTGCTTTATGTGAAGATTTAACCAAACATGGAACCAGTCAGCCATTTCATGAAAAGCCAGTATTGGAGATATAGTAATCCAGGAAAGACTAGTGGAAAGTCCTTTTATCTGATGGGCATGATCCGAACTTACCAAAACAGTTAAAACCAGCAGGAGTGGGATCTGTATAGATAGAACCACTGCCACTCTGGACTGAGAGGGACAAAAAGGGAACACACTGGAGGAAAAATAACTTTAGAGACAGAGCTATGGAAGCTAAAGTCTATAGTCAAGAAATCTCGGACCAGGAGAGTAGACCCACCAGAGCACACGGAGAGGGTGAGTTTGCCCCAAAGGCAGAAGGTGGGTCTTATTGCAGTGGAAGAATTCTGCTGCTGCAGGCCTTGGAGAGGGTACGGTATGTTCCTTGGAGATGGGGGAGAGCTCAGGTGTGGCCCCAATGCTTGGAGAGGATGGAGCTGAGAAAAAGGTGATTTCCCTAATGCCCCCCCAAAGTTGAATTTGAAGAGGGGTGGGCCACTGAGTAGGCCCTTGGAAAGAGTGGAACTGCCACTTTCCAAATACCTGAAGATAAATTAATCTAAGATTTTGAAATCTGATGGATTTATGCAGGTTTCCAGAACTGTTTGGGTGCAGTGACCCCTGTGTTCCTTCCAATTTGTCAATATGGAAATGGAAATATGTATCCTATGACTGTCCCTCCTTGTACATTGGCAACAAATAATTTGTCCTGAGTTTTACATGTCCACAGCCAGAGGAGAATTTTGCCTTAGAACAGACCATGCCTGTAGCTGACTTTGATGAGATTTTGTACTGTTTCTGACTTTGTATTGCATTTATATTGTTATTGAAATTGTTTAAGTGTTTCCGATGTTGTGATGGAATGGAAGTATTTTGAATTTGGAAATGTCATGTGTTTTAGGAGTTCAAAAGATGGAATCTGCCAGTTTGAATTTGTGGTGTATTGCCAAAAGCCATGACCTTTAATCTTCATTCAATATTGCTGGGTGGATGCTTTTTAATTATCTATGGAAATGTGACTCACCGAATTGTGGGTGATAACTTTTGATTAGATGATTTCCATGCAGATGTCTCCACCCATTCAAGGTGGTGTGGCTTACTGGAGTCCTTTGAGCAGAATCATTTTGGAAAAAGCTTGAGAGCCCATGCAGCCAGAGACTTTTGGAGATATTATTATAAAATAATAATTTTATTCAATATACAGTGATACCCAGTATTTAATGAATATATTAGATTCTGCCTTATTCTTATTTTCCCACAGTATTATCTATATTTTAAAGCATAATATCAATCTTAAAATATTGCATCCTAAACTTCAGCATTTCCAAATGCTTTACTCTAAGAATTGTACATTATAAAGAAAATAATTTCTCATTGTAACCATAATTTACACAGATACACTTTATTTGTAAACAGTTTGTGAGTGAAGAAATAAATAACCACTGAAGGAGAATAAAACATCCAGCTACATAACCACTGTCATACTAGCAGTTAATGTATGACAGAGATGGGAACAGTACTACATAATAAAAGAATTATATTCTAATTAGCATATGGTGCATATATATTAAATATTCATGTTGGACAGAATAAAATTTCAATTTTGCCTCTCACCAGCACAAATGATATAGATTGAATGAACAAAATAAGAAAAGTAAAAGCTGTGATTATTTAGAGAAAGACAAAGGTGATGGTCTACAGCATTTCAGTGACAAAGGTCTTATACAAGGAATATGTTGATAAATTTAATAGTAGTAAAATTATTAATTATTCTTTCTCAAAAGATATTAAAAGAGTACAAAGTTTTATGTAAAAATTTGAATGATCTGTATATTTATGTCACACATAATGTAGAGAGGAATCTAACAGGAGGATTTCCATATTAACTTTACAGTATATTAAAACTTCAAATCACAGCCAGAGCAATCAGGGATATACATAAATATATTATTTTCCTATGCTATACTTTTAAATATATGAAAATATAAAATTTTAATGAGTTATTTGAGAACTGAATGAGTTATTTGAACACCTGAGAACTCTCAGGTGTTACTGAGATGAGAATTAATTGGTACCATCAGTTTAGAAAATAGTGTGGCATTTTTTCAATATACTTCGGCTATAATATACTTGAGTAAATTCCCAATTTTCCTATGTACTTAGTTCTAAATCATGATTAATATTTGTTGTGTGCTAGCTTCAATTCTTCATTCTGGAACTAAAAGTTTATTGTGCAGACTTTAACCAAGTGTCAAAGAAAAATAGTTTATGGCAAAGGCAATCAAGCTCTGAAACCAATGCTCAACCATTCCTTTGTCTTTTGTTTTGC
Source organism: Tamandua tetradactyla (assembly GCF_023851605.1). Taxonomy (NCBI): domain Eukaryota; kingdom Metazoa; phylum Chordata; class Mammalia; order Pilosa; family Myrmecophagidae; genus Tamandua; species Tamandua tetradactyla. Next base: position 573,263 of record NW_027518251.1, on the reverse strand, counting down.
TTAAACTTACTACCTGGTAAAACTTTATATTACAGTCACACCAGAGCAGAATTCTCTTTTAGCAAGTAGTACTAAAGTATTAAGAATAAAACAATTGACTTAAAAACGTCTATTAAAATTGAAATTGGTCCAATTCCCAGTGCCTGCCCATGCCAAAAAAAAATTAAACATTACTATACCCAGTGCAAAATGTGAATGTTTTTCTAAAAAGAAACCCACTTTTATTATTATTGCTATTTACAATTCATAGATTACTTAATAATTTGAAGCCAGGAAGTTGGTAACGTATAGGGAAGTGGGAAATATTACAACTAGATGTTCCAATTAATCCTTTTAAAATTGAGTCATACCATCAATACTTATTGCAAACAGCTATAATTTTATATTCTCCACTAAAAGAGACAACATGCACTGTGTTTTGCTTCTGGAACAAGCTCTTGATGGTTCTAAACTGCTCAATAATTTAAAAGAAGGCCCCATAGGCTGTTAACCCTACAAAAAAATTAACACTCAAACATGTTACAGCAAGGAAATATGAGACTAGAGCCAACCACCGGATCTGATTTTTCTGATCAACTAACAATTGTTTAACTTTGTGTTTCTCGCACAAACATTCATATACTCAATTTCCTAATCTCTAGAATGATGGGGGCACAGTAGTGGTATTTCTTACCTTACAGATCCACTATACATGAATCTATAACTATGTAATTTATAATAGGGAATAATTGAATAAATAAGGAGAACTATAAAGGTCTCAAGGTTATGTAGTAGTTTGTAAGTTCATGTGAGGATCACATAACTGAAATCAAGCCCATTTCCACCCATCTGTCTACCTAGTCAAGATTTAGAAATTATTTATTTATTTATTTTCATCAAATGCATGCATCTTCATGTAATGTCTCTCTTAAAATCTTCCATAATCATTTATTCTAAGAAAAATACATTTCTTTGTTACTTTGAAAAAGAAAACTTCAAAACAATAGGAAAATATTTGCAGATATCAGTGATGAAGACAATAAAAAGTACACATGGATTAATCTTAATGCATTTTGATTCTGCCTATGAATATTGGTGTTCATTGTATATGGTGAAAGCCTTAGTGATAGGGAAACCTCATGAGGGATACATACTTTGAAGCATCTTAAATATCAGAAATATGTCACATACAGGAAAGTGAAAGAATATGTAAAACTGGCACATTGTACACTGATTGAAATTATTTCCTGGAGAAGAATCATATCCCTTAACCTCATCCTAATACCAGAAACACTCAGCAGACAGCCAGTTACAGGCATAAAACCATCCTAAATTTCCTGTCTATTGTAAGAGATACTGAGTAAATTGTCAGGTAAAGCCATGGGTAACTTTTGTGATTAAGGCCTGAGAAAAAAGAGGCATTCAATATAGCATTGATAGGACACTCAATGTCATGGCCTACTCACAACCTATATATTATTACACAGAAAACAGCAGGCAATTATGGAGAAGTTACATAGTTCTTATTCTGCATTCTATTACTTCATCAAAATTGTAAAGAACATTGAGGACTACACAGCTTTGGAAGAAATTGAGATTTTGAATAAGAAAGAAGAAAGAGAAACCTTTTAGAAATGACCACAAGTATATTGAGACAAAAAATGGGTCACTGTGACATTTTAAGCCTTTACTTAATATACACAAATAGATAAAGGATGATTAAGCATCTGTATTATGCAATAGAAAATATAATACAGACTAAAGAAGGTTAGATTACTAGAAGATATTATATATATCTACATACATAATTCTATGCACTAAAAATTCCTTTGCAGTGTTTAAAGAGATCTTGAGGAACATTTCTCATTATATACATTAAGATATAAATATTATGAAAATACAGAAAAAATAGATGATTATCCTAATTCTGAGATATTGTATTGGTGATTAAACATTACAAAAATAAAATCCCAAGAAAGAAATTTCAGGAAAAAAAAAACCTTTCTAACATGCCTACCACATGTCAGATACATTTCTTAAAATTAAGACACACACATACTAATAACAATGTAAAACTTCAAATGTCCATAAAATATGCCATACAAAATAAAGAAAATAAAAGAATAAGAAAAGTACTTCATTTTTATCAAAAGCAATGAGAATTGGAATTAGATGAATCTAAATTAGATTACTTGAAGAAAAATAATGAGATGAATCTGGATATTAGAATATCTGAAGAGAAAAACTTGAACATAAATTATGCATGTGATTATCAATTTCAGCCTAATGAAAAGATGGTGTAATATAAAGGCAGTATCACATGCAAACATTCAGAAAGGTAAGTGGTTAACTTTCACACAGTTGTTAATTAAACATAAAGCAGTTGCTGACATCTTTTCCCAGGAAATGGCTATGAAGAACACCCAGGTAAGAAAAAATATGACTTAAAAAGAAATATAATAGATTTCTCAAATGTGAAAACGTTGAAAATATAAATATAAATTTCAGACGTTGGATGAAACTGAGTAATGTCCAGATTTTTACTAAGATTACTAGTTTTCTTTGACAGAAAGTTTCTGTTCATCATTAACTGCTAGCTTCTCTATTAAATAATGCATATTGATCTATAATGGGACAGGTTTGTCTGTTGTAGCAGGTGCAGCTGAAAATAATTGAGCTAAATTCTTAAATAGTGAACATTTTCTAGATCAGATTTTGAAATTAAGACACCCTTCAGTGAACAGCAAATTCAACTCCAAGAGATAAAAAGACTAACATGTTCTTAGACCACAAAATGCTGACTTATCCTTTAGGAATCAGAAAAATATAGTTACATCTTGAGATAATAAGTTTCTATATATTTTTGTGAGTAAGGTGAATCACATAGTACAAGCAATTTCTGGTGTTATGAGGGCAAATCCATTGAAAATGTATAAAAATATGACATGAATAGTAAAGCAGAACATATGAAGCACACTAATAGCTATGACAACATGCTTAGAAACCTAAGCATTTGTGGATCACATACCTTAAATCTGTGCCATGGAAAGGGAGTATTGATGGGCTACTTTGGACTTTGTGAAGGGAAACCTGAGCATGGCACCTCTTTGGATATTGATATAGACTTGTCCATGCAAACCCAGGGGCCTGTGCATGTAGATGCAGGGAGATGGTGAGCATATGGTACAGAGGGTGGCAAATGGAAAAATAGGGATCATGGAAAATTAGCAAAAGGAAAGCAAATTCTGTGGAACCAAACAAAATATACAGGAAAATCTGATGCTCACGATGGGAGAGAACTCACTTTACTGTCTGACAGATAATTCACAATTTGAGAGAATACAGGAAATATTTATGAGGGACAACTTGTTTATAAAGAAGTTCATTTGGAGTGTAGATATGCGTTAGTCACAATGACAGCACCAGGAGATTTCCAGACCAGATATATTACAAACAACCTTGTAAGAATGGCAGCTGCTGAGAATATGAAATATCAACAAGGGTGAAATCCATCATGATGGGGAGCTTGGTCATGTTTGCTGATATAATGCAATCTCCCCTGAGTTAAACTATAAAATGATAAGATGATGTTAAAATGCAAAATGTGAAATTCATAATATCTACAAATAATATGTGAACATTGCAATTGATATAAGGCTTATGACCTGGAAATCAGGATTAAAAATATCAGAAAATGGTAAGCTTATAAAACCAAGGAATGTACATATTTATTTATTTTTTTGCATTCTCCCTCACTCCAACTCTGCAGATATTCATTACCTTAGCATTCACAGGATAAAAGTCTCTAAGGAAGTGAAAGTACTTGATAAGTTACCAAGATCCAAAAATCTTTTAATCATTGAGTCACATCTACAATATTTCTGAAAAATGTATTTTAAAACTTAGTTTGAGGGTATATGGATGGTTCAGTGTTAGAATGATCACCTCCCATGAATGAGACTCAAGTATGTATAATTCCCAGACCATGCACCCCACCCCATCCAGAAAAAAATGTTAGTTTGAACAGATCTTGTTATCACTTTTTAAAAAATTCTTTGATATCAAATATTCATCCAGATATATTCTGTAAGAAAATTTCCATATTGGCCAGTGAATTTGAAAACTCCACAACTGTTACTGGTTCCCTTCATGTTCAAGAGACTTGCAATTGATCTGATTTCCCCCCACAAAGATAGGAACTAAATTTTTTCAGCAACAAAGTCAGTTAATCACTCTGAGGGTCTTCAGAGAAGATTTTATACTAAATGAGCCCACAATATTATGTCTAATTATCTTTAATATTAGTTGTTCTATAAAACGTGCATGTGAGTGTTTTCTTTCCACCTTTGTGATATCATCCATAAATTTATATTTGATTCAGAGTTTGATCATTTCATTTCCCTTAATGCCAGTTTGTAGCCTGAATTTTCTGCTATTGCTCTATTTATTCATCTTGCCTTTACATAGTATCTATAAAAGCATTCCAGCAGATTTTAGCATCCTTTCACCCTCAGCATGAAATTCAATGTTTAACGAAAGGCTAACTTTATGACCAGATATCTTCAGTATATGCTTTGCTGGATTGCTGAAATCCCATTCATAAATAATTAATTAACACATTTAATTGTGCTTGTTTTGAAGCCTTTCAAATCATAAATAAATTTACCTTCAATATAAATTATAATTTCAATGCTATCATTGGCTACCAAATTTCTGTACTATTCAATTTTCATTCATGGAAACCTAGAATTGAAGAAATATCATTATAATTTAATATTTTATTTACATATACTTCATCTGTATTTAAAAGATTTTTTTACAATATTCCAAGTCATTTTAATCAATAATAATAATGTTGATTTGCTTAATTGATTATACTCATATTAATTTCATTTTTATAAAATATTTTCTGAAAATCTGGTTTTATAATATCCCTTTGATTATATGTGATTTCTTTTAATCTCTTCAATTTTCAATGTGCAGAAAACATTTAGGTTGATAAATTTATTAATTACCAAATCATTGGTCATTGGTTAAGATGATACTGTTGTGCTAAGGTATACGGTACTGAATTGAACTAGTTTTACATAGATTTTTAAATTTTAATTTGAAAAATCATGCATTATAACTTGATCACTAGGATATCTTCTTTTGGTGGTCCATCATTTCAGATTGCATCTTTCTCTTCAGTCCATGGAAATTTCCAAGAATTAATATGATAAATTTACTATACATCTTCTCCATCAAAATGTGTCATGATGGTTAAATGAATAGTCTGTGTCTCCAAAAAGAGTTCAGGGTTTTCCCTTTTTCTGTACTACATTGGGTATGTTTGGATTGATAATTCCTTGTCTATTTTTCAACAGATGATATATGTTAACATATTAAAATGATCAGTTGAGAGCATGGCTGCCCCAAAATATTCAGTACACAAGTAACAGACCGTTTACATCCTAAAAACTATAACAGATAAGTTTATATTTCTATTGATGTTTTAAGGCCTATTTTTATTTACATTGATAAAGTCCCATAAAATGTCAAGTAAAATCTCTTTGCCTATTAATTTTTAACTATCCTTTAGAATCTAACAGAAGAAATATCTCATTCTTAAGGCCTGCACAAATTCAATGTCAAGGGACTTTTAATATGGTTACACTCTCATTCTTTTGAATTTATATTGTATACACAAAGACAAACAATCATGTTACCTTATAAAATTTTCATAAAATTAATACTGGAAACAGACACACCCAGGCAGTCTTATGAGCACAAACCTATCTCATAGGCAGAAATAATTATGGTTGTTAATGGTCTCAAGGCATATCACTGTTGTTTCCGGGAATTATTGGTAAGAAATTTCATAGAAACAAAAATATACAAACATACTGGGAAAATGATGGGAAAATTGATGAGCCTCCTTCTTCCTTCACTGAATAAATTTCATAGGGTCACAACCCAAGAAGATGAAAGTTTATCTGAAGTCATATGTACCATTCTGCTTCTGGATTCTTCATGAACAAGTTTTCTTATTTTGGAAGGACACCAAAGGATCATACCTCTCATGAGCTTTGGTTAACTGATGAATCTAATCTCAAAAATACCATCTTTCCTTCAACTTCTTCAAGCTAAAGGTTCTCTGCCTATACTCTTGAGATTAACTGAATTTGCAGTGATATTTCTTGAATAAAAAAGAAAAGTTTTTTGTTAAACTGTACAAAAGAAGTATTCAATTCCAAGGAGATTGATCTCCACTTCATATTATTTTGTATTGTAAATTTTAATTATTTATATAGAGTAAATGTATAAGATCATGGTACCCATAATCATCTAAATGCTCTTAATGTTTTGGACTAAAATGATGGCCTAAAGGAAAATCACCTAAGGGACCTTTTTGGATTAACTCAATTTGGCTTCACAGAAAAATTGAAAAACAAAACTCGTCAACACCTATTAAATTAGAAAGTATTAAAATTTAATAATTAACTTTAAAAAGTAAAAAAAAAAATAGTTGCACAGAGTGGGGATGCTTGCTCCCCAAAAGTGCTTTGAATATATCCTCTTATCAGAGATATGACCAGTAACTGACATTCTTACTACTTTCAGAATAATTTCTTAGAATAGGAGCCAATTAGTAATTGACCTTCAATTGTTTAATAATGATTGTCAATCTGGAGGGAAGCCTAATGTGGGAAAGGCTAAGAGACTGTAGAAAATCTTGAAAATGAAGACTCAAAAATGGAAGTCTCTAATTAACTATAGAGGATTTAATCATGTATAGTTTAAAAAGTTATAAAAGTTATAAAAGTCAGCTCAGAAGTTTGAAGTCAAATCTACAAAACAGGAATCCTTTCTATAGTATAAGTCATTTAGCATAACCAAAGCAGGAACAGTCATAGAGAGTCACAAAACATCTTTACCTTGCTTCATTATCACTGCATGTTCTCAAAAGAACTTTTTTAAAAGAGTCAATTGGTGATCATTTTATTAATGACTGCCAGTCTGGAGAGAAGCATACTGTGAGAGAGGTTAAGAAGCTCTGATGAGAAGTAACATAAGGAACATGACAACATATGATATTCCTTGGAGGTCTCCTGACAAAACAACTGATTAAAGGACAGATTCCACTTGCTTTCAGCTCTGCAGTATAACAGAGACCCAAGAAAGACAACACAGTCACTGACTCAAACAAAAAGAGGAAAAACACCAAAACAAAGGGCCCACCAGTTAGGAACTCTCCCCTGACTTGGTCCCACACAAAGTAAGCATTGCACAGAGGTAGCACACACTGGTCTCTTCTGCTATGGCTGAAGTTTACAGAAACACTCACAGTGGTGAGTTAAAACCCCACACATACAATATGTTATATGAGTTTCCAGAGACCCATGGTGGAAAATGAGCAGCTGACTAACACATGCATACACAAAGAGACACAGAAAATAAAATAATGAGGCAGAATGTTGACATGAGGTGGATAAACTCAATCCAGTCTCTGAGGATTAACTCAATGCTAAAGGACACATTATGGATTGGCTCCATTTGGTTCCACAGAGGAAGATACTCTAACAGGAAAGAAAGCAGCATCAGAAAACACTCAAAGAAAATAAAAGGCAGCTGAACAGCTCTAAGGCAGGAGAGTGCCCAGAACTTAAAAGTCTAATGAAAAGAGTATATTTAATGAGGGAGAGAATTTAAATAAATCATAGTAGCTGGGGAGATATTTCTGTACTAAAACCAAAAAACCTATCAAGATTCATGGCAAAGAAAAAGGGAAAAGCAAACATCCTCCTGGAAGTGAAACACTTGCATGTAAATTGACAATCTTAAAAGTTGTACCACATATCCAGGGCAAGAAACAGTTGCAAAAGACTCAGAAAATCTTAAAAGATGATAATGTACTGCTATAAAAATCCAGAATGAATTGGACTAAGTATTAAGTAAGTGAATTAACACAAAGCCAATCAACAATAAAACTTTTAGGCAAGAGGGAGAAATAAACCTTCAGAATTAACACAGCAAAATAATCAAATGCTCAGATAGTAGTAAAAAATATTAAGTTATGCTAAAGAACAGGAAGTATGTCTCAGTCAAGTGAACAACCAATCAAATAACTTGAACCAGTTTAACTAAATTAAATTCAAATCTAAATTTATTCAAAGAGATGAAGGAAACTATAAAACAAACTAATAGTGACTATAAACCTAAATGGTATTTGGGGTGCACGGGTTGTTCTGTTGTAGATTTCTTGCCAGCCATGCAGGAGATCTGGGTTTGATGCCCAGCCCATGTGCTTCAAAATAAAAAATTGAAAAATGATGCTGCAATAAAGGGTTATTAACATGGAAATGTGACCCTCCACTACATAGCATACAAAAATAGTTCTTTTAAAAAAATAAAACATGATCCTCACAATTGATGCAGAAAAAGACATTTTAAAAATGAAACATTCATTCAAATAAAACAATTAAAAATCAGGAATGGAAGGAAACTTCATCAATATGATAAATAGAATATATTGAAAACCACTGCTAATATCAAACTTAAGAGTGAGAAACAGAAAGCTTTCTCTCTAACATCAGAAACAGGACAAGAATGCCAACATTCACCATTATTATTTAGCATTGTATTGGAAGTTTTAACCAAAGAAATTAGGCAATATGAAGAAATAAAAGGTATACAGTTGGGAAAGGAAGAAGTAAAACTGCTTCTATTTGCATATGACATGATCCTATTTATAGAAAATATCAAAAAGGAAAAAATTCAGCAGAGATATTAGAGTTAATAAACTACATCAGTAAAGTGATATGGTACAAGGTCAACACACAATTCTCAGCAGTATTTCTAAACATTAGAAACAAGTGGGAGCTTATGTGAAGTGCAGTAGTTGCAAAGTTACCAAGATCTCAGCAATCCTCAATAGGTGCTTCAATGGGCTGTGCTCCATTAAAAGGACTGATTTCCTGTTCTTTTTCTTGAGTATATATTCACACTGTCTTCTATGTCAATACAAACATTTTGGTCTTAGGTGTCAAGCCTACTGCACTCAGCTGCATGCTGTCTGGTCACCAAATGGAGAAACAGGGTCTTTTCCTACAGGAAGCTGAGTTTGCAGGCTGTCCCACCACTGTGGGAAGAGAGTGTGGCCACTGAGAGAGAAAGATGCCTACTGTGAAATATTTACCTACCTGGGGGCACATCCAAAGTGATTTACCAGGTAGTTCTATATAGGTCTGCCATTACAAACAGTTATTCAACATTTTGAAAAACATTGACACTTGATTAAATACTGAGGATAAAAAAAGACAAACAACAAAGTCATAAAGCTGCTCACAGCATAGTGAGAAAATGATGTAAACAAATAGCACTAGAAAGGGTTAGGTCTGTGGTAGAGCAACATGTTCCTTGTCAGGGAGATCTGGGAAAGAAGTTTTGTGAAATATTCAGAAAGAAGTAACATAGAGGAGATATCTGAAGGATGCACAAACCTTCTAGGAAAAATGAGGAGAAAGGAAATCTCCAGAGAACTAAACAAAAATATCACTCTAGCTCAGCTCAGCCCAAGGGGAAGAATAGGGGAAATAATCACAGGGGCTGAATCAAGGCAGGGCTACTGGGTCAGTCCACATGTTTTGGATTTTCTTTTGGAGAAAATGGAAGCCACAGAAGTGTGAAAGGCCACAGGTACTGGTAAATGATGATTGGATTTGAATTTTAAATGATTATAGTGTGTTCATAATTATAGTAACTTGAAAAAAATTCATTAGAGTGCAAGGAAAATACAAAGAATTTGCAAGTAATTGAAGGCTATGAAGATGGATCATCACTGCAAAAATTGAAGTTGCTAAGGAATAGGTTGAAATTGAAAAGAATATTTGTGTTGCATAGAACACATATTCTATGGATATTTAGGACAGGTCTATCTATTGTATCTATACACATAAAACTATCATATATTTATCTGACCAATCATCCTTACATGGTTTGATTAACTTTTTCAGTCAGAATTATTTTGAACTATTCAAAAACTATTTATGATGTTTGATTTCTAATCATTAATCAAAACACATTTAGAACCATGCAGAAAGATCTTCACATGGTTGTGAAAATATGAATTGATCAATATTGTATCAAAATGTACTTCTAGATTCAATCACATTAGATATTCTGAAATCCAAAAGGAAGAAATTAGAAGAAAGGATCTATGTGATTTATTATTTGTTTATAGTTAAAGAGGAGGTATACTTCTCAAAAATAGATTATTCTGCTTATTGCAAACACCATAAACTGAGAAAGAAACTTGAATTTTTCTAAACATGATGTAAAGTTCTATGCTTTTAGACAAGTGTATGAGATAATTTTCATTTGTAAAGTATCACTCAAACTTGCAAAGAATGAATTGTCTGTGTCAAAAATAGAAGTAGGAAAATAAGTTAGGGAATTAATTAGAAAGTTCCATAAGAAATGCTGGTGCTTTGAAGAAAAAGTGATTATATTGGATATGAAGATGGAGTTTGGAATTGAAATATATTTTGGTAATAGATAACCTAAAAATGGGAATAATGATGCAGAAATTATTAAGAATCACCCTTAGAGAGTGACCTATGCATATCAGGGGATATTGGCACTTTTGTTAACATAGAAAAAACTATAAAAGGAACAGGTTGTGGGTCAATATTAAGAGGAACAGGCTGTGGGTGAATATTTCTTGTGTTTTGACCAAGTGAAGTCTGAGCTGCCTATTACTCATTTTAATAGAGCTTAATGCAGGATTTGGATACATTTGTCCATTAATTCAGGGAAGGGACAGAACTGGAAATATATATTTGTGAATCCTTAGAAGGTAGACATTTAAAACCATTAGCCAGCTTTGGAACATCTAAGGAGATAATGAAGCCATCAAAAAGAGGGTTTGGAAAGAAGCCTGAGGCTCTTTAACATTGAGAATCAAAAATAGGAGCTATCAAAGAAGGCAGATAAATAGCTGTCAGGAGTTAGGGGTGTGTTGGGGACAATTAAGGTAGCATGTATAAAATCCACCCTCAGCAATGCTGGAAACATGCAACATGGCTGCCAGGGCTGAAACAAAGAACAGCCTAAACTATAATCAGCCTTCTTCACGGAAGTAATAGTAGTTCGCACCTAAAGTTTGCGCCAAAAGTACTAACCGTACATCTGCCCTCTGCCCTAGCAACAGCAGCCACCAATCCCAGATCACCACCGTCCCTATTAGCCACCCCCTCTCTTTCTAGAGTATATATACCCAACCTCCTCCATAAACTTTTGCAGCTTGATCAGAATATTTGTCTTGCTGCCATTCTTCGTGTCTCTTTGCCCCATGCCATTCTTCCCTCACAGGAGTTCAAGCTTCGGTTGATCGTCCCACGTGCTGGGACAGGGGTGAAAGAGCAAAAAGTGTCTCATGCAAAAAGAGTAAACAATGTTTCAAAAAAAAGGGATTACACAAAATAACAAATATTCCTGCAGGATGTGATTAGTTCGGGTGTTGTTACTACAATGATCAGGTTTCTTAAGGGCATGGAATCCAACTGGAGTGGAAAAATAAAGAGAAAATGAAGAAGTGGGGGTACTAACTGTGGATAATTCACTTGTGAAGTCTTTCTGATTAGGAAGTTAATCAGAAATAGGGCAAGGAGTCAAGGGAGACATGACATTATAATTAGGTGTGGTTGAACAGAAAGAAGTATCAGTCAACACAGTGGGAGCATCCAGGAGTGTTATCTTTAGAATGGGAGAAGGGATGGGATATATGAATAAAGAACATGTTATTCAAGGAGCCCTTAGTAAATTTCCACCTTCTTACCTACTGCATAATTTACCTATCAGTGAGGTTTATTGTTTTCTAACTCCCAATGGTACATGAATTGTAAGAATCAATCATGGCATAAAAAATATTGATGTCTTGTATCAGTTCATCATGTTCATGTTTTGTTCATTTGACTACAATGAGAATTTACCCGTAAAAAATCTCTCTAAGAAAAATCATATTTAAAATGGACTAGGTGTGAATTATGTGAGGTTGAAGTGATGCAATGGAAGAATTAAAATTAGCACTTCTTTCTACAACTTTGATCATCGGTCACTTACACTTTTCTGTGAGCAGATGTGTATTTCTCACATGATTTTTATTATCTCAGCATATAAATTAAATAGAATCATCTTTTCAACAGGGGTGTTCTACTTTGCTAAGTGCCAGAATGCAATATACCAGAAGCAGAATGGCTTTTAAAAAGGGGAATTTAATGAGTTGCTAGTTTACAGTTCTAAGGCTGATAAAACATCCCAGTTACAATTCTATACAAATGTCCAATCTAAGGCATCCAGGGAAAGATACCTTGGTTCAAGAAGGCTGATGAGGTTCAGGGTTTCTCTCTCAAGTAAGAAAGGCACATGGTGAACACAGTCAGAATTTCTATCTCACCTGCAAAGGCACATGGTGAACACAGTCAGGGTTCCTCTCTCATCTGGAAGGGCACATGATGAACACAGCATCATCTGTTAGCTTTCTCTCCTGGCTTCTGCTTTCATGAAACTCCCAAGAAGGCATTTTCCTTCTTCATCCCCAAAGGTTGCTGGCTGCTGGACTCTCTACTTCATGGTGCTGCAGCATTTTCTGCTCTCTTTTTGAATCTCCTTCATTCTCCAAAACGTTACCTCTTTTATAGCACTGCAGAAACTAATCAAGACCCACCCAAATGGGTGAGACATGTTGTCACCTAATCCAGCTTAACAACCACTCTTGATTAGATCACAGGGAGATGATCTGATTACAGTTTGAAACATACAGTATTGAATATGGATTATTTTGCCTTTTTGAAATGGGATTTAGATTAAAACATGGCTTTTTTAAGGGACATATATCCATTCAAACCAGCACAGGGGGGAAGTTATGTTTTTCCTTATGGATATTACAAGACTCCACAAAATTTATCTACTTTGAGTACTGAGTAAATACTGAAGTCACCACCTACAATATTCACTTTAATTCTCTATTTTTGCTTACAACCAGACAATTCCATTCAAAGGCAGTAAACATAAGGGTATATCTTTAGTATTAGAAATATTCTGTTTAGAAATATTCTTTTTATTTTCAGGAAAATGAGGTTTTTCTATAATTATCACTCTTTGGGCTTAGTTATATATCATGAGACTCTATTATACTCATAAATATTTTCACATATTTCAAGGAAAGTTCATATTGTCAGAAATCTCAATTTTCCTTCATTCAATCACAGTTAACAACTGGATTTTCTTGTTTTTTTCCCACGGCATGACCATCCAAGAGAAGTCCATGATGCAGACTTGAAATTTGATATATAATGCAGAAATGTTGTAAATATCTAAGAGAGATCAGATTCCTCATTTCTATCTCCACATCACTAAGGTAAATGATGTAAAAATAAAAATACTCTGGATCATAAAGATTATTGGTTTAATTCATATTGTAAAAATAAAAACTTAAATTGCATGCTTATGTTAAAAAGTAAGGAAATTTGTAAAAGACTTCTGTATATTATGGTTTCTAATGAAAGAGAGAGTAAGCCGTTGGTTATAAAATGAAAGAAGTATGATGATTGAGTCAAGAAAACCAAACAGGAAAATATGCATTTTTCTCAAAGTATCCCATGAAATCAAATAACAGACATTATCTAAAGACCTTGAGAAAAGGGGAATGTAAGAGTAGTTATGCCATGAATTTACATTAATTAAAGTCAAGGGACTGAATTTCCTTAATGCAGACTCATTATTCTTTTGGCCCGTGAGTGTTTGCATGTGTGTTCTACATTGAGGTTCTCTCCTGTAAACTAGGATTTAACCTACAAAATATTGAAAATACAAATTTACAATTAAATGGGAGTTCCTCAGCTGAGAGAAGAAAGCTTAGAATATAACTTCTACAAAAGTATATTAGCTGTGTGAAAAGCCATACTATGCAGGGAACAAGGCAGAAGATAAGATCATTTCAAAGAAGAAATTCACATCAAGAACTATTGAATGGTTTCATATTTCTGAAGATATTGCAATATTTTGCTTAGAAACATAGGAGACCTAGGCTTGGTTTACTCATTCAAATGAGTTTGTTATTTCAAATGAATCCTGAATCAATTAAGCAATTTTTGTCATCCCCAAAACAGGTTCATTGTTTGTAGAAAAATGAAGTTCTCATAGTTTTTGACAATTATAAGTGTTCATAGTACTGAGGAACTTCATGCAAATTTTTTCAAAATTGGAGAGAAAAAATTAATAGATACATTTAATCTAATATTAAATTATGTTATTCTTTTTTCACACTAACCATTCACTATATTTCTCAAAGCAGTGATAGTTCTGTGCATTGCACATGTTCAGCAAATATTTATTGAACATTGATAGCATATAAGGCATGAGTCCATATGTGTTCTTGAAGCATGCAAAATTGAGTTATAATTTTATCTTAAATTTAGAGGAATCACCAATGAAATTAGAAGAGAAGAACAATAGGTTACATTAATCATGAGAAAGAGAAAGAGCTTCAAGAGTAGGAAAAGAATATAATGCTTTTTTCACTTACTATGATATAGTCACTGTGCTGTCTTAACATGTGACTATTATTATTGCCATTACAATATGGCATGGTGTAAAAATAAAAATACTCTGTATCATAAAGATTATTGGTTTAATTCATATTGTAAAAATAAGAACTTAAATTGTATGCAAAGAACTGTAGCTCACAAAATTTAATAATTTGCTCAAGAACACAGACATAGTTTTCATTGAAATTTGGCACTTGCTAAAAGAGATCTTTGTCCTTTGCAATGTGTTAACCTACAAATACTTAATAAATATATCTAAACTAATATGTTGGGCTTGACATTGAAATGCAATGGGCTTTTACAAACTGACATGAAGTAAATGGCCAATAAGAAATTTCCATCCCTCATACTCAAAAATGTTTTCCCACACTACCTCAGCACTAACATTGGCATGCTGAGAGGAAATGACACATCAACAACAGATTTCATTTTCCCTGGGCTATTTTCTTATATGAGATATATCAGCTGCATTATCTCCATCATTTTCCAAAGCTATATCATTGCCCTCCCTGGAAACCCCACCAAGATCCTTCTAATTTGGGTGAAATCCCAATCCTGCCCTAGCAATTACTTGTTCCTAAACCATCTTTCCGGTATGGACTTAGTTCTCATCTCCAAAACCAACCTTAAGATTGTTACTGACTTCTGAGTGCAGAGGACAAACATCTCATAGATTAGCTGTGGAATACAGATGCAATTGTGTGTAGCCATGAAAGGTTCTGAATGTATCCTATTGACCTAATACCCTATGATGATTCTGTTGCCATTTTAAACCCACTTTCAGCTCAGTTAATATGAATTCCAGAGTCTGTCTGCAGATGGTTACTCTTTCATGGGTGGTGGGGTTCCTAAATTACCTGGCCAACACTGTGTATACCATGCATTTTCCATTCTGTGACTCCAGGGAGATTCACCATTTCTTCTGTGAAGTCCCAGCTATCTGGAAACTCTCCTGTAAGAATATCTCTACATATGGATTGATTATGTTTGTTATAGGAATTGTGTTCCTCCCCATAATCTTTGTACTCATTCTAACCTCCCACAGCCTTATCTTCTTGCATGTGTTTCAAATGCATTCCCCTGAAGGACCAAACAAAGCCTTGGCCACATGCTCCTCCCATCTCACAACACTGAGCCTCTGTATGGGTTCAGGTGTCTTTCACTTTATGAGACCTCCAAAACTCTATTCAGCACAGGAAAACCAGGCGATCTGCCTTTTCTACAAAATTCTCATCTCCATTTTGAACCACATCATCTATAGGCTGTGAGACAAGGAAGTGTTGGTGGCTCTGAGAAAAGCACTGAGGATGAGTATAAGTTCTTAAATATTAGCAGGGAGACTTTAGAGTTGTAATAGTACATTTTATCAAAGTCTTTCACAAATAGTTTTGGCAAAATAATGGAAAAATTTGATAAAATTTTATTTAAAACCCTGAAAATCACTGCCTTCAAAACTAGGAAGCAAAATGGCAGATGCAGAACACTGTTGTTTTAATAATATTCAAGTGTGGGAATAACAAGAAGAGTTTTCTAACACATTGTCACAGTCAAGACACTAATTTCAAAGGATTTCTTCTCTTTTGAACTTCAGCTATTTCATGACTTTTTTTCCCATGGGCAGGAATTGGGAGTCAAACCCAGGTCTCCAGCATGGCAGGCAAGAATTCTGCTACTGAGCCACCATCACAAAGCCCTTCATGACATTTTAATGTTACATAGTTTCCAAATTAATTAGTTAGATATATACTTGGGACAATAAAACATATTTAAAAATTCCATAACCACCCAGATTTAATAACTTTTAAATTCTGGCATGCACACTTCTAATTCAATTTGCATTCTTGAATATAGGCCTATGTATAAATATGCACACATAAATATATGCATATATATATATATATATATATAGGTGTGTGTGTCTGTGTGTGTTGTAAGTGAATATGTACAGACTAAAGAGCTTGGAAAAGAGAAAAGACAAAAGTGCAAATAAGAACCATAATTTTTATAATCTAGTTTTTCACTTACCAGCACATTGTGACTACTGTGCCTAATAATCCAAAATGTATCTAAAATATCCTGTTTACTATTTAATTCCATTAAAATCAACCATCATTTGTCATTTTATTATCTTCTAATATTTGTTCTTAATGCAATAAGTTGATTAAAATTGGTTGATGAACTAAATGTATGTTTATGCTCTTCTCCCAAAAATTAATTCAAGTATTAGTAGAGACATACGATTTGTAACCATCATACAATAATAAAGATTATAGAAAATTACCTATTAGCCAATGGAAGCATGGTATTGGCCGCTGACCAATCAGGTCTCATTGAGATGCAAATTGGAATTTTTTTGGAGGAGAAATGCATCAGGGAGGATCCGATTTTCTCTGCAAAATCCTGGAAAAACTGAGGAATGTGAAGTATTGTAACTGATCTATGGCAGGATAGAAATGGGCTAAAAGCAGAAAGATTATTGGTATATCTGCAGGAAGATAACGATTTTCTCATATCCCATCTGTCTCTTGAAAAAAGAATGACTTGATCCAGAACTTTGGCCCTTTCTGTGAAGATTAAGATGGTAGTCTGCTAAAAAAGAATGCATGTGCCCAGAGAAAGTGAACTCTGCTTTCCTACCTTTACTACCTAAAAAGAGTCTGAACAAATCACCGTAGTCACCTGTCCACATACATTTACCTGTAGATTTCTTTTCTTTTTTTCATTTTTCACTATGAAGAGCTAACTAAGGACCACAAGCAACTGACCTACATTGTGACATGAAATAGACCCAGACGAACAAACAGGAAAAAAAACATGAGAAAAAACAAATTCACTAAATCCAAAAATACTTGAAATTAAAATATACTTCCATTTAATGTTAATGGACATAGAAATGTATTGAATTTACCCCAAACAAAGAACGGGTAGCCACCAAGAAGAGGCGGGCAGAGAACAAGAAAGTATTCTTCAAAAGAAAATTAAGACAGTAGGGGGAACGGGAGTAAGTGCGTCCTCCAGACTTGGAGTTGTGCTGGGCGGGCTGTGGGTGCTGAGTCGGAGGTGCATGAGCCCGAATTGACTAGGGACAAGGAAGTGGTTGACCTTGGCTGCTGACAGTCCAACCAGGAGTCCAGCCAGGACCGGGAGAAGTGGCGCAGGTGATATTCACGCACTGGAGGAAAGAGCAACAACAGTTGAGTTATTTTGTCTCAGAACTATTAGAAGTTAATGAAGACATGCTATTCGAAGCATTAGTTACCAGGAAGACTGTGAGAGTGGGAGGAAAGCTTATTTACCATAAAAGCTGCCAGAGCCTGCAATGGTCAGAAACTCCATGGTTAAGTCTCTATATAGTGCCCCGTTTCCCTGGATAGTTTTTCAAATTAGTCATACACTTATTTTTTTTAGTCATGCACTTTTGAACAATAGAGAGTTGAAACTAAATATCAAGAATTTTTCCATTGGTGTTCCTGATATTTTCTTGGTTTGAAAAGTATGAAAATTACAACTTTAAACAGTTCTGTATTATTTTCCTGATGAATGCTTATGAACTAATTTAATCAGCATATCATTAAATTGGAGCAAGTGAATACCTCAATGCATGCATGCTTGTCTTCTTTACACACACACTCACATGCACACACACACTCACACACACATTTTAAAGTCCTAGTCATGATAAGCTATTTAAATCTTGTACTTCAATACAGATTTTGCGATCTTCATATCAGTGTGAGCAAGTGACAAGCCAGAATATAAATTTTCAGTCACGTAATGTAGGGTTTTCATAGTCAACAAATATATTAGGTAAAGGGCTTATTTGAAAGAAAGGATATCTGGGTTTGTTTTGCATTTTTCTTGTAATAGTTGTTGTTTTGTTCCTATTATGGGTTTGGCTTCTTTGGGTAATGCTAAGTATGCTTGTTTGATTTGATTTCCTAGTTCTAGGACAGGTTAGAAGAGCTTATTAACAGAATATTGACTCAATGGAAAGTGTGCAACAGGGAAGTGTGGAAAGATTAATATGGGCAACTAGATACTTCTTTTTAGCAGACTAAGATCAATTGAATTATATAGAAGGAGAAAGACTTAATTTTCCTTGGAAATTCTTAAGGTTAAGGCACAGTCACACAAAATGTAGGCCCTTTCTTTAAACCAATTTTGAAATTAAATAAGGCTGTCATTGTATATCAGAGCCTGGAAAGCAAACAAAATTGTTAAAAAATAGATATAGCTTTCTTATCATTGGGTTCTGTTGCCCTCTCTCCAACCATAAGCACCTGTGTTATACATAAAAGATTATAAGGGCTGGTTGACAGTATAACTGACAGCATTAGTTCTTATCATCTTGATAAATGATTACATTTTTTAACACATGGTCTTTTAGTTAGGTCTTTACTATTGTAAATATAGTAATATTTAATACATTGTTAACTAACATTTATGTAGTGCTTTCTGTATTGCAAGAAGGTCATATTATTAATTCAACTTTAAACTAGTACAACACTGAAACCTTTCAACTCTGGTTCCATAATTCTTACTCTAAAATTAAACTTAAATAGGTTTTTTGTTCAGGTCTTTTGACTGAGTCTGTAGCTCATTAGCAAGATCATGTTAAATTAATACTTCTGTTATGTTGCAAGTGGGTATGTTTGTTTCAAGGGTGAGGGGTATGAATTTTAAATTTTATTCAATGTTTTACAAAAGCAATTATTATTTGCTTTGTAGACCATTAAACAGAAGATTGGTTAAAGTGCTTTTGAAGAAGGGACTCTCTTATCATGAACTTAGAGAATTCTTACATTTTTTAGAAGTCTACATTAGACATTTAACTGTAACAGAAAATTTCATGGCAAAGATATAGTCTACCAAAGTAACCATGTGGTCCAAGGGAAATTTGTTCAGAACTACTTGGATTGGTATTTCTCATTTATGTGCTACCCCAAATATCATAATTTTGGTCAAGTGTATGGAATTATGGATCAGAAAAAAATGAGTCTAAGTTGTACCATTTATGGTTTTGCTTTCAAGTCTCAGTATCCTCTTTTTTAATTTCTGATATATTGGGTAATTTTTTTTTAATTCATGAAACATAGAACTTTATGGAAAGCTGATGTTGGGGATTGAATCATGTCCTCAAAAAAATGCATGTTCAGGTCCCCAACCCTGGTATGTGAGTGTGAACCCATTTGTAAACAAGACCTATGAAGATGTGTTTAATTAAGGTGTGCCCAAACTGAATGGATGTGGGCCTTAATTCAATATGGCCAGAGTCCTTATAAGCAGTGGAAATTGGTCATGGATAACAGCACTTTCAATCCTGACTTGTATTGAAATGGCTGACTGTATCCATGTTCTGCTAAACCCTCTCATGGAACAATATTTTCTGGGGTCTTGCTTTTCAGAAACTCAAACTTTTCCAAACCACCAGTTTCATTGTTCCCAGGAGTTCAGTTCTCAGCTTATCCATTTCTTTTTTATTTTACTATAAGCTTCAAGAAGAAACCAGGCTGTACTTTCTATATATCCTGGAAATATCCTCAGATAAATATCTGAACCCATAATTTTCAAATTCTGTCTTTCACCAACCACAGAGGTTGATTTCAACAAATTCTTTACTTCCTCTAAAGAATGACCCTTTCCCTTCCAGTTTCCAGTAACACACGCATTATTTCCATCTAAGAGTTCATCAGAAGCATCTTTAACATATGTATTCCTACCAACAGTCTCTTCAAAGCAATTTAGGCCTTTTCTATAAAAAATATTACAATTCCATCCTCTACACATTACCCAATTCCAAAGCTGTTCCTCCATTATTGCTATTTGCAGTATCAGCAACTCACTCTCCTGGTATCAAATTTCATTAGTTTCCTAGGCTGATTAAAGCAGATGCAATTAAATGGGTTGGCTTAAACAATGAGAATTTATTAGCTTACAATTTGAGGCCAGGAATATTTCCAAATAATGTTATCATCAAAGAGATGCTTTATTCCTGAAAATTGACTGCTGGCAATCCTTGGCTCCTCTGCAACATGGCAAGACACATGGCAGCAGCTGCTAATCTCTCCATTTTCTTCTGAATTTTGTTACTTTCAACTTCTTGCTTCTTTGTCCCCTCTCTCCCATATTCATTCCATATATAAAGGCTTCTTGTAAAACGATTAAGACCCATCCTGACTGGAGTAGGTCACATCTAACTGAAGTAGCCTTATAAAAATATCTGACTTGCAATTTGTTCACACCCACAGGAATAGATTAGATTTAAGAACATGTTTTTTATCACCTGGGCTGAATACAGCTTTAAAACACCACAGACATTCTGAAGGCAAAGGTAAGCATCTCAGAAAAATCAACCCAGGGAAGGCAAAACCTGAAAAATAGAATATTTCAGAAATAACAAAGAAAAGACATAGTAAACCTTCATTTCTTCATATATAATGCTGACGAATTTTCCAAACCATAGCTTCAACCACTGTATTGTATAAGTCAACTAATTATGGACTACAATGAATGAGAAAAATAAACATATCAGCTACATCACTGAAATTTCAAAAGTCTAAAGTAATGAAATCATTTTAAATATTTTTGAAGTGAATAAAATCACTTTAATGGCTGGCAACATTTCAGCAATAATGAATGTTATAATAATATGACATGATATCATTAAGTAAAATGGGCTTAAACAAATAAACCAATGCACAACCCAAATATTATTCAAGGGCAATGTAGAACAACAAAATAAAGAAGTGGTTAAGACTACTGTCATGTTTGCTTCCAGGAATTGTGCCCCAGAAAAATGAAAGTAAATAATGAAACAAGGAACTCAGAAGTAGTAGATTTAGGTTGGTGGAGCTGGAAATAGATGTTAGAACATCTTGGCCATTAAAGCATACCTTAGGTGCCAACAGTTTTGATTGGAACATGAGAAAGGCAACGTTTCTAGAGGAAGGGAGTATTATTGAAGAGCTATTGTGATTGAGTATTTTTTTAATGTGGTTATGATGAAAAGACTTGATTATAGGTAAATCAAAGGCACTCAGAACTCCAGAAAAGGAGAAAGAAAGACAAAGAAGACTTACCAAAGAGAATGAATTTCCAGTATTTGTTTCTGCAATAAAAAATACTGAAGTAGTCAAAATGGTCATTTTAACAATATAATTAATGTTATAAAAACATGTGGAAAAGAGGGGTGGGAAAAGAATGTTAATCAACATCTATTGTTATATTATATTTGTAGACTATATGTAAAATAATAATGAAAATGGCAGTATAAGATATTTAGAGAAATAGGAAAAACAAAAGGAATAGCTCAGTGTTGAGGGTGGTGTCCACAAGTGGAATTAGGGGTGGAAGGCACTTTATTTGAACTGTCAGCCACTGATACGTTATTTGTAACAACTCTTTTCCCCTTTTTGGTCAAGAAGGCATTGTCCATCTCATGGTGCTATGGCCAGACTCATCCCTGTGATCCATATCCCATGTTGTCAGGGGGACATTCACACTTTGATGTCATGTTGCATATAGGGGAGAGGGTTATGATTTCAAGGGCAGAATTGGACTTAGAGAGGTAGAGACCACAGCTGAGCAGCAGAAGAGTTCCTCTGGAAGTAACATTTAGGCATAACTCTAGGTAGGCTAAACTTCTCTGCTACATAAATAAGCTTCACAAAAGCAATCCTCAAGATCAAGGGCTTGCCTTATTGTCTTGGGAATCCTTAAAGTTGGAGAGAGTATTAGGGATTTCCTTGGAGGTAAAGTTTAATATTTCCATATTTTGTCACTTGTCCTTTAAAGGACTTTGCCAATACTTTTTAATTCTCTGCTCAACATACTCTGGAATGTATCCCAGTATTATTTTAAGCTCTAAAAGATTACAGGCCCTCCTTCTCATTCTGAGCTCCCTGTGTTTGGAGGGACCAGGGCAGGGGCAAACATGTGTGCTGGGCAGAGAGTTATGGGTGGCATAGATGTCTCCATGGAACATGAGGACAGTGGGTCACAGGATTTGGTGGCAGGCATAAGTGTGGCACCTTCAAGTTATGCTACTTGGCTTGATTCCTAAACCCCATCTCCTTGTCCATGTGCTCCTGAGTGCTTCTGGGCTTGCTATCTTCATGGGCATTTTATGCTCTTTGCTCTACCTGGATGTTTTTCAGTCCTGTGCATCTTTATTCCTCAGCTTTTTCAACCAGGTCCTCCTTATATGGTGTAGAAGAACCTCTCAGATCACTTGTTACCTGCAATTGCTGTCCCAGTCTCTTTTCTGTCTGTCTCTTCTTTAGCTGTTCCTTGGAGCACAGGTCAACTTGACCTATCTTATTCCACCGTGTTTTCAGAAATCTCTGTATTAAAAAAAAATTTTTGTGTGTGCTGTCTGGTGGGGTCATAGTTCATCATTTTTCCATATGAGAATCCCATTATTACAGTGCCATTTGTTGAATATTTTGTTTATTTCTTTTTGTCTTGTTTGTTTGATTTTTCAGAGGTGCATGGACTGTGAATCAAACCTGGGTCTCCCATATGGCAGGTGACAACTCTACCACTGAATGACCCTGGAATCCCTGTATTAGTTTATTTATTTATTTACTATTATTATTTCTTTTTTGTTTTTTGCATGGACAGGCCCCAGGAAATGAACCCATCACTGGCATGGTAGGTGAGAACTCTGTCACTTTGCCACCATCGCCAGCCCTGTATTAGTTTATTTTTAACAACTTTTTTGAGGTGTAATTTACTTACAGTAAAAATGAACATTTTAAATGAATGATTCAAAAGAACTCAATAGCTTTTAGTAAATTTTCTGAGGTATGTAAATTCAGAAAAATCCAGTTTTAGAACTTTGCTACCATTGCATAAGTTCCCTCTCATGCCTGTTACAAGTGACCTCATTCCCAACTTCCAGCTTCATGCTTCCTTTAATCTCCAGTCTGCAGGTGCAGATTTCCCTTTTCTGGATACTTTATATGATTCTGTTAAATGAGTAATATTATTTAATTATTTAATCATGTCCATGTATTATTTTTATAAATTAAATTTTGAAAGTTGCTGCAACATTCATGTATAGACATACATGAATAGTATGCAAGATATTTGTCTACTTTTTTAGGATCATAGCTTTTCCATTTCTGTTTTACTTCTCTCACTAAATGCTTACAGATATTTTTATTTGTTTGTTTGTTTTGCATGGGCAGGCACTGGGAATCAAGCCTGGGTCTCTGGCATGGCAGGCAAGAACTTGGCCTGTGGAGCCACCATGGCCCACCTGATTTTTTAATTATCTAGCAAGCACTCTAACTTCATCCATCTAGAGTTGATGTTTACACGGAAGAAATAATAATTGTTATTTTGAAAAATCAATAAGATTTATTCACGAAATTTTCTTAGATGTAGCCATTTTATATTTCCCTTTTGTTGAATTCTTCCAAATATTACTCCATTACTATATTTGACAGAAAAGTTTTAAATGTCAAAAACATATCTTCTTAGAATATAAATTGATTTATCAATTTTTGTAATATTTCCATTAATTTTTGCAAAGCATCTTTTGATAGAGTTGGATTAATACACATCAGTATTTGTATTTCCTTTCTTCATTATATTGTTTATATTTACATTTTTCCTCTTTTGTAATTTAACTTGTAAAAAGTTTGTAACTATTCCCTGCTTTTCCCTAAGCTAAAATTATTTCCTTTCCTTAGTTACTTAATAATCTTTTCTAAAAACTTGAAATACATTCTTAATCACTTAATTTTATTCCTTGTTGTACATTAATCTTGGCTAAATTTTTAGATATGTAGGGTAATATAATTTATTATTTTATAAAGAGAATATAATTCCCCTATATGCAAGTATGTTTCTATTTCCAAAGTTATTTTGACTATTTCTTTTCTCTGTTCCATTTCTACTTTTGTTATCATATCATCCTGTTATATAAATTGGACAATTAACACATTTGGAATTTATTCAGTTTTTATGACTGTATTATTTAAGATCCTTTCATTTAAAGCAACAGAAAGTCAACAAAACTTAGCTTACCTAGAGGATGTTTATTAACACAAAAACAAAATTCCCAGGTAGGCAGGATTCAGATTAATTCAGTCCAATATGACACTGTGTCTCTGTAGGTCCTTGGCTCTGCTTTCTTCCTTCAGCCAATCTTTTCTTAAGCTGATGAGAAGATGTTTTTCCAAATCATTCCTGGTTTCCATCCATTTTTGTTCCCACCCCCATGATCTTTTACCCACACAGCAACAAGGGAAGTTTTTAAAATGTTTTTTGAAAGTTTTAAAAAGTGTAACACCTAAGGATATTATAGTGACCAGAGGACTTATCTGAACTCAGCTCCTACCCCTCTCTTCTCATTCATTTGGCACAAACCACACTGGATCCTTGGAGTTCCC
Source organism: Tamandua tetradactyla (assembly GCF_023851605.1). NCBI lineage: Eukaryota > Metazoa > Chordata > Mammalia > Pilosa > Myrmecophagidae > Tamandua > Tamandua tetradactyla. The sequence continues at coordinate 548,296 of NW_027518251.1, read as the reverse complement.
AACTTCAGCAAGCAAGCTCCCCAACTAGGGATTTTGTTCAAATGTCCCACTATGTTCTTCCTCTGTGGTGGTCACTTGGGTTGTCCATTAGCATCCTTCAGGCTTACATTCATATGGGATTCCTGGTAAGTGCCATGGAAAATATCTTAATACATTTCTGTTCCTTTAATTGGTTGTATTATTGTCCATTAACATATCACATACTTATTTGTAAATTATCTGTTTCCCTGCATTAGATTTAGGTTTCTGTGATTACACACATTATTTGTGCACTTCTGTATTCATATAACCAAGAATAGTGAATAATATTTATAAGACAATGAACATTTCTATTGAATGAACATTCCTATTGAATAAATGATGGTAATACTTTTGGCTCATATCTCACAAATGCACACACATGTGCATGTTCACAAATATATGGAGTGTGTGTGTGTGTGTGCAGTCCATTGAAGGACCACTAGCAAAGTCATCCTTGTTCACATTCATTTCAAATTTCTCATTTGGTCATATGGAAACCTACTTTTGGCAAGGAAGGATGAGATTCCCTAAGGTAAATTAGAGCTGATTTGGAGATTGTAGTTTCAGATATTTTCCCTTGACGATGAGGGAAGGCAAAACCTGACCAAACTAAAATTATTTTAGGAAGGAAGAAAGGAAAAGTAAATGTTGTGCAAGAAACAGTAGTATTACTAAAATAAGTCTCTTTGAGTATCACATAGTTTAAACAAGATGGGGTATATTTAATAAGGAATATTTGACCATGTATCTTTTCTATTTGATTTTTGTAAATGCATGCCTAATTTCTGAGAATGAGAAAATAGATTCATTTTTATTGCTCTGCAACAACACTAGCTTTTTCTAGTAACAATGCCAAATTTAGTAAAGTGTATTCTGGTTCATAGCATAGGAAACATGATCTGTCAGATCTTAATACATTACATTAGAAACTTCTCCACAAGAACCTTTTTTCATAAGGTTCATGGGTGTCCTCTGGGAAAAGCACATCAGGGGTCTGAGGAATGTATTTTACATATCAGAGTGTAATTTAATGTATAGTATTTTCTCTGTTTTTGGCTCAGCATTAACACTGCATTATGTCTATGTTACAGGAGATATCATTTATTCAATAACTTCTTCAGAGGTCATGTGACTGAGACCATCTGGTTATGTTTCCTATGATTTTGGTTTTGTTTACTTTATGCTGTTTTTTTTTATTTCTTTTATTAATCAAAAAAAAGAAAAGAAATTAACACAACATTTAGAAATCATTCCATTCTACACATGCACTCAGTAATTCTTAGTATCATCACACAGATGTATGATCATCATTTCTTAGTACATTTGCATCGATTTAGGAAAAGAACTAGCAAAACAGCAGAAAAAGATATAGAATGTTAACATAGAGAAGAGAATTAAAATAATAATACTAATAAAAATATATATATATAAAAGAAAAAGAAAAAAACAAAAACAAAAGATACAAACAAACAAACAAACAAAAAACTATATTTCAGATGCAGCTTCATTCAGTGTTCCAACATAGTTACATTACACTTAGGTATTATTGTGCTGTCCATTTTTGAGTTTTTGTATCTAGTCCTGTTGCACAGTCTGTATCCCTTCAGCTCCAATTACCCATTATCTTACCCTATTTCTAATTCCTGATGGTCTCTGTTACCAATGATATATTCCAAGCTGATTCTTGAATGTCGGTTCACATCAGTGGGACCATACAATATTTGTCCTTTAGTTTTTGGCTAGACTCACTCAGCATAATGTTCTCTACGTCCATCCATGTTATTATATACTTCATAAGTTTAGTCTGTCTTAAAGCTGCATAATATTCCATCGTAGGTATACGCCACAGTTTGTTTAGCCACTCGTCTGTTGATGAACATTTTGGCTGTTTCCATCTCTTTGCAATTGTAGATAATGCTGCTATAAACACTGGTGTGCAAATGTCCGTCTGTGTCTTTGCCTTTAAGTCCTTTGAGTAGATACCTAGCAGTGGTATTGCTGGGTCGTAATCCATTTTGCCAGTCTATGTCTTTTGATTGGGAAATTCAGTCCATTAACTTTTAGTATTATTACTGTTTGGATAATATTTTCCTCTACCATTTTGGCTTTTGCATTATATATATCATATCTGATTTTCCTTCTTTCTACACTTTACTCCATACCTCTCTCTTCTGTCTTTTCATATCTGACTCTAGTGCTCCCTTTAGTATTTCTTGCAGAGCTGGTCTCTTGGTCACAAATTCTCTCAGTGACTTTTTGTCTATAAATGTTTTAATTTCTCCTTTATTTTTGAAGGACAATTTTGCTGGATATAGAAGTCTTGGTTGGCAGTTTTTCTCTTTTAGTAATTTAAATATATCATCCCACTGTCTTCTAGCTTCCATGGTTTCTGCTGAGAAATCTACACATAGTCTTATTGGGTTTCCCTTGTACGTGACAGATTGTTTTTCTCTTGCTGCTTTCAAGATCCTCTCTTTCTCTTTGACCTCTGACATTCTAACTAGTAAGTGTCTTGGAGAACACCTATTTGGGTCTATTCTCTTTGGGGTGCACTGCACTTCTTGGATCTGTAAATTTAGGTCTTTCATAAGAGTTGGGAAATTTTCAGTGATAATTTCTTCCATTAGTTTTTCTCCTCCTTTTCCCTTCTCTTCTCCTTCTGGGACACCCACAACACGTATATTTGTGCGCTTCATATTGTCATTCAGTTCCCTGATCCCCTGCTCAAGTTTTTCCATTCTTTTCCCTATAGTTTCTGTTTCTTTTTGGAATTCAGATGTTCCATCCTCCAGTTCACTAATTGTAGCTTCTGTCTCTTTAGATCTACCATTGTAGGTATCCATTGTTTTTTCCATTTTTTCTTCTTTGTCCTTCACTCCCATAAGTTCTGTGATTTGTTTTTTCATATTTTCTATTTCTTCTTTTTGTTCAGCCCATGTCTTCTTCATGTCCTCCCTCAGTTTATTGATTTGGTTTTTGAAGAGTTTTTCCATTTCTGTTTGTATATTCAGCATTAGTTGTCTCAGCTCCTGTATCTCATTTGAACTATTGGTTTGTTCCTTTGACTGGGCCATAGCTTCAATTTTCTGAGTGTCATCTATTATTTTCTGCTGGTGTCTGGGCATTTGATCAGATTTCCCTGGGTGTGGGACCCGGCTGGTTGAAAGGTTTTTCTGTGAAATCTCTGGGCTCTGTTTTCCTTTTCCTGCCCAGTAGGTGGCGCTCGTGGCGCTCGTCTGTCTTTGGGTCCCACCAGTAAAAGATGCTGTGGCTCCTTTAACTTGCCAATCTGAATCTCGCAGTCAGCCCAGGAAACCGTGCGTGGACGGGGGGATTGCCGGCTGCCACGGCTTGGGGGAGTGCTGGTCCAAATTGCCCAGCTGGCCCGAGACGCCAAGCGTGGTGGGAGGGCCCCGCTATCCAACATTCCAAGTCAGACCAGGGAGCCACGTGTGTGGAGGGGACCCCAGTCGCCAGCCGCCCCGGCCGGGAAAACGCGCGCCCCTCGGGTATCTCACCGCAGCAGATTCTCCCTGCCCATTCAGCCGTTCCAGAATGGGGTACGCTGTCTTTTTGGTCTCTGTCATGGCTCTGGGAGCTGTTTCGTATTGTTTCTGTTTCTTTAGTTGCTGTTCTGGAGGAGGAACTAAGACCCGCACGTCTTACTAAGCCGCCATCTTCTCCGGAAGTCTATGCTGATGTTTTAATTTGATATTTTTCCAGTTTCACAGAAAAGTTGGGAAGCATAGAACAAGGAACTAAATGTTTAACTTTGCTTTATGTATTTAAATATACATATTTTCCTGAACCATCCAATAGCTTATCAGAGATATTGTGCTTTTTTCTCATTAAATAATAATATACTTCACAAGATCAAGGCCATTATTTTATGATTCCAAGTACAATTGTTTTCAGTACATGGTCTGGAAATTGCAGCCAGGTCTCCCACAGGGAAGGTGAGCATTCTACCACTAAATTCCCCATGCACCCACCCAAGTACAGTTTTGTAACCAGGAAACTTGACATTGATACAATGCTTATATCTATTCTGACTCTATATTCAAACAATATCAAATGACCCAATATTGTCCTCTATATCTATTTTTTCATGTTCAGGAATAAGATTCAGGGTCTTGCATGATTTTAGTGTTCACATATTTTCAGTCTCATTTAAATGTCAGAGATTTTTATTCTTTATTTGCTTTCCTTGGACTTGCACTTTGTTGGATCATAGAGAGTAGTTATTTCATTTCACAAATTATTCTGCAATATATATTCCTCTGAACTTTTCCTAATGATTATATTCCAGTTTGGCATTTTGGAAGGAATGTTGCAGAATTGTGTATCTCTTACTACATCATATTAGGAGTCACATAGTGTTAATTTCTCCCAATTTTAGTGTTACTAATTATGATCACCAAGTTTGCATGAAATCCATCAGGGCTAACCACTGTAAACTTATTGTTTTCCCTGTGTAATTCATATTTAATTTATAGGGAGCTATTCTGAGATGATATAAATACCTTATTCTATGTCATACTTCTATATTACATCATATTTATTTCATGAAATTCTGTTTGGTGAAGAGTTTCATTCTTTCTGCATATTATTAATACAATACTTTATTTATGTCAGTGAGCAATGTAATCACTACTATTATTATTATCATTCCTACTACTAATTTTTCTACCACATGAAAAGCAGGAGCCCTTTAAATCCATCTCTTAGGTCTTTTAAATAATGACCCCATCACTCTTTGAAAACTTAATTTCTGGAACAATAGGATGTTGCAGACATATCTTATATTTTACTTCCCTGTTTTAGTTTGCTGAAACTGATGAAATGCAATATACTAGAAATGGACTGGCTTTTAGCAATGGGGTTTTATTAGTTTACAATTTGTAATGACAGTACCATAAAACTATCCAATTAAGTCACTGACAGGAAGATGCATTTTCTGAAGAAGGGCTGCTGGCATTTAAGACACCTTTGTCAAATGGCAAGGCACATGGATGAAATTTGCTTGTCCTTATTTCATGGGATTTCTTGCTTTAATTTTCTTGCTTCAATGGCTTTCTTAGCCTCTCCATGAGCTTTTTCTCTATATAATCTCTCAAGTTTTCTGCCCTTTTCCCTCTTGTAAAGGATGCCAGTAAAATGATTAAGACCCATCTTGGATGGGCCAGTTCACATCTCAGTTGAAATAACCTAACCAAAAGATTCCACCCACAATATGTCTGTGCCCACAGGAATGAATTTAAAGAACCTGGCCTTTTCTGGGAGACATAAGAACTCCAAACCACCACACTCTCTTGGTCCTGGAATCAGCCTATTCTCAAAAGATGCCTGGTTCATTTTAGTGGAGAATGAAATTTTGAAATCAAGATCTGGGCACTATTTTGCTTATTTCAACAACTGAGTCAATGGTTCTAGAACTTTACAGAGTATAGATATAGATGTATCTCTGTTTTTATCATATTTATCTCTATCACTACCTGCATATTATTTATTTATAAACATACACACAAATACCTATGTCTATTACATATTTTCTATAAGTGTAATATATATATGTTAAAAATAAAAAAGTTCATACTCATATACACAATTCCAATACAATAAACCACAGGGTACATTCTATACTTATTCTAGTTCATATTTACTACTGCCTTATCAAATTATGAGAAATCCAGATTTCATTACCCTTAATATTTTTATTCAAATCAAAAATTCACAAAAAATATTTTGAAATTGTTTAGCCATAATCATGTGGAAAGCTGACTTATAAAAAATTTATTATTATATACAATTCCTTATGATTTCCAATTTATGTACATTGCATATTATTTGCTTAATGCTGGTTAACAAATTAAGCCAATAATTAACAGCTTAAACAAGCAATAATCATTTATTGCCTCTTATGGTTTCTATGGATCAGGAATTCCAGAGCTTAATTGGGCTGTTGTCTCCATGTCTCCTATGAGGTCACAGGTAGATTTTTTCCTCCCTGCAGTAATTTGAAGGTTTAATGGGCCTCAAGGGAGGCTCATCCATGTGACTATTTGTAGGAGGTCTCAATTTATCTCTACAAAACTAACTGAGTGTCTTGATAACATGTCAGCTGACTTCCCCAAGAGCAAGTGATCCAAGAGAACAAGGGGGAAGCCACAAAGCCTTTTAGGAACTAGCCTTGAAAGTTACATTCCATGATCTCCACTGTATCCTTTTATTCCACAGACTAGCCATTATTCAACGAGGGTGTGATCAAGAAACAAGGATCTTTAGAGATTGTCTATTCCATAGAAAAGCATACAAATCTTAAATTTGTAATCAGATGCTTTCTGTCCTATGCATATATCCATGAAGCCCACATCCCAATCAAAATAGGGGATATTTCAATCACTCCATGAAATTCATTTCTGTCACTTCTCAGTCTCACTTTCAAAAAAACCACTTTTTCATCTTTTTCACCATAGATTATTATTGTTTTTGAAGAATTTCACATATAGAATCATAGAGCTGTATTATTATGACATGGATTTTACCTCTGATATGCAGCTCATAGCTATGTGATTTAGGGGCATATATATAAAAATATGTGAACTGCAAGAAACAATCTTTGGATAAGTATCAAACTGATAGGATTTGGTTTTAGGCAATTCAATATTCATCAATATGATATTATCTGTTAAAGGCACTGATTTTGATTTAAAAACTTTGAGTCCCTTAGAAATAGCTTAATGGCTAGTATATTTTTAGCTTCAATGCAATTATCATAGAGAAAAGTGGTTTTAAGAGCCTTCTTGCTTACAATTTTTTCAGAAGGCCTTTAATGTAATGTACCATATAGTCAGTGTATATTCAGATATATCTTATTTTGTTATGATCAAATCACAATTTGTTTTTTACAATGCTCAACATAAACTACATTTGACTCAGGCATTTTCACAAGAATTGATACTAACTTTTTGAAGGATAAGGTGAAATCAGTGTTAATATTGATCAAACACATTATGAGCACAAATAAAAACACTCTGATTTAGTTTCAAGACCTCGATTTTGAGACATCTGTACGTTGAACACAATGATACTGTCTGGAGAAAAAATGTATAAAACACGTTCTCCTTCCTCGATGAAAGAAAATTCAAACCTGTATTATACCTGCTGTATCTTCAAAAGATACATAGTTGCTGATACATGGCAGCTGCTCAATAAGTGTGTATTAAATGAATGAGCATGTATGTATATCCTTTAAATCTTTCTGATAAGTAACTGCATATACTTTTAGGTTTAGTTTGGCATAAATGGCAAAAAATCAATACATGGCCATAAAGCAATATTTTAGGAGAATAAAACAATTATTTTAAGAATAAGTTCAATTATTTTGACTGTATGCTATTAACAAGTTCCATATATGTATATGTGCATGCACATGGATGTATGTTAAAAAAAACTATTTAATAAGTTGTTCCCAGCCATCAGCAAGGCTAATACATTTAGTAAATAACATCAAAATAATATAAAATGAAAACAACACAAACATGACTGACTGAATTGAATATCTTTAAAGAATATCTATAATGGGTAATGATATATAGGAATTTTCCAAATAATTAGTCCAATTTGTAAATTTCTGCAACTGATGTCAAATATCATCTTCCTATGTTTCTATACAGTATTCTAGCATCCATGTATACTTTATTTCCAACTTAAAAAATAAAAGTTTCCATATGAAGATATTTGCTTCTTGATATCCATTTTTTACTTGATTTCACTGAATTGAGAGTATTGGCCAATTTGACTGGTGATTACTGTTTTTGTTTGCAAAAGCTGCCAGAATGCAAAATACCAGAAGCAGAATGGTTTTAAAAAGGGAGATTTATTAAGTTTCAAGTTTACCGTCCTAAGGCCATGAAAATGTCCAAATTAAGGCAAGGCTATAAAAATGTCAAAACTAAATTATCTGAGGAAGATAACTTGGTTCAAGAAGGCTGATGATGTTCAGGGTTCCTCTCTCAGCTAAAAAGTCACATGTTGATGTGTGACAGATTTCTCTACATGTTTCATCAGCAACCTCCCTGGGATGTTTTCTTTATGCATCACCAAAGGTCTCTGGCTTTGTGGGCTCTGTTGGTTCTAAGCTTTTTTTCCAAGATGGTTTCCTCATAAAGGGCTCCAGTAAGTAGTCCCACCTTGAATAGGTGGAGACACATCTCCTCAAAGACCATGCAATCAAAATTTACCACCCACAATTTAGTGGGTCACTTCTCCTTGGAAATAATAAAATGATCCCACCCAGCAATATTGAACGACAATTAAATGACATGGGTTTTCTGGTGTAAATAATAACTTCAAACCAGCACAGTTATATTGTATATCTATTATAAATTTTTCAGAGAATGGCAGGCGAAGAGTGTGGTGCTTAATACAATGATAGGTACCTATTCTTAGTTTGGTTTTGTTCACCTTTAATTACTGACCTAATTTCTCTTGTGAATATGACATGTAAGTTATTTTCACAGAGATGCCACCCTCAAGATACCAGACATGGAGAGACTCATTCAGTTGATAGATAATAAAACTAAACAAAGATATATCTGGGTCTCACAGGAATACATACATAATAAGGCCACCTGCAGTGTTTATGTTAGTACTCCTGCAGTAATAATTTTTCCAAAATAGTCCTTGACCACATTGAAAAGTGAGTGGCAACAAAGCCAAGGGCTGTGCACATCCAGCCTTGCTTGGAAGAAATGAACTGAATTAGTGAGCTATTGATGATGAGGTAATATCCCCCACAAAACATGTTTCAGTCCTAATACCCAAACCTGTGGGTTTGAATTCATTTGTAAGAAAAATCTTTACATATCTTATTAAAATGAGGCCAAATTGAATCATGGTAGGACTTACACAATATTAGCAGAGTCCTTCAGAAGCAAAATCACTGCACCTACAAATGGAAGCCTTAAGGTAGACAGAGAGAGGCTGGCCACTTACGATAGAGGCAGGGACATAGAGCCATTTATTCACTGTCAGAACATTAACAGATTTCAGGGAAAACATGCCTTCTGATATCTTGATTTTGGATACCTATCCTAAAAAATATGAAATAGTAAATTTATATTGTTTAAGCTAACCCATACTATGGTATTTATCATAGCAGCCCTGGTAAACTAAGACTGACAAAAATATGGAATTCCTTAAGAAATATTTTTTTCCTGGGAACATGGTAGGTGCAGGCTAAATCCAATCAGGGTGCAAACTCTGTAGTCTGTCATTGTCTTCTTGTTAATGCTCACCAAAGAATGTTGTTTCTGGACCCAAAAATTTAAGTGTGAATTAAAAGTTGCCAAGTATATTTGTTCTTTTCTTATGAGATAGCTATATTGACAAAGAACCCACTATTACCTGACAAATATGCAATGACAACCCTTATGAGTGGAGTATTTCTTTCTCTGCAGGTGTTTTCTCCAAAATTTAAAATTATAAAGACCCCTTGAGTAATTTTCTAACTTTTTAACTTGCTCCCATCCAGTGATTCCTCCAAAATGATGTTAGTCACCTATTATTTCCCTATTTATCTTTAGATTTTCTAGCATACAGTAGTAGAGCACAGATCATCTCACTCATTACCCTAAGAGCTATGAGCACAGCCAAAACCACAAGCCATTTAGAATACCTGAGGAATAAGACATCTTAAAAACAGCGATTATCTTACTTGATAGCCAACTTGACCCAAGGTGACTTGCCTCTAGGGATTAATCTTCAGATTTTAATCTTTGAGATATTTTTAGGAAGGGCAGAAATTCTAAGTCTCAACCAGCCAATTCTAAAGAATATTAGTTCCCTGCTTCTTATCAATATGTGGAGATGCAGGAAATTAAATTTCAAAAAAATCATGAAAATTTTAAACATGCTGAAAGTATTTTAAAAAATAATTCTGAGGATCCACTGACTTTATAATTTTGATGACTGTATGGTATGTGAATATATATCAATTAAATTGCATTAAAATTATTACAAAATGAAATAATGTAACACACCCAGGTACCCACCATCTAGATTTCACAAATGCTAATTTATTCTATTTGTGGCATATAATTCTTTCACCATAAATTAAATGTTATAAATGCAGTAAAACCCCTACTTTCATCATGTTCTCGTTTTCTTGCCTTACTTTCCCCAAGTAGAAATTGCCATTTAGTTTTTCTATTCATTTGTTTTTTACATACATGTATGTAATCCTAATAATATGGAGATGAGTAAGAAAGTAGAGGAGTAATCTTTAAAATAATATGTGGGAATATGAAGATTTTAGATTATAAACTAGACCATCTTATAGTCCAGGTCCCAGAGACAAGTTATAACTTTCCACAAGTATATTTCTGAAATGTACAATGGCCATTACCATTGTAGTAATAATAATGGCATGGTGTCAGTATTCTTCTATTTAATAATGTTGGCTGGATGAGGCTTTAAAGGCACCCTCATTCAAGGATTAGAATAAAAAATAAGATGCTTGCAAATTAATAAAGTAGCTAGGTAATTATTTTTAAAAATATAAATATGTTGAACACATTTTTTTCTATTTCATCTCCAAAATTCATTTTCTCAAGCACCTTCTTTCTCTATTTTATTGACTTTTGTCTTTCTCAGCCCAAACTGATCACTACCTTTTCAATGTTCCTCACTCCCATTTTTACTATGCAAGTATAAGTGGAAATATTGTTATAATTTTTTCTAAGTTTGTCATTAAGAAACTTCTATCTTCTGATATCTCCTGTTCTGTTTCACATTTCAAACCACAAGTTATCTCTTATTTTCTTAAGAAGTGTGGCTTCCAAAATTTAAACACATGAGAAATGATGTTTTTCTTGTTGATTAAACTTCATGCAAGCATTCCTTCAGTTACATATTCTGAAAAACTATATTGTAGATTAAGCACTTTTCTTTTTAAAGGTGACATAAAAGTCCTCACAGGGCCTGGTTATAACTTAAGAATATAAGGAACATTACAATACATTAAATGCAATATACACGGTGCTCAGAGTGCCTTCCTGGTTAGGGAATCTTGAAGGATGAGCAGGAAACTTTTCTTTACAGCAAAATACAGGGAACATTGCAATCACAGCTTATAGGAGGAATCAGATATCTACATATGACTAGAGAAATTGGCATGGGGCTGGAGGGCAGTGCTGAATGAAAGGAAGCAAGGAGTCAAACATGAGGCTGGATAGACAATGAAGAGAGGAAGAGACTTGTTGACAGACTGCAATACTTTCCCTGTCTAGGACAAAAATAAAGAAATTTAGATGGAATTCCCAGAAATGATGGGCAAGTTTTTTTTATCTGTACAATCATTTGGCTAAGTGTAAAAGTTAGACTGGGGTATATCAGCTCTTCTATGCCTATAATATGAAGTATGTAAGTTAATCCCTATAACAGTCTTATGATGTAGACTTTATAATTATCAAATTTTAATATTTGAGAATTTGGTGCATAAATTTCAGTACTTGTCCTAGGTCACAAAACTGGTAGATGTTGGTGCCAGGATTCAAACTCATTTTGACAGATGAAAGGATAAATGTGAATTTGTTATAAGTGCTTTTCCCCAGGTAGTAGAATTAAGGGAAGATTAGAAAAGACTTTGACCAACTCCCCAGTATTCTTCATCACACTTCATATTCTGTGGCACATGCATAGATTCCATTTTATAAAGTGTTGATATTTATTTGAAACATAAAGGGATGGAAAATAGGAAAAAATTTTAATTTAACTAATTCTCCATGTAAGAGCTACAAATGGAAGAAAGACACCCTTCTGGCTCGATTGGTCAAGGTCTTTGCAAGTCATACCTTCTTGATAAGCAGCAATAATAAATCAGAATGCTGGCCTAGGGGAAATCACAGGCTGTGGAAAGGTGCACTTCCTTTTCCACATGGAGGAGCAGGCTCTGTATGAAAGGATACATATTTCATTTTGTACTTTTGTCAGCACAAAAAATCACTTTCTTCTGGTGTCTTTGTCTCAGAGGCCAGTTCCAAACACTGGCTTTGAAGATACCTCTACTGTCTCTCAGGCTCTGGGTTCCACCTTATGAATCTGCTTTATATGCATTGTTTTGCAAAGACCACAAAGGATTGGGGAAGGCATAAATTAAATCACCTATGTAGGTATTTAACAAATCACCCAGATACCAGGCAGGACTGCATATGTTTTTCTTTTTTCTTAAATCCCACTGTATGAATATATCTCATATTATTTATCCATTCATTGGATGATGGACACACGGATTGCTTCCATTTTTTGGCAATTGTAAATAATGTTGCTATGAAATTGGTGTGCAAATATCTATTTGAGTCTCTGCCTTCATTTCTTTTAGTTATATGTCTGGAAAAGGGATTACCATAGTATATGATTATTTTATACTTAGCTTTCTGAGAAACTACCAAACTCTTCCATAGTGGCCATGCCATTTTATAATCTCAACAGCAAAGAATGAGTGTTCTTATTTTACTAGATCCTCTGTGTCACCTGTAATTTTCTGTTTTTAAAAAGTAGCTTTTCTGGTGGGTGTGTAATGATATCTCATTGCCATTTTGGCTTGCATTTCCCTAATAGCTACTGATATTGAGCATCTAGTCATGTATTTTTTTTAGCCATTTTCATATCTTCTTTGGAGAAATGTTTATTCAAGTATTTTGCCTATTTTTATTGTGTCATTTGTCTTTCTAATGCTGGGTTGTAAAATTTCTTTATTATTCTGGATACTAAAGATTTATTGCTGATGTGTTTTCAAAATATTGAATCTGATTGAATAGGTTGTCTGTATTTTATGATCGAGTCTTTTGGTCATGAAAGTTTCAATTTTGATGAAATCTCATTTAACTACTTTTTTGGTATTTGTGCTTTTATAGTAATGTCTAGAAAACAAATGTCTAACATAAGATCCTGAAAATGTTTACATCCATTTTAATCAGCATTTTATTTTCCTGGTTCTTATACTTAGGTGTTTGATCCATTTTGAATTAATTTTGGTATATGATGTGAGATAGGATTTTTCCTTCATTCTATTACATATGGATACTTAGTGTTCCCTGCACCATTCATTGAAGAGACTATTTCCCAATTGAGTAGACTTGGTATCTTGTCAAAAATTAATTGACCATACATCAGATGGTCTATTTCTGAATTCTTAAGTTTTATTCCACTGGTCTATATCACAAAACTTGTGCAAGTTCAATGCTGTTTTGATGCTTGAAACTTTGTAATAATCTTTAAATTTAGGAAGTGTGAGTTCTCCAAATCCATTCTTCTCTCTCAAAATGGTTTTGGCTATTTGGGGCCTATTATATTTCCATAAATAATTGATAACTGTTCCCCAGAAAAGACATGTGATTTAATCCTTACTCAATATTGCTTGTTGGAATCTTTTTGATTGTTTCCATGGAGAAGCATCCCACCCAAATGTTAGTGGTAACTAATGATTAATGGTTTCCATGGAGATGTGTCTCCATCCATTCAAGTTAGGGTTGCTTACTGGAACTCTTCAAGAGGGAACCATTTTAGAAAAAGCTTAGACCAACAGAGCCTGCACAGCCAAAAACATGTGGAGATGCATAAAGAAACTGCCCCTGGGGAAGGCTTTGAAGAAGCCTAGTGAGAAAATGGGCAAACATTACCATGTCCCTTTGCAGCTGAGAGAGAAATCCTGAATATTATAGACCTTCTTGAGCTAAGGTATCTTTCCCTGGATGCCCTAATTTGGACATTTTCACAGTCTTAGAACTGTAAATTGCAACTTAATGCATTCTCTTTTTAAAAACTGTTCTTTCTGGTATATTGCATTCTGGCATTTTGGAAACAAATAGTTTTGAATGTATAAATCATTTTGGACAAAAATAGATATCTTAACAATATTTAGTCTTCCAACCTATGAGCATGTGATATTCTTCCACTTATTAATATGTCTTTGATTTCTGGTAGCCAAGTTTTTGCTCCCTGTACAAGTCTTATACATATTAAATTAATTTTAGTCCTACATTTGTGCTTCTTTGAATCACCATTGTGGATGGAATTATTTCCTTTTTTCTTCTCTGATTTCTAGTTACTAGTTCATAGAAGCACTATCGATGTTCGATTACTGATCTCATACCCCAACACTTCCTTAATTAGTTAGTTGTAGTAAATGTGTTGTGGATTTTTTTCAGGACTTTCTATATACAGGACCATGAAATATTCAAATAGTGAATTTCTTATTTCTTTCATTGGTGATTTTTATTTCCCTTTCTTGCCTAACTTCTCTGACTAGACCATCTAGCACAATGTTGAATAATTGTGGTGACAGTGGGCATCCTTTTCCTGTTCCAAGTCTTAGAAGGGAAGCTTTATGTCTCTTATCATTGAATGTGATGTTAGTTGTGAATTTTCCATATATGAAAAACTTATCATGTTGTGGAAGTTTTATTTTGCTCTTATTTTTCAATAAGTTTTTATAACAAAGGATGCAGGATTTTGTCAAATGTATTTTATGCAACAATTGAGAGGGCCATTTATTTTATTTACATTCATTTTGTTAATTTGGTTTGTTAATTGATTTTATTTATTTATTTATTTATTTTACATGGGCAAGCACTGGGTAATGATTTTGGATCTCTGGCATGGCAAGCAAGAACTCTGCCATTGTGCCACCATGGTCCTTAACTGATTTTTTATGTTGAAACACCCTAGCATACCTAGGATAAAATCCACTTGGTGTATAATTTTTTAATGTGTTCTTGGATTCAAACCACAAGTGAGTTTTTATGAAAATGTTTGTATCTCTACTCATAAGCATTATTAGACTCTGATTTTCTTTTTTTGTAACATCTTTACCTGGATTGGAATTAGGGTAAGGCTGCATCATAGAGTTAAGCAGCATTCCTTCTCACTCAGTGTTTTGATGAGTTTCAGCAGTTTGATATTAATTCTTCTTTGAATATTTGGTAGAATTCACTTGTGAACTCATCTGATCCTGAACTTTTCTTTCTTGTGAGGTTTTGCTGACTGATTCATTATCTTTACTTTTAATTGTTCTGCTGAGATCTTCTATTTATTCTAGAATAAATGTAGGCTTTTCTTGTTTTTCTAGGAATTTATCCATTTCATATAATGTAGGAGATAGGATTAACATAAGACCTGTGGAACTACTTGGGAGTAGATGGCATTAGGGTGGTGGCGGCAGTAAGCTGCTTTATGTTATCTGATTTATGTAAGACAGTTTCGGAGGAAGAGAATGTTTGTTTACCCCAAATGGTTATTTTAAGTAGGAAGGAAGAACACTGAAAGATAAGAACTTTGTTCCCTCAGGAAATGCATGTATGCCTATTGTCATCCTGTGGTATATAACCAGGATCTGGTTAAGAATAAAATTGTCTGAAGTCTGTCTGAAGTAAGCTCAAGCTTCAGACCCCTGGAGCCCATCTGTATCTTTCTTTCTTCCTTTCTTTTTTCTCATCATTCCTTAATATCCTTTGAGCTCCGTTTCAACAGGAAGCAACAATATAATTTTTCAATTGATAGGCATAGAGTAGTTCACAGTGTCCTCTTACAATTCTTTTCATTTCTGTAGTTTTTGCTAGTAATACAGACCATCTCATTTCTGAATTTAATGATTTGCACTGCCACCCTTTTTTTCTTTGACAATTTAGTTAAGGGTTTGTCTATTTTATTGATCTTTTTTAAAAATCAATTTTTGTTTTGTTAATGCTCTGTATTGCTTTTTATTTCTCTATTTATATTCTAATAGTATTATTTCTTCCCTTCTGCTCACTTTGGTACAAGTTTTCTGTTATTTTTCTACTTCCTCTAGTTGTGAGTTAGGTCTTTGATTTTAGCTGTGATGTTGGCATTTCTCCTTTTATGATGGCATTTAAGGCTATAAACTTACCACTCAGCACTTCTTTCATTGCACTGCAAAAATTTTAATCAGTTGTGTTCTAATTTCCATTTGTCTCAAGAAATTTACTGATTTGCCTCATAAATGTTTATTGTCCCACTGATTGTTTAAGAGTATGTTGTTTAACCACTATGCATTTTTGTTTTTTCAGTTCTGTGCCTGTTATTGATTTCCAGGTTAATTACATTTTTGTCAAAGAAGATGCTTTGTATAATTTTATCTTTTAAAATTTATTGAGTCTTATTTTGTGATGAAATATATGTTCTATACTGGATAATGATTCATGTGTACTTGAGAAGAATGTATAAACTCATGTTGTGGGGTGAAATGTTCTGTATAAATATGTTAGGTCAAGTTCATTTATTATATTATAAAAGTCTCTGGTTCCTAATTGATTTTTTTAATTTTTAACTTTTTTATTGTATAACATAACATATATACAAAGCAAAGAAAGAAAAAAGTGATAATTTCCAAAGCATTCTTCAACAAATAATTACAAAACAAATCCCGGGGTTTGTTATAGGCTACCATTCCATCATCTCCTGTATTAATTTTCTGTGTAGATATTCTATCTATTGATGAGAGCTGTGTATTAACAGCTCCAAATATTTTTATAAAGGTACATTTTTCTAACGTCTTTTTCTGCCAGTGTCTGTCTCACATATTTTGGAATATAATTAAGTGCATTAATTATTTATAATTATTTCTTTTTTGTTGATTGACACTTTTGTTCATATTTAGTCACTTTCTTTTTCTCCTATAACAGCTTTTTACTGAAGGTCTATCTACTGTTATATTAGTATTTATCTTTTTACATCCTTTCACCATTTTCAATATATTTGCCCCTTTGGGTCCAAGGTGACTCACTTGTAAAAAACAAAACAACATACAGTTGAAACATACTTTTTTATCCATTTTGCAAATCTGCATTTTTTGATGGAGGAATTTAACCCATTGATATTCAGTATTATTACTATGATGGCAATATTTACTTCAACTGTTTA
The DNA here is from genome assembly GCF_023851605.1 of Tamandua tetradactyla. Taxonomy (NCBI): domain Eukaryota; kingdom Metazoa; phylum Chordata; class Mammalia; order Pilosa; family Myrmecophagidae; genus Tamandua; species Tamandua tetradactyla. The sequence continues at coordinate 531,334 of NW_027518251.1, read as the reverse complement.
GTCTTTTGGTTTTTATATGTCATGTCTTTTCTGTCATATCTATTTTCATATCTTTTTTTCTATTATTGCAACCGCCTTTTCTGTGGTTTTTCTTCACTATGTAGTTGATTTTCTGTATTGTGTCTGAGTGAACTTTTTCTCACTTTTTATATGTATATTTTAAAAATAATTCCCTTGTGTTTATACCAGAATTCATATTACCCAACTGTGTTAGTTTGCAAGCTGCCAGAATGTAATATACCAAAACTGGAATGGCTTTTCAAAAAAGGAACTTAATAAGTTATAAATTTACATTTCTGAGCCTATAAAATTGTCCAAACTCAAGCATTTGGGGAAAGAGATCTTAATTCAATGAAGGCTGAAGGCTCATGGACACCTCTGTCAGCTGAGTAGTCACTTGGCTGGCACCTGCTGCTCCCTTGCTCCTGGGCTCCATTGCTTTCAGCCTCTGCTCCTGTGGGGTTCCTCACTTTGCTTCTCCAGGGATGACTGTATCCCTTGACTTCCTTTTGCTCTCCCCAGTTTCTGGTATGCTTAAAATCTCATGGTGACATCTGCTGGGCTCCAACTTCCCCAAACATCTCTGTCTCTGTTCTCCAAGTGTCAACATCTGTCATCTCTACTCTGAAGTTTCTATTAGATTTGCCATCTCTGCTGTTTCTACTCTCTCCAAAATGTTTCCTCCTTTAAAGAATTCCAGTAAACCTATCAAGAACCACCTGGAATAGGTAGAGTCATATCTCCACCTTATAAAAAATTCTCACCCACATCTGGGCACGCCACACATAACTGGAGTTAGTCTAGTCAAAAGTTTCTGCAAAACTATTTAATGAGGATTAAAAGAAATGGCTGTTCATGCAGGATGGATCAGGATTAAAATATGGCTTTTCTGGAGCATGTAATACTTTCAAACTGAATCAGAAATCTAAATCTCTAATTTATGAATTTGAAAAGATACCAACTTAGCTTCAATAGCATAATTTTTCTCTGCTTCCATTATCCATGTGTTTCCCTTCTTTAAGTTGTTTTGGTCCTATTTTACTTTTTTATATTTTATTTTCTATTATAAGGAATTATGGCACTTTCTTGTTCAATTTAATGCTGTCTCATAGGGGTTAAAGAGCAGAATTGTATATTGAGGATACAATATTACTGTATTGCATTTAGTTTTTTTATAAACCTTTACTGAAGATCATTTCTTTAAATATCTCAAAGTCACTCTTCCTTGTCTTTTCCTTTCAACCAGAAAAACTCCCTTTATTAATTCTTTTAGGGCAGGTTTCTTGTTGATGAAAACTCACAGGTTCTGTTTATTTGTGAATATTTTCAACTTTCCCTCATTTTTGAAGGATAGTTTTGCCAAGTATAGAATTTTAAGCTGGCAGTTTTAATTTCTTTAAGTACCTTAAGTAAGTCATCCAACTGCCTTTTTATTTTCATATTTTCTGAAGAAAATTCAGTACTTATTCTTTTTGAAGATCCTTTGCATGTGATGAATTCTTTTCTCTTGTTGTTTAAAGAATTCTGTCTTAATCTTTTGGAGTTGACATTCTGATTGATAGGCATCTGTGAGTAGGTCTATTAGTGTTTATTTTGTTTGTAATACATTGCACTTATTCTAGTCTCATATTTATATCATTCATAAGAGTTTAGACATTTTCAGCCATTATGCTTTCAAATGTTCTTTCTGCCCCCTTTCCCTTCTTGTCTCATTTAGTGACACCCATGATAAATATGAGTGGATGATTGATGTTACTATTCTAATCTCTAAGGCATTACTCACTGTTATCTATTCCTTTCCTTATCTGTTATTATGAGTTTATGATTTCAATTGTCCTCTCTCCTGGCTCACTGGTCCTTTCTTCTTTCTGTCCAAATATATAGTAAATGCAATAGGGAATTTTAATCTCATTACTGTTCTTTTTACATTGAGTGTTGAGTGCTCATTTTTCACTAGGTGCCACTTTGCTTCTCTTTACTACCACTGGCCATGGGATTTTAACTAGTCTGTGCAAAAGAACAGATTGAAGATGGAGGCAGACTGTTAAATTACTTGCAATAAGGTTCAATTTGCAAGAAATGAGACCTATAAATTCTTACTTTATGGATAAATGGGGAATTATTTAGAGGCATTCAATTCCACAGAAATTCCCCTGTGAAATAAACCCACAGAAGTGACCTAAAAATATGTACCCATATTGGCTATTCTTTCCCTACTTTACTCTGCCCAATCTCTCACTTCTACTCCCTGGGATTATACACTAAATAAGAAACCTGTATATTTGTGCTTGAATCAGGACCTATTTTGTGAGATAAACCCATACAAAACTGTATGACAACTTAATGAAAATTGTTCCTTCATTGTATATTATCTTTAAAATAATTAATATTTAAATTCTGAATTATAATCAATACAGGAGTTGTATGCTCTTATCCACATATCTTTTTGATCATCAACCTATAGAATTGTGAGCTGATCTGAAGTCTACCAAAGCATTAGTAATAGAATAAAAACACATTTACATTTACATTTGACTATTTTCTACTTGGCCTTCTCCAATAGGAGAGTTCTTATGCCACAGATCAAAGATCATCACCATGTTCCCACTCCTGCTGAAATGATGCTTTATGTCTCTGCATATCAATGTCTTCTCAGGCCTTGTGTCTAATAGTCCTTGCAATGTCTGGCCATTGCTCTTTCACAAGAGCACAGTTTTATGTGGAAATGGACTAGGTCCTTTAAGGGAAGTTCTCAGTGACAACCACCATATATACTAGCCACAGTGTTGCAGAATCCATAGCTATAAGGATCCGAATACTTCTTCAAGCAAGGTGTTCCGAACCTAAACATTGCTTTGCATTTGAGAAAATAGTAAGGGATCATGAATTTCTACAGTGTGTACAACTTCAATATTTCCCTCTTCCATTTGCCCATCTGTGGTTTTTAAATGTTAGGCACTAGACTTGTTGGCTTCTTGCATATTTTACTACTAGGATTTTAAGCAGTATTTTTCATACCCACATTTTCTTATGAATCAAGTCCCATTGGCTATTTATTTGACCTTTATGGCTGTTGAGGTGGTTGAAGTCTCCTAGATTCTAGTTGTCAAGTAGTGTTATTTGACTTCTTCAGGGTCCCTGCATTCCATGGATATTACAGAGAACAGCTGTGCATGTATCTTTCTTAAGATCAGTCCTAGCCTACAGAGGAAGACAGTGCTGCACTTCGCTGGTGCCATTTTAATCAGTGCATCCCAAATAACCTTGGTGAATTATGTATACTTCTCTGGAATATAACTGTTTGATGAGACCCTGGCTTTCCATAATACATCAATGGCCCAAATCACACTAGCAGTTATTATCACAATTTGCCACCCTTGTCCAAAATACAATATCACTGAAATAGACTTCAATCTATCTCCAATATTAATTATAAATTTGCTTCCTGCATTCCAAACTTTGCTGGTGTATCTGCTCACTGTTTTCTACAGTCTACACTGACTTGAAATCCTCATCTATGGTGTTTCTGTTTAATACTTAACTAGATCTATCCCTGAGAAATACAATCTCTATCTGCTCAGGCAGTGATTGCTACACAAGTCCACATTCTTCAATGTGGAGAACATTCATCCGCATTCATGGATGTGAGTGATCAACTTGGCCCTGAGCCTTCACCGTCAGTATCTTGACTCTGATTTACACACACAGATATTAATATGACTGGTAGTCTGCTCCCTAGATGAGAAAGGGAAGTGTTATGAATCAGAAAGTAACATGGGTTGCTAGCATAATTACAATTCAATATATTCATTGAACAGTATTAATTTAATCAATATTCTGTTCTTAATAAAATATCTTGGCCATATCTATTTTCTTTTGTATGCTGTATGGTAAGGTCACATTTCATTCTCTTTCAATGTGAGTATCCCATTATTGTAGCACCATTTGTAGAATTTCTATTTGTTGCTTTTTCTTTGTTTGTTTGTTTTGGGAAGTGCATGGACCAGCAATCAAACTCAGGTCTCCACATGGCAGGTAAGAATTCTACCACTGAACTACCCTTGCACCTCCTGCCATATTTATGCTTATATTTTAAACTTATATCCTTTGTCTTTCTTAACTTATAATGTATTCCTTTTTTTAACTAATTAAGGTTGTTCTCACTTTTTTTACCTGGAATTTTCTTCCTGGGTGGCTTTTTTGTCTATCTGTTTTTTGCCATTCAGTTAAACTTAATCTAGACCTCTAGCTTAGGCTTTGCTTAACAGATCATAATTTTTCAGTTCTTGTTTTCTTGTTTCTTGTCCTGCCTTTATGTGCCTTTTTTTTTCCTTAGGAGGATTTACTTAGGTGTTATAGACCCCAGTCAGATTTTCCCAGACCAAACTGACCTCTTTTCAAGAGGAAAATCTCACCTGCACCAGTTTTCCCTGAGGGTGAGACCCAGCAGGTTGAAAGACTTTCCTGTGAAGCATCTAGACTTCCTTTCCTGCCTAGGATATGTGCTTTTCCTATCCTGTATTTGTCTGCCTGCAAGCCCCACCAACATAAGGTGATGTGGTACACTTAACTTCAGCAGACTCTCCCTGCTGGGGGTATGGTTGAGATAGAGGAGAGGTTGTATGCTGGATTCAATAGTTTCAGTTTTCCAGACCCTTGAGGGAGGGGTTCCACCTGAGCTGAGCCCCACTCCTCTCCTGGGGAAGGCATGACATCCAGCCAAGCTCTCAGACAAACTTAATTCTACCCATTCTGTGGCAGTTGGAGTCTGAGAACCCTTGCAGTTGTATGCAAAGACCAGTCAAGCCATAGAAACACAACGGCAAAAATGAAAAGAAAAGAAAAATCCTTTTCAGAGCAAGATCCCCATTCTTCAGTGTGCTGGTTTGAAATTATGTTTGTACCCTAGAAAAGCTATATTTTAACCCTAATCCCATTTTGTAAAGGCAGCCATTTCTTCTAATACCTATTCAGTAGTGTATCTGAAACTGTAATTAGATAATCTCCCCAGAGATGTGATTTAATCAAGACAACCACAAGATTGGTTGTTAAGACAGATTAGCTGGAGGCATGTCTCCATCCTTTTGGGTGGGTCTTGATTAGTTTCTGAAGTCCTTTAAAAGAGAAAACATTTTGGTGAATGAGAGCGACTCAGACGGAGCAGAGTAGAATGACATAGCCATGAGAAGCAGAGTCCACCAGCCAGCAATCTTTGGAAATGAAGAGGGAAAATGCCTCCCAGTGAGTTTCATGAAGGGAAGCCAGGAGAGAAAGCTAGCAGATGATGCCATGTTCCCCACATGTCTTTCCAGAGAAGATATAAATCCTGACCCTGTTTGCCATGTACCTTCTCACTTGAGAGAGAAACAGTGAACTTCATTGGCCTTCTTGAACCAAGATATCTTTCCTTGAATGCCTTTGATTGGACATTTCTATAGACTTGTTTTAATTGTGACATTTTATCAGCCTTAGGACTGTAAACAAGCAACTTTTTAAATTCCCCTTTGTAAATGCTATTCCACTTCTGGTATATTGTATTCTGGCAGCTAGTAAACTAGAACACTTGGGTTTGCCAATCAAGAGCTTAAGTTGGTACATTGCTCTATGTATCTCCAGGTCCTATGTACCCCCTACTTTCCTTCAGGACCCAGACCTTTTCAAATACTTTGTGCTGTGTGATCCAAAAAGAACCTCTGTTGTTTGTTTTTTTTTATTTTTCTATCAGCCCTGCCTCCTCTATGCTGGGACAAAATCCAGCAACCTCCACTTTTACTTGAGGTTCAGCTGAGGTGGGGGTCTATTTCTAGTAGCCACAATTTGTTAATTAATTCCACAAATTGGAGCTTTATTGAACTCAGCCCTTTGCTGTTAGTAAAGTCTCTTTCCTTTCCTCTCTGGGAACCAGCTGTGGGGGAGAGGCAGCTTCTCCACAATGGTGTACACGGTTTGTCTGGTCACTGATGTGGCCCCAGCAGTTGTTCTGTACTTTTTATGGCTACTTAATAACTACTCTGGAGGATGAACTAAATCCCAAACCTCACTTAGCCACCATCTTGGCTCCCTCTTCTCATCTTTTCCTTCAGTCACCTCAACGACCCTATTTAGGTTCTGAGATTTGGGCACAGTCAATTTTGTTTTTATGCATAGACAGGATCCAGGAATAAAGCCTGGGTCTCTGGCATAGCAAGTGAGACTTCTGCCACTGTGCCATCATTGTACCACCCTGGGCAAAGCCAATTTAAACCCTTGTATAATGAGATGTTTACTACCCTTCATTTCTGCTCTGCCTCCCTGATCATTATTATCCCAATTAGTGCACTGTGTGCATTGGGGAATTTTTGCTCTGCTGACATTACCCCTTGTCAAGGGGGGTGCTGTCTTTCCCATTTTTTCAAAGCTGCTCTTCTCACCATTACTCTTTCTTCTCCTATAAAGAGCATATTCAAGTTGGACATAAGTTTGGACCAGGTATATAAACTGGGGCTTAAAAATTGATCCAGTTGTTCAGCTAATCCCACTGGGTCATTCATTGATGATTTCATCTCCTTCTTGAAATTCCTTACTTCTGTACTCATCAATGAGTATTTACATGATTGATTTCTCTTTGCCCAATAGGTACTTCTCTTAGAGGGTAGAGAGACACAACAGGCCTTTGTTCTCTCACACTTCTTTGCCCATACACCCCCAGAAATGGAACTTTTTGTATATCTTTCTTACATTGTTCCAACTAATTCCTCAATTGTTGGTGAGCATAACAGGTGGAGAAGTTGTCCCCAATTGGCCCTGCAGCTCCTTGAGGGGAATGCAGGTTAGTTCCATTGGACTTTCAAGGTCTAACAGTCCTCCCCCTTGGATAGAAACATAGGGCAGGGGAAGGCTCAATAAAGGATTCTAGCCTTTAGTTTCTTAATATTTAGCTTTTTATTCTGTGATTTTAACTTCTCAGAATAAAGAGGGGAACCCCTTCCCTTTAATGAACTTATAACATAATCAGACTCCTCTTTGGAGAAGGGCTTCTTTTCATTAACATATTGGATGAGGTCAGCATGAAGCCAATCCTCATCTGCCCCAAATTTTGGCCAAGATAAATTAGAATCAAAATGCTTTTTTTTGTCCACATGAGACAACGATATTTAATCATTCCTTTTTTCTCCTTTCCCTTGGACCAACATTCTCCCCAATGGTTTTTCCAGAGGAATGTTCCTGTGGGACTCTATAGGCACCCATTTCCCTTTTTCCCCAACCAGCCAGCTGCCTTTTATTACCCATTCTAAGCCTTGTCTGGATTCCTTTCTCTCAGCACCATTTTGCTCTGTCCATCTCTGGCCCCCTCCCTAACAGGAGAAGAGAACCATGGGTTGGGATTTACACTCACTTCTCACAATATGTCACATATCTCATACATGCAAACTCAGTCTCAATCTTATCAGAATTTTCCAGCCACCAAGGCAATGATTAAAAGAAATGTTTTAAAAGAAAAATTATTTTAAAATAAATTTTTATTTCTCACCTTGGTCTGTGTACAGAGTTGCCTGGTCATGATGAATCAGATTTTCTTTCTCTTTTCTCATTCACAATGATCCAAGCATCCAGTTTTGGGTCCTTCTGGCTGTCATAAGTGGGCCCCAATGGCAAACTTCAAAGACCACCCAATCAGCAGGGCATGCTTTCCCTTCATCCTCTCTGTGAGTCTTCCTTTGAAGACTTGGATCCTGGATGAGCCCTCCAAATTTTTGGAAAGAAAGAAACATTTGAAAGAGAATAAATGGTTACCTGATTGTGGAGAAGAAAATAATTTATCAATGACCTTGCAAGAATAGATGTGCAACAAAAATATGGTGCTGGCATGCAAAGCATCAGAAAGCATTAGAATGTATTCCCTGAGCCTAACATACAGGTCCCTCCCCTGTTTCTCCACAGATTGGATATTTCACAGGTTACAACCTCTCTGAGCAGTCTAACTAACTGACAATTATCCTAATTGATTATATTTTAGATTCCAGTGATCTTGGCCATTATTTGTTTAGACTTGTTTTTGCCAAGCTAAGGATTTGACACCAATTCTGGTTTTACCTCAGAGGCCTTCTTCTTTCCCTATCTGTATGACTGGCCTGAGCTGAAAAAACATTTTCAAAGGCTCTGTTTACTAACTGTTTCACACCAAAAGGAACACAGATTAAGATTGAAAACATTTTCTTGGAGTACATGATTAAGTCTGTCACACACAACATAAAGAATTTATGAATCATGAAAAAGGCCATGCTCAAAGAGAACTGTATAGCTATAATGCCCGGCACAAAATAAGAAGAATGATTTAAAGTCAAAATCTAACTTAAAACTTAAGGAACATGAAAAGAAGAAGAAACCAAATACATAGATGCAGAGGGGAATAAAATAATAATGATTGGAGCAGAAACAAAAGAAATAGAGAGTAGAAATGCAATTTTGAAAGTTGATGATACCAAAAGTTTGTTCTTAGAAAAATTCAATGAAATTTACAAACTTTTAGGTGGCCAGAGAAAAAAAGTTGCAAATAAGTAAACTTATTCATGAAAGTAAGGAAATTGCTACAACCACAGAGATATAAAAATTATTATAACAAAATGCCATGAACAATAAGGCAGGACAAAAAAATAAAAGGCATCCAAATTGGAAAAGAAGAAAACTTTATTTGCAGTTGACATGATACTATACTTGGAAGATCCTGAGAAATCTACAGAAAAGTTACTTGAGCTAGAAAACAAATTCAACAAGGTGGTGGGATATAAAATTAATGTGTAAATATCAGTACTGTTTCTATACACAAGCAATGACTTAACTGGGGAGACAGTTAAGGAAAAAAATTTATTCAAAAAAGCAACTAAAGGAATCCAGTACTTAGGAATGAACTTAACTTAGGATGTAAAGGATTTTTACGCAGAAAACTATACAACATTGCTAAAAGAAATACAAGATCTAAATAGGTGGAAAGATGTTTCCTGCTTATGGATAGGAAGGATAATATATTTAAGATGTCAAGTCTACTCAAATTGTTCTACAGATTCAACACAATAACAATCAAAATCCCAGCAACCTATTTTCAAACTCTAAAAAGCCAATTACCAAATTCATCTGGGAAGGACAAGAGACACCAAATAGAAGAACAAAGGATGAAAATTAACATTCCTTGACTTTAAAACCTATTATAAAGCCATGGTGGTCAAAGCAACATGGTACTGGCAGAAAGACAGAAGCATTGACTAATGAAATTGAACGAAGAGTGAAGAAATAGACCACCAAATCTATGGTCAACCAATTTTTCACAAGGCCCCCAAATCCTCTGAATTGGGACAAAATAGTCTTTTCAATAATTAGGAAGAACTGGATATCAATAGCCAAAAGAATGAAAGAAGGCACCTTTCTTACACTGTACACAAAATTTAACAAAGTGGATCAAACACCTAAATATAAGAATTAGCATCATAAAGCTTCTAGAAGAAAATGCAAGGAAACATCTTCAAAACCTAATAATAGGAAGTAGTTTCCCAAACTTTACACCCAGAGCACAAGCAACAACAGAAAAAATAGATAAATGGGAACTTCTCAAAATCAGATGCATCTGTACCTCAAAAGACTTTTTCAAAAAGGTGAAGAGGAAGCCACTCAATGGGAGAAAATATTTGGAAATAACATATCTGGGAAAGGTTTGATATCCTGTATAAGCAAAGAAATCCTACAACTCAACAGCAAAAGAACAAACAATGCAATTATAAAATGGGCTAAAGATATGAATAGGCATTTTTTTGAAGAGCAAATAAGGATGGCTCAAAAGCTAATGAAGAGATGCTCAGTTTCATTGGCTATAAGGGAAATGCAAATCAAGACTACAAGGAGACACCACCTTACACCTATAAGAATGGCTGCTGTTAAACAAACGGGAGACTATAAGTGTTGGAGAGGATGTGGGGAAACTGGGACACTTATGCACTGCTGATAGGAATGCATAATGATGCAGACACTATGGAAGACTGTTTAACAGTTCCTTAGGAAACTAAATATCAAGTTGCCTTATGATTTAGCAATAGCTCTACTTGATATACACTCAGAAGAACTGAAAGCAATGACACAGACATTTGCACACTAATGTTCATTTTTCACAATCACCAAAAGATGGAAATAAAACAAATGCCCATGAACTGATGAGTGAATCACCAAAATGCGGTATATTTATACAATGGGATATTATGCAGTAGTAAGACAAATGACATCCTGAAACACATGACAAAATGTATGAACCTCAGGGATGTAATGCTGAGTGAAATAAGCCAGACATGAAAAGATATGTATGATTCCACTTTAATGACCACGTGAAAGTATAATCAGAGGCTTATAGTACAGAATATAGTGAACTTAGAGATTCATAGAAGCTAGAGATGGGTGAAGGGTTAGCTAATGAAATAGAGTAAAAAAATTGGAATACCAATCAATACCATTGACTGATATTCCAATGTAAGGGAATAGATAGAAGTGAAGGTGGTTCCCTAGTGAGTCTATAAGTAATATTACCATATTGAGGATGAACAAGATTGAAAAGGGTTGTATAGATGTACCTGTCCCACTGATCTTTAACACTAGAAATATGGATTAGTTCTTTCAAGAATTACTTCTAAGATATGATTTGTGTACAAAGGGTGTTTATGTCCAGGGTATAGGGGGACAGCTGTTATTGCAGGTTATGGGCTATGTTCAAAAGGAAAACATCTGCACTATCACAGCAAGAGCAGAGCTAAATAGTATGATGAGGGATAAGAGTTCAGAAGAGGTTTGGATTTCCTGATTGTCAATGGTGTGTTATTGGTGTTCTTTCTCCTGGGAGCAATAAAATCATTGAAAATTGAGAATGTTGATGAACTGTGTACCTTAGGCACTATACATGATGCATATTGAATGCAGGTGTCTAAAGGATGCACTGTCTGAGAAGTAGATTGGTGGATGATTGGGTACACTTATGAATGAAAGTTGTGCTGTTACAAAAAGGAAAAAAGTCATGAGGCATGCAACGATGTCAATGAGTATGTGGGACATTTGGTGAGGTAAAATAAGCCAGAAACAAAAGAACAACAATGACATGGTCTCCTTTAGAAAATGCTTATAAAAACTGGGGCTTATATTGTTCAACTTTTATAGCAGACACATTAAGTCCAAAATGGTGATTATTATTTCTGGATTTCAAGAGGCTGTTCTATATTTATATATAAAAACCTGATATTTAGAGATAAGAATGAAGCTAATCAATTTGGGGTTCAAGTAATTCAGAACACAGGGTTAAGGAAGGCAGTGTCTATATTTCAGAACACACATACTCTATGAGACCAAAGGAAGACAAGTTGATTTGATCTGGAACTGAAATTTTCTGTAGCACATAATCTAATTCAAACTACCTACATATCTCATTTGGACATTTGAAACACAGGGAGCCCAGAATAGGAATGAGGGCCTTTAATTCTGTATAGGCTAATGCATGCCTGGATACATCCTAGAATATATTAAGCAGATAACCATAAGTATTGGCAAAATTCCTCTAGGGGTGGGAGAAAGAATATGGAAATATTAAACCTTACAATCAGGGAATCCCCTGATACTATGTCAAACTTTAGAGGCACCCAAATCAATAGGCTATCCCATCAATCCCGAGTCTTACTCTTGTGATGCTTATTTATGTAGTGGAGAAGCTTAAGACTACCTATAGGTATGCCTAAGAAGTTACTTCTGGAGAACATCTTTTGTTGCTCAGATGTGGCCTCTCTCTCTCTAATCCTGACTCTACAAGTGAAATCTTGCCCTACCCCCTATATGGGACATGATATCCAAGGGTGAAATTCTCCCTGGTGATGTGGAAGATGACTCTCAGATGTGAATCTGGCCCTGATACCATGGGATCAACAATTCCATTCTGATCAAAAAGGGGGAAAGAAGTATAGCTAATAAAGTATCATTTGCATAAAAGAGTTCAACTAGAGTTGAGAGCCTACTCTGGACGTTGCTCTTATGCAAGCTTCAGTTAGACTTTGCTACCTATCATAACCTACCAAACCCCAACCATGACTATTCCACCCAATCCTAATGAACATGTAGAGTAATATATAAGTTTGCACAAGGATTCCATGCACTAGAGTAACTTTTGAGAAACCTACCGCTTCCACATGGGTCCCTGGTCCAGATAAGTCCTGAAACCTAGAGGCCCCAGCCTCTCCAGAACATCAGAGTTCCAACTTCATCTTAGTGACAGACCCTTCCAATATGAAAAATTTATATTGGCCATAGCCAAAGCACCCCTAAAGAGAGAGAAATGGAAAGATTAAAGATGAATGTGGAGTTATACAGTGAATATATGATTTAATAAACGAATATGAATGCTGAATCATTAAATTGATATCTCTTTTAATGTACAGCATCTTAGAACAGCTAGAAGTAAAATAAAAATTGTGGAATTGTAATCCATATCAAACTCTGAAATACATTCCATAAGTAATTGTAATGCTATGCTTTGAAATTTATTGCTTTTTTTGTATATGTTATTTTTCACAGAAAGGAAAAAGGAAAAAAGTGGATTGTGACGATAAAAAAATAAGCCTTCTAGCCTTCAACTACTTGTTGAAGAGTGCTTTGAAAACTGTTGCTTTTTTGTTTCTTTGCTTTGTATATATGTTATACTATACAATAAAGACATTTTTTAAAAAGTACAAAGGGAAAATACAAGGAATAACTGTAAAAGAACAAGCTAAGTAGCCTAGAGAAAATAAACAAATCCCTGAAAACACTGAAATTACTAAACATAACTAAAGAAGGTATGGATAATCTGAAAAGATCAATAGCAAGTAAAGAGGTCAAAGGAGTACTCAAAAACTCCCTGAAAGGAAAAGTTCAGGGCTAGAGAGTTTCTCCAGTGATTTCTCCCAAATACTTAAAGAAGAATCAATATAAATCATCAAACTCTAATGAAAATTAGAAGTAAAGGAAAATATTTCCTAAATTATTGTAGAGGTCAGTATGACCATCACATGAAAGACAGAAAAATTCACTGCAATGAAAGAAAATTAGAGACCAATATCTCTTAAGACACTTATGCAAATTGACCTTAATAAAATATTAGCAAACCACATCCAGCATTATATGAAAATTTGATACATCAGAACAAAGGGCAATGTATCTCTCTGTTACACAGGTTGTTCAATATGAGAAAACCAATCCACTGAGTTAATAAAATGAAAAAAAAAACATGACCTCAAATGATGGATTAAAAATATTTAACAACAATATTAAACCAGGTTCATGATTAAAATTAAGTATTAGGAGTAAAAGGGAACCTCCTCATCATTATAAAATGTTACAAAAACTTCATTGCTAACATCATGTTCCAAAATGGAAACATGAATATTTTCTGATAAGATCAAGACAAATACAGGGATGTCTGGTTTCACCACTGCTAGTCAACATTTCATTCTCCTGGAAGTTCTAATCAGACATGTGCACAAGTTGGTAAGGAAAACATAAAGTTTCTATATTTATTCTCATATGACACAGCACTTTATATAGAAAATCCCACCATAAATATATTTGGGGATACACACACACACACAATGCCTACCAGGGAGAATGGATGAAGTCATCAAAGTTGCTAGGTAAAAGAGCAATGAGTTCTCTTACAATACACCCCAAATCAGTTTTGTTTCTAGAAACCAGAAATCAACTATCAGAAAAGTTTATTAAGAAAATAATTCTATTGATAATAGAAAACAATGCAGTAAAATATCCAGGTATAAAACAAGACAAGGAAATGTAATGTTTGTAAACTAGAAACTACAAAACATTGCTAGAAAAATTAAGACCCCCAAAAATACAAAAACAAATTTAAAAAAATAATAAAGACCTAAATAAGAGAAAAGCCACATCATGTTCATGGATTGAAAGACTATTATTGCTAAGATGTTGTGTTAGTGTTCTCCATTCAGATAGATAGAAAGTGAGAAAGAGAGATAGAGAAATTTCAGGTATTGGCTGACATGACTGTGGGACTGGCAAATCCACATTGTATAGAAGAGAATGCAGAAAACAGGGTTGGCAAACAAGCCAGTTTTAAAACCATGGTTTTCATGGTTTTAAATAGTTCAAACAAACAAACAAAAGAGTATTTGTGACCCATTAAATTCAGATGTCAGTATCCGTAAGTGAAGTTTTATTGGAACACTACACTAGTTCATTTACACGTTTCAGGCTGCCTTTATGCTATATTAAGAGCTGAGTAGTTGTGACTGCCTGCAGAATTTACTACCTGTCCCTCTACAGAATAAAGTTTGCCAACTCCTGATTTAGACCAATTTGATTTTACAGGGAAAGGAACTTTAGTCCACAGAAGTTATATGATTCATCCAAAATCACCCAGCTTGAATTAGTAGCTATAGACCGTGAACTATTCCAATGCAATTGGAGCATCAAATTGAAGATGATGTTCAATTCCCCAGGAGATACAAGCTAGGTAAAGTGAATTTAGAAATTCTTACTTATAACTGCTAAAATTCTTAGTCCTCAATTTATGGCCAACAATGGATTGGCTGAGAATATTCCTGTCATTACTAAAGGCAATTTCCTTCATTAATTGTAGATGTAATCAGCCATAGATGCAATCAAATGACTAGTCATTTAAATCTATCTCTGAATTGCCCTCACAGAAATAATAAAACCAAGTCAGTGCTTACTTGACTGAACACCATAACCTAGTCAATTTGACACATGAAATTAACCATCACAGTCCACAATTTTCATCTAGGCACCAATGCATGCTTCCTTAAATCATACTTCATCCTAAATAAGCAAAATAGCATGTTCATATTTCCACTCAACATAATTAAGCTATCTTGCCTACAACCAGAATACTAGCTGTTTCCCCAGAAGGAGATGCAAGTCCTATTTATGTTGACTCTTATACATGATCTCCTTTAACTTAAATACTATGACAAAGTATATAAGGGGGAGAAGAAAAAAACATATTTACTTTGTGTTTATATATAAATATGTTCATAAAATCAAGGAAGAAATATTCATAACCACCTTACTCCTTGTTTCTACAACTGTTCTCATGGTCATAGCCAGTATAACTACCTTCTTTCACTGTCCATTCCATACCCACTTTGCTGTCAGCAGACACCTCAGCAAGTCTTTGTTCCTTGCCTGGTGAAGTGACCCAGAGCCTCATTCCTGAAAGGTCTTGGTCATTTGCAGTTCTATCTGGATTGGGCTATTTTAGTTTTCCATTGAATTTATTCACAGGACATAGTAGTAGAAAGGGACAGATCAAGGGGTCACCTGTATTCCAGACAAATTTCTTAAACATCCATTGCATAGTAGCAGTCTTACTTCACTTGAAAATCATCATCAGTCACCTCATACATTATAGTAACTCCTGGACTTACCTGTTGATTCACTGTATGAAGAGTTCATAGTGCCAAGTTTGCAGTCTTAACTTCAAGGTCAGTGAAGTCATTGTTGGGACTCCTGGGAAAACACAACTCTAATTGAAATTAAGGTACAAAACCAGAACATCATAATGTTGTGAGGAAAGGAAATAAAAGCTTTTCTAGTACATCATTAGGGGTAATAGAGTGGAACCTCTGCCATTTCTACCATTTTATCCCTGGACCTTTGAATCTTGGCTATGGTAGAAACAAGTACTGCAGCTTAGGCATTGACATAGAGCATAATCATTCTCCAGGAAAATGAAAGATATTGCCATCCAGTTGGTATGACCTTAGAATTCCATGAGAATGGATCCATTGCCAAGTTTCGTTAGTTGTGAAATGGGCTCATTCATTGGAGGCAATGCTGTGTGGAATATCATGATGATGAATAACTGTAATTCAGGGATTGTAGTTTGGGGAAAAACATTTCATTCAAGGAAAGCAAATTCATAACCAGATTATGTGCCTACTACAATAAGAAAACAATAACATCTTATCCATAAGTGAAGTGACTCAATTTTATCAGGCTGCTTTCTCATGGCAGATTGATGGCCTCAGGGAATTATATTATATCAAGGAATGAATGTTGATCTCCACTGCTAGCAGATTAGGCATTCAGTGGTGGCTTTAGTCAGATTGGCCTTGGTGAGACTGCATAACCTAATTCCATACCACCTAGATCACCTTGTTTATTAGCCAACTGAGCAATGACAGGAGTGGCCAGGGAAAGAGGCTGACTGGTACCAATAGAATGGGCCCTCCTACTTGCATAATAAAAACTTTCTCTTCTAAAGTCACTGGCTAGTGAGAATTCACATGGACACAAACACATTCTTGTTTCTGGCCCAAAGAGTTATATATATCATATACCTGTCAGCCAGACCTCTTTGTCATTAATTTTTAAATTATTTTCCTTCTAAAACTCTGAACATCCTGTGAAACCATTGGCCCATGAGTGTGTACACGAATGTTTTTCTAGAGAAATACAAACTGATGCACACATAGTTCAGAGTCTCAGAACCTATAAATATATTTACAATTTCAGACTAAGTGTGGCTGCTATAAAGGTTTCCAATCTAGGTTTCAACGATCTTATAAATATTTGCTTAGTGTTTTTGAGCAGCTGGAAGGAAAAATCTGAGATGGTGGAATAGTAGCACATGACAAACTTTGATATATATTCTGCAACTACTTCTTGAAGTCTGCTTTGAAAATTGTTTTTTTATTGCCTTGCTTTGTGTATATGTTATATTTTACAATAAAATAATTAAAATAAGACAGAACAAAAAATGCTTTTCCAGCCATTTCTCCTTCAATATTAAATGAATACCTAGGTGCAGTGCTTGAAACTCTGCCCATTGGGAAGATTTCCTTTCACCACTGTCTTTCAGGAATGTCCCTGAAAGAGGCAGAAATGGTACAGCTGCCCAACTTTAGGCAATACCTGTATATCAGGCATAGCCATTTTTAAGCCAGGCCTAAGTTTTCTCTTCCTCAGTATAATGATCATAGGAAACTCCCAAAGAGGGCATAGATCTGGGCTGGGAGAAAGTAATGTGGCAGGAGTTGGAGGGACGGGAATTTGGATCACTTTTTCTTGTAACTTACTTGTATTTTCAAGGCCTTCTTGAGCCCAGATTGCATATATTACTTTCATTTGATTAAAGGGTACTGATGGGCACACACAACTTTATGGCTTGGTTGGCCATTCAGCACACTATCCTTTATGGGTAGCTCAGGTATCATGGTAACTTGATGGCCCATTGCTAAGTATAAAATCTCTGTCAAGGCCCAGTAGCAGGCCAAAGGCTGTCTCTCAAAAAGAAAGTAGCTATCTGCAGAGGAAGTTAGGGCTTTGTTCCAAAATCCTAAGGTTTTCTACTGTAATTCAATTGTAGGGTCAGGCCAAGGGCCCTAAAGATTATCACTATCTACTACTGACACTTCTAGCTTCATTGGATCTGCTGGTCCATATGTTCCAAAGGGCAAAGGATCTTGAATAAGAGTTTAGACCTGTTGCAAATCCTACTACATTCCAGTTCCCACATGCAACTAGCAGCTTTATGGATGACTCTATAAATACGCTGTAGTAGCATATGCAAAGGAAGATTATGTTGACTCTAATGTTCAAAGAATTAAACAAGGTACTGTTCGTTTTTTGGTTAAAGGAGGTGACAGATGCAACAGTGTATCTTAGAAGGACATCATGGCTCCTCATACTGGACACTGAGAAATTTCACTGAGGGAGAACACCCTTATTTTCTTTTATCTCTTACCTTCTGATATGCAAATGCCTTACCAATAAGTTTAGAACAGTTGTCCTTCTGGATCACTAGGACTGTCAGCCTAATGACATCAATATAATGGACCCATGTTACGTCTTATGAAAGGGAAAGTCAATAATATCTCTATGGACCAGATTATGACAAAGGGTTAAAAAGTCAGTATACCCTTGAGTAAGGACAAATAAAATCTTTTGCTGGTCTTGACAGCTGAAGGCATACTGTCTTTATCAACATGTATTAAGATGAAAGCATTTACAGAAAAATAGCTGTATACGAGGGAAAAGTGGTGTATTGACTTGGACAAGAAATTATACCACACAGAATATCAGTTGTAATAGGAGTCACTACTTTGGTAAATTTATAATTATTTTATGTCATCCACCAGGATCCATCTCTTTTCTTCAGAAGTAAAATTTGAATTGAGATGAGGTAGAACTCACCACCTGTGCATCCTTCAATTACTTGGAGGTATCACTAATCACAGCACTCCTACCAGAATGCAGTGTTGCTTCAGGTTCACCATTTTTCTAGGTAAAGGCAGCAAGAAGATCCCACTTGGCCTTTACTGCCATAATAGCCTTGATTCCTCAGGTCAGAAGACCAATGTGGCATTTCTGCCAGTAGCTGAATAAGTCTATTCCAAGTATTCCTTATGAATTTGGGAAACAGTCACAGAATGGGTTTGGAGACTTACTATGAGATGAACTGAGCTAAAATCCCATTGATTATACAATCTCATAAGTCTCTGTGCTAATTTTTGAGCCATAGTTATAGTTCATACCTCTACAATTAATGTAGGTTCAAAGCCAGTGTCCAGTAATCTAAAAATCTATCATATTCTCTACTGGAATTCACAGTGACCCTGGTATAAAACCCTTTGGAGAAGATTAAGAAGAATTAATAGACTGTCTCATTGATTAGTTGTACTTTTAAATTTGTGTCCAGGTTGAGGTCAGGTTGACTAAAAGGAAGGCTGAGACATTAATGCATAAGAAACTAATTTATTGCAGTTCCAAGAGAGGGACATGACATAGGTAGTTGGCAGAAAGCCTGAACGGTCCAGATGGCCCAACACAGCTGGCAAGCAGCACAGACAGAGCAAGAGGAAACCCTGAGCTTGTGCCTTTATTGTAGTCCAGATGTGGGGGCCAGTAGATTTCTCATAAGAGTCAAAGATTGGTGAGTTTAAAGAAACCTCATATGAAAAGAGAAAAGGTCTAGAAGTCCAAAGGCAGTGGAAATGATTAGCTTATCATTTGGGGCCAGCTGTGACTTTTGGGTGAGTTTTGTGGCTGGTAGGTGGTGACTCCAAATGTGGTTTGAACTTGGGAAGTTTAGGACCCAAGGATAAAAATTCATTTATTAACTTGCCCAAATGTCAGTGTTGAGGCAAGTTGGTTTGTCAAAGTAAAATGGATTCCAGGACCTCATGCAAGCACATTGATAGAAAAAGGTCATTTGCTCCATATTTATCTCTAGATATAACACAATCTCAGTCAAACCTTCAGAAACCTATTTTGTAGATGCTAACAGACTAATTCTAATGATGGTAAAAATTCTAAAGAGAGATTATTAAAGGTGGAGGAATTAGACTACCATAATATCAAGCTTACCAGAGCTACAGAAATCAAGACAAGAGCATATACAAGTGTATTAGTTGGGGTTCTCTAGAGAAACAGAATCAACAGGGAAGACTTGCAAATATAAAATTTATAAAAGTGTCTCACATGAATGCAGGAACACAGAGTCCAAAATCCACAGGGCAGGCTTTGAAGCCAATGACTCCGATGGAGAGTCTGGATGAACTCCGCAGGTGAGGCTAAGAAGCCGAAGCAAGAATGGAATCTGTCTCCTCTGAGTCCTCATTAAAAGGATTCCCATGATTGGATTTATCATCACTAATTGTAGAAGGCACTCCCCTTTGGCTGATTACAAATGGAATCAGCTCTGGATGCAGCTGACGTGATCAGACCTCATCTTATGAAATGTCCTCATTGCAACAGACAGGCCAGTACTTACCCAATCAGATAAGCAGCTACCACAACTTCACCAAGTTGACACATGTCCCTAACCACGACAACAAGGTAAATAAAACAGAATAGAATATGCATAAATAGACTCACAAATATAGTGAAAACATTTTTGATAACGAATATAGGAATATAGAATGCAAAAAGGACAGTATTTTCAGATCAAAAACTTGATGTCCATTTGGGGCCACAGCTGGCCCCAAATGATAAGCTAATCATTTCCACTGCCTTTGGACTTCTAGACCTTTTCTCTTTTCATGTGAGGTTTCTTTAAACTCACCAATCTTTGACTCTTATGAGAAATCTACTGGCCCCCACATCTGGACTACAATAAAGGCACAAGCTCAGGGTTTCCTCTTGCTCTGTCTGTGCTGCTTGCCAGCTGTGTTGGGCCATCTGGACTGTTCAGGCTTTCTACCAACTACCTATGTCAGCAAGAAAAATGATTCTAGACTAAGCAGGACCTTACACTTTTCACAAAAAACTAATGCAAAATGGATCATAGACATAAATGTAACATGCAAAACACAAAACTTCTAGAAGAAAACATAAAGAAGATCTAAGAGAATTTCAGTTTGGCACTAGAACTGTCTTTTCATGATCCATGAAAGAAAACAGTAATAAGGACCTTATTAAAAGTAAATTGTGCTTCACAGAAATTCTAGTTAAGAAAACAAAAACAAAATTGTAGACTTGGAGAAAATATCACAAAACGTATCTGGAAAATGATATTTATCAAAATATACACTGAACCCTTAAAATTCAGCAATAAGTAACAGCACAATTCAAAGTTATCAAAAGGCCAGAAAAGAAACTGTTTAGAAGAATATTTGCATACTTAATGGGGAAATAAGATATAACACTTGTACTTTATGTATTGTAGGTGAACAAACATGAATAAATTATCTATGAATAATTGTGTTGTAAAGAATGCTGGTTAATGTAGGATTTACTAGAAGAGATAGGGAAGAGAAATTAGGGGCTGAGATGTTCCTAGGGTCAATCCTTCAGTATCTTTCATAGTCCAATTAATAATTATAATAATTGATAGTATTTTAAAATAAGGGTGGTCAGCATGTAAAATAAACAAAGGACAGTAATAACAGGACACAGCCTGATGAAATAATGAAACAGAAATAGTAAGTATTTCTGAAAGGGCCTAGAGAGATGGAGACAATTACCCATAAATAAAAATAAAAAAGCACAGCTACAGATTTTTCACAACAATAAAAAGGAAATGGAACAATTTTAATGGAGTGTTTATGAGAAAAATTTGAGACCAAAGAATTCTTGTACCATACATGATGATGAATATATGTCACAAGGCAACAGAAAGTTATGCCCAAATATCTAAAATAGTGGAATGATACCAGTTAATACCCCTCATAAAAAAGGAATAGAAAACCTAACTCCTCCATTGACACTATGAATCAAAAGCCATAATATAGAAATTCAGAATGGGTACAGATAGAATAAAGTCTTAGCAACTATAATAATTTCAATTAAGAACAAGGTAATCCTTATAATTATTTTGCATAATTATATTCTACTTAATAATTTGTAAACAATTGTTTGAAATGATAATTTTCTTAAAATAATTTGTGATAAAATCCTCATGTGTCAATGAAAAGGTACAAAATGAAAGAAGAGAAAACAGGAAATATCAATAGTTTAAATTTACATATTTCATTGAATGTATTAAATATTTCATTTATCCATTTCAAATATTGAAAAAATAGGTTAAGTGTATAGCATAAAATATAGCACAACTAGGGCGGGCCGCGGTGGCTCAGCGGGCAAAGTGCTTGCCTGCTATGCCGGAGGACCTCGGTTCGATTCCCGGCCCCAGCCCATGTAACAAAAACGGAGAAACAGAATACAATAAAACAAGAAAATGTTTCCCTTTCTTCCTTCCTTCCTTCCTTCTATCCTTCCTTCCTTCTCTCTGTCTTTCCTTAAAAAAAAAAAAAAAAAAAAAAAAAATATAGCACAACTAATAGAAGAGTCCTCTATTATAAGGGGAAGAGGAATAATAAGTTAAAAAGTCACATAAAAATATATGAATCAAAGGAAACATCACTGTTGCAGCACAAAGTAATAAAAAATAAAGAATCAAGAGAGCATAAATTTGATCATATTGTAAATATAATCAATTCCTTTATTAAAAGAGAAAAACTATCAGCTTGGACAAAAAGTCATCACAATTAGTGCTGCATCCCAAAGATAACTGACAAGTAAAACAAGTGAGAATTGTTGATGGAAAAAGGGTAGTCCATAAAATGGAAATGAGAATTTCAATATTAATAACAGAGAAGGTCAGTTTAAGAGGTGGATTGGCTGTGGGTGTGAGAACAGCATGATCAAAAGGCATGAAAAGATTTTACAATGAGCAAACAGGAAAACTGAAGTGGGGAAGACAGAAATGAGTGAGGGGAATGAAAGATTCAATGTTAAGCATGTATATAATGGTAAATGCCACAAGAAGGAAGGTGTAGTTTGAGTTATAAACATTGTGTTCTGATGGTCTGGTGAAATAATTTATTTTAAATGAAGATTGTACTTCATTTAGTCTTTCATTACAAAAATACCACAATGTTTTCTGCTACACATTGAAATTCTGAAATGAATATCCAGTTAAACAAGAAAAACACATAAAATTAGACCAGCAAGGTCAAACATGTACACATAAATGATAGACATCTAGAAAGTCATAGTGAAAAAGGGAAAATTGAATTTCAGCTGCTAAAATGTTTGGAACTTAAAAGTATAGATATGAGTAGGATGGAGTCATATGATTACATGTCTCTGTATAAAGATGGAGTAAGACAGGTTTGTTCTATGATAAATAAGGTTAGACACACAGATGTATATCATTAAGACTAGCTGGGGCCAGGTAAGGAAGTTTCCTGCTTGGGGCAGGAGAGCACTAATTTCTATTGGACAGAAAAGGAGCAACAATGAAAGTATGGGCATTATAATCTGTTTTTTTAAAATTCAAGATTTTAAGGGAGGAGAGAAAAATAAATGATAAGCACCTAATTTCATAGTCTGATACGAAGCAACTTATCACTTTAGCTCATTATGATAAATCTCAGAGAAAACACACAAGATAGGAAATATTCAGAGTTACTAGAGGGTAAGGGTATAAGTTCATTGAATAAAATAAAGCACTTAAATGTGTAGAACATTATTTTCAAAGGAGGCAAGCCTTACTTCACCTGATGATGAAATAGTGCATTTTCTTATTTTTATTTCCCTAGGAAACTTTAATTAAAAAGATTCTCTGGTAAATCTATTTAATTGATGTTAAGAGACAAATCTCTCCCATAGGTCATTGTCCTATAAGAGATCCCAAAGAATATTGCCCATAAGTTCCCACATCTAATTTAAATATTGCAATGACTTTTCATTTTGGAAGATCACATCCAGGTATCCTCAAAGGTTCTATTAAGCCTGGGCATATTTATTCACTGAGTTCACTGAAACAGAATATGTCACTTAGGTCTTCAGACAGACTCATTGTTGACATTTTGAAATTTATCTTCAATAAACACTGTGTTATTTATAGGGGACATGAATATGTGATGCTGCATCATTTGAAGCACTAGGAAATATCAGATTATTCAGTTGACTTCACCAACTAAAAGGAACAAATGCAGGTTTATGTGCTTGCCTCTATATAGTAAAAATTAACTAATAATATGGGACAGGTGAAATTTGCAATGCTTTCCTCAACTGTTGTTTCATTCATATTTTGAAATGCACATGAGATTATTACAACTCTGCTTCTATTTGGAGAAAGGAAAAGTCACTCAAAATCAGTGCTGTGTCCAGGGATTAACACAGTAATCTATCTTGTAAAACCACACTTCTCATTTGTCTATTAAGAACTTATGAAATAATGTATTTAAAATTGATGTTATCTTGCATCATTACAAAACTAATAATGAATGCATCACCACACTATTATCCTTTGTGAGGCCCTTTCACCAATGAATCCATGTTTTGAATCTAAATATTTTCTAAATGCAAGAAGAGGGAACCATAGAAGAGTGAAGGAGCTTCAACTTTATTTTGAAAGGTATTAGATAGGGGGCCTTATAATCACTATCACTGAGAAAATGGAGAAACAATCATTTTCAATTTGGATGATTTGAGGAAGACCCCAAAGCAAGCAAGAGAAAGATTTTAGTTTCAACAGGTGATAAAGATTACCATTTACCTGAAGTGCTGAATGGAGGAAATACGTTGTGGTGAAAGAATATCTCCTTATCTTCTTTCTGGAAATTAGCCCCTTCCCTCCCGGCTAAGCACACAGTCAATCTCACTGGGCTTCATGAACCTCAAAAAAAAAAAAAAAAAAAAAAAAACGAAACCATGTATAGACATTTACAGAAGTCCAAAGCACCCCTAGTAGACTTCTGTAAGAAATAACACATTTTCACGTTAGAACTGCCCTGACCCGTATCCTCATAGCTTCTCTGCAAGAGAGAGACTCCTTTTAAGGACCCCATAGTAATGTGCAAAGTTGCTTAGGAAAAATAATTTAATTCTATATTCAGAAAAAATACTTATGAAGGAAAAGCATTAGTAATTCACTTAAATAACCTCATCTCAGTGTAGTAAATAATAGGGTGCACCTGTAGAAACAGTATTATCATCTTATAATGTTAGATAATATGTTTAAAATTGTATTGTAAAAAGAAATGCTTAAATTCTCATTTGCCATTTGTGAATGACTTAGTACATTTTTGATTGCATATTGCACTGGTTTGAAAGGATGTCTGGACCCTAGAAAAGTCATGTTTTAATCTAAATCCCATTTCATAAGGACAGAATAATCCCTGTTCAATATTGTATGTTTGAAACTGTGATCAAATCATCTCCCTGGACACATGATTTAAACAAGAGTGGTTATTGAGTGGGTTAGGTGATGACATGTCTCCACCCATTTGGGTGGGTCTTGATAAGTTTCTGGAGTCCTATAAAAGGGAAACATTTTGGAGAATGAAAGAGATTTAGAGAGAGCAGAGAATGCTGCAGCACCATGAAGCAAAGAGTCCACAAGCCAGCAAGCTTTGGAGATGAAGAAGGAAAATGCTTCCCAAGGGGCTTCATGAAACAAGAATCCAGGAGAGAAAGCTAGATGATGCTGTGTTCACCATGTGCACTTCAAGATGAGAGTGGAGCCCTGACTCTGTTTGTCATGTGTCTTCTCACTTGAGAGAGAAACCCTGAACTTCACACGTGAATAAGAAGATTAAGGAAGCATACATTTAAGTAATAACTTTTTTATATTTTGTTCTAGTTTGCTAGCTGCCAGAATGCAATATACTAGAAACAGAATGGCTTCATAAAAATGGGAATTTAGTAAGTTGTTAGTTTACAATTCTAAGGCTGAGAAAATGTCCCAATTGCAACAAGTCTATAGAAATGTCCAATCTAAGAAATCCAAGGAAGTTACCTAGGTTCAAGGAGGCTGATGAAGTTCAGGGTTTATCTCTGAAACGGAAAGGCACATGATGAACACAGTCATAATTTCTCTCTCATCTGGAAAGGTACATGGTGAACATGGTCAGGGTTCCTCTCTCATCTGCAAAGGCACATGGTGAAGATGGCATTATCTGCTAGCTTCTTCTCCTGGCTTCCTGTTACATGATTCTCCCTGGGAGTCATTTTCCTTCTTCATCTCCAAAGGTCACTGGCTGGTGGACTCTGCTTCTCATGGCTATGTCATTCTGCTTTGCTCTGTCTGAATCTCTTTCATTCCCCAAAAAGTTTCCTCTTTTATAGGACTCCAGAAACTTCTCAAGACCCACCCAAATGGGTGGAGACACACCTCCAGTTAATCCAGTTTAACAGCCACTCTTGATTAAATCACATCTCCAGAGAGATGATCTAATTACACTTTCTAACATACAGTATTTGATAGGGATTATTCTGCCTTTATGAAATGGGATTTTGATTAAAACATGACTTTTCTAGGGGACATACATCATTTCAAACCAGCACATATATATTTACACATATTTTCATATGTAGTGCAAATGATATCCAATGTAAGAGTAATGGTGCTCTTATGATCGTGCTCTGTGAGTGCTATCCTTAGTATTTTACATGTTTTCTTAATGTAGTTACATGTGCATAATGCAGAATTTTTCCTTCTAACCATTTTAAAGTGTACAATTCAATAATGCTAAGCATATCTATAATGTGCAAACATCACCACTATCTGTTTCCAGATCATTTTCTTCATCCTTTGATTGGTGTTATGCTGTATATTCATAGTATTGTATTTCACAAGAATATTTTAAATAAAAGAGAATACATTATAAGTTAAGAAAGGCAAAGAATATAAGTTTAAAATATGAACATAAATGTGGGAGAGGGTGCAAGGGTAGTGCTAGGTCGAGGGAACAGGGAAGGGCACTGCAACCTGAGCTGCGGAGTCTGTGTCGCCCCTCCCAACATGACTTCTGCCACTGATGGACCACCTCTTCCAGATATCACCTGACCTCCATCCTTAAAAGCTGCCCTTGCCAAAGCCCATGTGCAGACTTACCTCTCTCCATCTTGGGTTTGGTGATCTATACCCAGGAGCACAGAAATAGACCCACCCACTTTAAATTTCCTGGTCTACCTTTCTTCTTTCTCACCCTTTTGCCTCCTAAAGCTTTCTTTTTGGTGCTGAAATCCGGGAGAGGAGCACAAGTGCCTTCCACCTGGCCAGGGGTGCCCCAGCTTCCTCTCTCCTCTTTCCTCCACATAGCCAGGGACAAGGGATCCTTCCACCCACTGCTACATCCACAACAGTTTGGGTAAGTCCCTTCCCCTCCTAGCCCTGCTGTCAGGTCTCAACATTCTGAGAAAGTCTATCCATAAATTACTCTCCAAAATCGTGAATTCATGTCAGATTCTCTTCCAAGGCCTGAGGTGAACAGGGAATGCCGTCAAGCCTCACTCCCTTTCCCAGGACTCAAAAAGCTGTGGGGATGTACCACTGCTTGTTTCCCTCCCAAATTCAGGTCCAGTACCTGAAAAGGCCTCAAACCAGGTTGAGACATCCCCTGGGGAGATGAGCTCCACTCATAAGAGCTCTGAGGACTCTCTCAGGGTGTTGGGATGCTGACATCCCCTGGGCCAGTCCTTTGTATTTTGAGACCCATCAGTATGGGCAATAAGTCTGCAAAGATGAAACCTTGTACTCCTCTGGGTTGTCTTCTTCTGATGAACCTGTCCACATTGAACTTACATCCAGACATTCGGCCAAAATGCCTCACTTACTTTTGTAAACAGGTTTGGCCCCAATATCAATTGGATAATGATTCTCAATTGGCCTGAGGATGGGACTTTTGATTTTAATATCCTTACAAACCTCCGCAACTTTTTCCAGAGGAATGACAAATGGACCGAAATTCCTTATGTCCAGGCATTTTTCCTTCTGTGCTCCCACCCCTCCCTTTGTACCTCCTGCTCTATGGCTCAGATTCTCCTAGCCAAGGAAACTCCTAAATCTGCACTTCTCTCTGATGAAACTTCCTCCTTTTCTGACTCCCTTGATTCATCTTCCTTTAAAAAACTAGGGCCACCCCCGCATCTTGGGAAACTGTCTTCTTCTCCCTCACTCTACCTTCCCCTCCCTCCAGCAGTGCTCCAGTCACCATCTTGTATTTCCCTCCCTCCTTCTGCTGCAGTGACATCTCAGTTGCCATCTTCTTCTCTTCCTCCTTCTGTTCCAGTGATGTCCCAGCTGCCACCTTGCCCTCCTCTCTCCCTTTCTGCTCTGGCAGCGCTCCAGCTGCCATCTTACCCCCTTTTTTCCTCCCCCCCACTCCAGCAGCATTCCAGCCACCATCTTATCCTTCCCTTCCTCCTTCTACTCCAAAGGCTCTCCCATTACTGGCAGACATATCCCCCATCCCCCACTTTGGCTCTTTTGCCAATAGCTAGTCCTTCACTACCCTCCCCAGTAAGCTCCCATATCCACTCAAAAAGTACTTTACTCTGTCCCCTCTGGGAGGTTGTGGGACCTGAAGGGTTAATTTGGGTACACACTCCCTTCTCTCTTTCCAATCTTTCACACATTAAAAAATATTTGGGTTCCTTCTCCAATGATCCAACTACCTATACTAAAAAATTCCAGTATCTAGCTAACGCTTATGACCTCACCTGGTATGACATTCGTGTAATCTGCTCTTCTTCCCTAACTACAGATGAAATGGACCACATTTTCAATGCAGTCAGGGCTCATGCTAACCAGGTGCATATAACCGACCACACCATGCTGGTGGGAACCAAAGCAGTACAGACCAAGAGCCAGGGTGGGAATACCAGCTTGACACTCCAGCGGGAAGAAATGGGAAGACTAGGTGGGACAAAATGCTTATATGCCTCATAGTGGGTATGCAGAAAGCTTCACACAAGGTAGTAAACTTCCATAAGCTAAGGGAAATTACCCAGGGTCCTGATGAAAACCCGGTTGCTTTCCTAAACCAGCTCACAGAAGCCCTCTCCCAATATACCCACCTAAACCCTGACTCAGAGGCTGGTAAAACTGTTTTAGCCACACAATTTTTATCCCAATCAGCTCCAAATATAAGATGCAAACTTAGAAAAATTGAGGACTTTCCTCAGGCTCTTATCCGTGATGTGGTAAACACAGCCTTTAAAATTCTAATACTTGTGATGAACTAGAGAATGCAGAAAAGGAATCCTGGGACCACCAAAAGGCAAATTTACAAACCCAATCCCTGATTGTGGCTCTGTGGCTCACTTCAATGGAGAAAAAGCTGGTTATGACTAATCCACCACCAGGAAAGTGCTTCAAATGTGGCCTCGATGGGCACTGGTCCTGCCAGTGCCCCAATCCTCTACCGCCCAAGAGACCATGCCCTCTCTGTGGTAAAAAGGGACATTGGAAAAGTGACTGCCCCTCAGGACTTGTCCATGGAGGGGCCATCCTTCCAACCCCTAACCCACTGCTAGCAGTCCTGGGCCTGGCCACTGACAACTGATGAAGACCAGCTTCAGTGACCTCAATCACTCTCATCGAGCCCAGGGTAACAATCAAGGTGGTGGGTAAGTCCACCTCCTTTTTAGTGGACACAGGGGTTACCTTTCCCATCCTCCTCTCTTACTCAGGTCAACTCCTTCCTTCCCAGGTCACGGTTATGGGCATAGATGGCCATCATTTGCACCCCTTAACTACTGGACCACTTACAAGTTTAATAGAAGGGTACCCCATTACACATTCTTTCTTAGTAATGCCTTCTTGCCCCAGCCCACTAATGGGGCAAAATTTTCTTGCCAAATTAGGAGCCTCACTACACTGGATAAAAACCCCTCAAACAAATTTACTATTATGCTTATGTGTAGCCTCCACCTCCACTCAGATTTCCACCCTTCCCACTCCTCCCCTACCACCTCACCTAGTAAACCCAGAAGTTTGGAATACCTCCACCCCCATTATAGCTTCCTATCATAAACAGTTCTCATCCAAATAAAAGATCCATCCTCATTCCCATCTCAGCCACAATTTCCCATCTCCATAACCCATCGGAAAGGGTTACAGCCCATCATTAACTGGCTCAAGAGAAAAGACAATATTCCTGGTGTACTGGGACTCTTCACAAGTGCCTTTACTCCACTTCCCCAGGACCATGCTTCCTGGTAACTATTGTTCCTCCATTGACCCTCTATGGAGAGTCTGAACTAACTTGGCTACTGCCCTCTCCTGGTTCAAAAAAGGCTGCCTTTCTTCCTATCATAGTAGGCATCAGCCTAACCACTTCTGTCACAGCCTCAGCCACAGCAGGAGGGGTGCTGGGACACAATATTTTAACCTCTCAAAACCTCCATTCTCGACTAGATGTAGCCCTGGAATCAACATCAGAATCCCTCTCCTCTCTACAATGCCAACTCACCTTACTAGCCAAGGTAACTCTTCAAAATCAATGGGCCTTAGACTTGCTGACAGCTCAAAAAGGAGGAATGTGTACATTCCTCCAAGAGGAATGCTGCTCTGGTGGAACAAAATATCCAAACCTTAAACAAACTAAGAGATGATCTCTACCACAGAAACAAGGAGCCAACTCTGCCTTAAGCTGGTTTTCTTCTCCTCTGGGACATGGCTCCTTCTGTTACTAGTACCAGTTATCCTAATCTGTCTCTTTTTTCTCCTAGCTTCCTGCCTACCCAACTTCCTTCAGGGATGCATGAAGGAACTATACTGGGTAGCAGTCAACCAAATGCTCCTGCATCATCATCACCTGTCTTCCTCACCAGATTCATACAGCCAGCCTCCCTACTCCCATGGCTATGATGGTTCTGGCCTATAACCCCAAGCTGCCCCATTACAGCAGGAAGTAGCCAGAAGAATATCGACACCCTATTATCACAAAAAGGCTGGAATGTTAGGTCAGGGGAACAGGCAAGGGCACAGCAACCTGAGCTTCGGAGGCTGTGTTGCCCTTCCCAAAATGACTTCTGGAACTGATGAACTGCCCCTTCCAGATGTCACCTGACCTCCATCCTTAAAAGCTTCCCATGCCAAAGCCCACATACAGACTCACCTCTCTCCATCTTGGGTTTGGTGAGCTCTACCTGGGAGTGCAGAAATAAACTCACCCACTTTAAATTTCCTGGTCTACGTTTCTTCCTTCTCACTCTTTCACCTCCTAAACCTTTCAGGTAGTTCAGTGGTAGAATTCTCACCTGCCATATGGGAGACGTGGGTTTGATTCCTGGTCCAAGCACTTCCCAAAACGAACAAACAAAGAAAAAACAACAAACGAAAAATCCAACAAATGGTATTGCAATAATGGGATACTCACATGGAAAGAGAATGAAATGTGACCCCGCTATAAAGCATACAAAAGAAAATACATATGGCAAAGATATTTTATTTTGAACAGAATAGCAATTAAATTAATACTGTTCAATGAATATATTGAATTCTAATTATGTTAGCAACTCATGTTACTTTCTGATTCATAACGCTTCATTTTCTCATCCAAGGAGCAGGCTACAGGCCATATTGATGTCTGTGTGTATAAATCAGAGTCAAGAACCTGACAGTGAAACCTCAGTGCCAAGTTGATAACTCACATCCATCAATGTGGATGAATGTTCTCCACATTGGAGAATGTGGACTTGTGTAGCAATCACTGCATGAGCAGATAGAGTTTGCATTGCTCAGGGATAGGTCTAGTTAAG
The DNA here is from genome assembly GCF_023851605.1 of Tamandua tetradactyla. Taxonomy (NCBI): domain Eukaryota; kingdom Metazoa; phylum Chordata; class Mammalia; order Pilosa; family Myrmecophagidae; genus Tamandua; species Tamandua tetradactyla. The sequence goes on along the minus strand of NW_027518251.1, from coordinate 500,311 downwards.
TATTCAACAGAAACCCCATAGATGAAGATTTCAAGTCAGTGAAGACTGTAGAAAAAAAGTGACCAGATACACCAACTCCAGGCACACCAGCAAAGTTTGGAATGTGGGGTGAAAATTAATAATTAATATGGGAGATAGATTGAAATCTATTTCAGTGATGTTGAATTTTGGATAAGAGTGGCAAATTGTGATAATAACTGAGGGAAGGAACTCATAATAGATGTTAAGCTAACATAATATACACAGCCACTCACACACACACATACACATATTTTCAGAGTAAAAATGTTCTACCAAATACATTGTGTATTAGGACCAGATTAGTTGCTATAATAAAAAAGATTAGTGGCTAAACCCAGGTAAACAAAATTTAACTCCTGTATGAATAACAACCAAATGAGAGTAGTTTCCTTGTCAGTGAGGCAGGCACCTACACTCCTTCCACAATGAGGCCCCACCATGTTAAGCACTTGTCCTTCAAGCTTGCTAGTGGTAGGAGGGAAAACACATCTGCTTAGAGTGCTGTCTATGGTATTAAATAATGTGGCCATGCCCAATTGCATGGGAGACAGGATTGTAAAGCAACTTTGTTTACAGGGCAAATACAAAAAATATCAGTTTCTGTTAAAATGCAATAAGCAACCAAGAGTGGGTTTAGAACATTCATTTTGAGTGCATGAACTGTGCTGGTGTACATACAATAAACAACATAGGATTAATAAATAGCTTACAGGGAATAACTTACATCTTGTATGCCCTTTGTGATTCTCACCCTGAGGTGAAGATATGAATGTTATTGATGCACCAGTAATTTGAGAATTCTTAATAAAAAGCTGAAAGCATGTTTCAATGGCGAAGGTTTTGAAACTTATGTGGAGAAAATATATAATGAATGAAGTTATATCTCATTATTGGTGAACTTTTCCCTATTACCTTTCAGTTGAAGCAGTTGAATTTTGTTTGAGATAGGAAAGAATGAGAAAAGAGGAATGGATGTTAATCTCCTTGGGCTGTTCCCTGGCATGATGTATGCTGACACCCTCATTGGTATGAGCATCATCATCTATTTCACCACTCTTCCAGGGGATTTCACACTGATTCTCCTCTTCCTGGTGGATTCCAGGCTCCACACACCCACATATTTCCTTTTCAGCCAGATTTCCTTCATTGACTTGCTCCTCATCTCCTCCATTGTCCCTAAGATGGCCAGTGACTTCTGCTCAGGGAAGAGAAATATTTCAAATGCTGCCTGTGGGATACAGATATTTCTCTTTCTGATGCTGGGGGAAGCTGAGTACATTCTCCTGACACTCATGGCCTGGGACTTTTATGTGGCCATCTGCCATCCACTGAGATACCAGTCATTATGAGCCAGATGGTCTGCCAGATATTTTCATGTGGTCCTGGGCTGGGGGTGCCCTAGATGCTGTAGTCCAGACTCCATACTCCATGCACTTACCTAAGTGTGGCCACAAGAAGATAAGACATTTCTTCTGTGAAGTCTCATATGAGGATATTTCCACTTATAAGTTGACAATACTTGTGATGGGCATTGTGTTACTCCTTATATCCCTTATTGCCATCTTTTCCTCCTACACCATAATCTTATTTACTATTCTCCACATGAATTCCCCCAAGGGAAAAAACAAAGCTCTGGTCACCTGCTCCTCCCTCCTGATGCTTGTGGGGTTCTTTTACGCCCCAGCCCTCTTCACTTATATGAGACCTGGTTCCTCACATAGCCCCAATCAGAACAGAGATTTATAAGTGTACTTTTCATTCATTACCCCTCATTGAACCCCTTTATAGCCTGAGAAACAAGGATGCTTGGGGGGCATTGAAGAAAGTATTGGGAAAGTCTCTTACAGGAGAAAGGATTAAAATAATACCTGCAGAGTTAGTTGGGGGCATCTGGCACCAGGGTGGTGGTGGAAGTAAACTGTGGAGATTGTTATGTAGAACAGTCTGGGAGGAAAAGAATGTCTACCCCAAATGGTTATGTTAAGTATGAAGGAAGAGAGCACTGAAAAATAAGCACTCTGTTTCCTCTGGAAATGCATGCATGCCTTTTGTCACCCGGTAGTATATAGGCTGGATCTGGTTAAGAATAAAGTTGTCTGTTGTCTGTTATTGCTGATCTTCAGACCCCTGATCCCATCCCTTTCACAGCATTCCTTAATACCCTTTGAGCTCCATTCCGTAGGAAGCAAATCTGGTGCCCAACGTGGGTCACAAAGAAGAAGAAGACTCAAAAACATTACTGAGAAACCAAGGAAAAGTCTCTGTTAGAGGGACATTTGTCCAGCTGATAGAAGAGGACTTGAGTCATATTGGTAAAGTAAGCCATATTGGTAAAAGTAAGGATTTTCCTTGTAGCATCAGGGTAATGGGTAATCACAATAGGTGGTTGGAGGAGTATGTTTGTATGTTAAAAACATTGTCAGAAACTACAGGGGTCTCAATGAAGACTTCAGAGTCACTAGAGCTATTTTCTTTAATACAGAAGCATTGTTATTGGTTTCAGCCTCAAGGCTGCAATGTTTTAAATCCTAAGTAATGGAAATTGGTTCTGAAGGCTTTTCAGTGAGCATAATAAAATGGGGAAGATATGCCTGTTTCTATTTGATCATTGTGTTCAGTCAGGCAATGAACCCCCCCCCCCCCCGCTTTCTCTTAAACTCTGTGTTGTGTTTTTTCCTCAATATCCCACTGTCCCCTCTGGCCCTGTTTGGACAGTTGCTTGAGATGGACTCAGCAATTGAAGCCCAGACAGGGATCTGATAAGGGAATCATTTTTTTAAATTCATTTTTTCAATTTATAATTAAAAAAATTAACAACAAGCAAACATTAACATATCATTCCATTATACATATATAATCAGTAATTCTTAATATAATCACATAGTTGCATATTCATCATTTTTTAGAACATTTGCATCAATTTAGAAAAAGAAATAAAAAGACAACAGAAAAAGAAATAAAATGATAACAGAAAAAAATTATACATACCATACCCCTTAACCTCTACTTTCATTTATCACTAGCATTTCAAACTATAAATTTATTTTAACATTTGTTCCCCCTATTATTTATTTTTATTCCATATGTTCTACTCATCTGTTGATATGGCAGATAAAAGGAGCATCAGACACAAGGTTTTCACAATCACAGAGTCACATTGTGAAAGCTATATCATTGTTCAATCATCATCAAGAAATATGGCTACTGGAACACAGCTTTACATTTTCATTTTCAGGCAGTTCCCTCCAGCCTCTCAACTACATCTTGAACAATAAGGTGATATCTACTTAATGTGTAAGAATAACCTCCAGGATAACCTCTCAGCTCTGTTTGGAATCTCTCAGCCATTGACACTTAGTCTCATTTCACTCTTCCCCATTTTGGTCGAGAAGATTCTTTCAACACCTTGATGTTAATTCTCAGCTCATTCTAGGGTTTTTCTCAATCCCTTGATGTGGAGTTTCAGCTCATTCCAGGATCTCTGTCCAACGTTGCCAGGAAGGTCCACACTGCTGGGAGTCATGTACCACACAGAGAGGGAGAGGGTGGTGAGACTGCTCATCGTGTTGGCTGGAAAGAGAGGCCACATCTGAGGAAAAAAAAGAGGCTCTCTTGGGGGTGACTCTTAGGCCTAAATTTTAAGTAGATGACCTATCCTTTTTGGGGTAAAGTTTCATATGAACAAACCCTAAGACTGGGGACTCAGCCTATAGCTTTGATTGTCCACATTGTTTGTGAGAATATCAAGAATTCAACTTGGGGAAGTTGAATTTCTCCCTGTTTTTACCATTCCCTGAATGGGGCTTTGCAAATACTTTTCCAATCAGTGATTGAATCACTCTGGGATTCATCTGGACATTACTCTGGACAAATGATAGGGGAATTCTTAAAGCAAAAAGTGAGGAGATTGCTTCTGGGATGTCCACCACAAATACTGCAAAGAGCTAAAAAAAAAAACTACAAAAGGGTAAGGAGTGAATTGGACATATTTTCAGCTATGTGTAAAACTTGGGGTATTCAGGTTCAGCAGAAAGAAACCTCTGTAAATCTATGCTGCCCACTAGAGGCACAAAATTTTCTCAGTCTCAACTAGAAACTTTTCTTTGCCATGTACAGGATTGTTAATCTTAAACATGTTCTAGTGTGTATTTTTTCTCAGCTATCCAAATATATAATTGAGCCCACTGCTGACATAACACTTCAACCCATACCTTTAACTTGGGAAACAAGTGAGCCTTTGTAGCCCTTATCTATAGCAAATTTGGAGGCTCTAACTCAGTTAGTTCAAGAACAGTTTAAAGTGGAACATATAGAAGAATCTCATAGTCCCTGGAATTCTCCAGTATTTATTATAAAAATCAGATCAGGAAAATGGAAAATGTTAACTGATTTGATAAAAGTTAATGCTGTAATTCAACCCATGGAATCTTTACAACCTGGCTTGCCCATACCAGTTGTAATTCCTAAAAACTGCTCTATTACTGTAATAGATTTTAAAAATTGCTTTTTTACTATACCTTTAGCAGAACAAGATAAAGAAAAAACAATTTCTGAGCTTGTTCTTAATGAGTTGCCTTATATAAAAATTCATATACACTTGAGTCAGAAAATATTCAATAGGAACAATGCCATGCCAAGCAAAAGTCAGTATTAATTAATGATTCCTATGGAACAGTAACAGATGTGACCCCTGTGGGGCCTCCTATCTCTAACTTGGAGGTAACTAAGACTACATGGACAGGCAAGCTAAATCAGAGCTTAATACAAAGAGGATGATTTGTGCCAAATCCATGGGATAATAAATATAACATTAGAGAAATTTATAGAAAATTTTCCTAGGACTGAAACCAATTTTTATAACAAATTCTAGTAACTATAACTTCTATTTAATTAGCAGCTATAAATACTATATGCAGATATATAGTAAAGATCCGTAAGCATTTGTTAAGCATCATATGCATGTAAGAAATCAAATTTTTAATTGTGAGAATTGCTCTCTATTCACTTGTCTCCAAGTATTTATGTTGCAAGATAATGAGACAATTATGGCAGCAAAGAGAAGAAGAGGCATTTGGCTGCCAGTGCAGATGTGAAGATCTTTGCAATCCTCTCCAAAAACACAAATCCTGACCCATTTGGCAAAAGAATATCAGAAAAGGACTAATTGGACTCATTATTGTAGCTGTCATTGGAATCATTGGAATTATCACAGTGGCTGCAGTTGCTGGAACTGCATTGCATTAAACTATACAGATGCAGCATTTTGTTAGAGAAGGGCATAAAAATGCAGGTGAAATGTGGTATAGTCTATCTTATATTGATGAGCAAATTAATAATAGACTAAATGATATAGAGACAGTATTGATTCATATTGGAGATCAGATGTATAATTTAAATTTTTAGGAAGTTTAAAATGTGACTGGAATAAGAGCAATTTTTGTATTACCCATTTAAGATATAATCAATCTGAAATAGAATGGGAAAAAGTAAAAAGGCATCTTTTGGGGCACTTGGATAGTTTATGTCTTGATATCATAAAATTACAAAAAGGGTATTAAAAATATCTCAGAATAATTTGCATGTAGCCTATGGAAATGATATTATACAACCATGTACCCAAGAGCTAAAAAATCTTAATCATATTTATTGGTGGAAATCACATCATTTTTTAAATCTTTTTTTAGCCTTAGGTTTGGGGCTGTTTATACTCTTTCTATTCCTCCTCAGCTGTGTCAAACAACAAATGTTCAAAGTAGCAAGCCACACCACTAAACAATTCCTTGTGAACAGTGTGATTCTGGCAAAAGCCCTTGGCTCCCTCCTGAATCAAAGTCAGAGAGCTTGACTTGTAGCCAATGACAGGTAAGACCCTTCCTTCAGAGCTTAAGGGCAACCTAAGACAGGCACAGTCACATTGGCTAATAAAATAAAAAGAAAAAAATGTAGGAATAAGGGTTAAAACAAGACCTGCAGAATTCGTTGGGAGCAGCTGGCATCAGGGTGGTGGCAGCAGTAAACTGTGGAGCTTGTTATGTAGAGCAGTCTGGGAGGAAGAGAACGCTTACCCCAAATGTTTATGTTAAGTATGAAAGAAGAGAGCACTGAAAAATGAGCGCTCTCTTCCCTCAGGAAATGCATGCATGCCTTTTGTCATCCTGTAGTATATAGGCTGGATCTGGTTAAGAATAAAGTTGTCTGTTGTTTGCTATGGCTGATCTTCAGACCCTCTGATCCCATGTCTATTTCTTTCTCATCATTCCTTAATATCCTTCATACTCTGGTCCATAGTATTTCTTGCAGAGCTTGTCTCTTGGTCACAAATTCTCTCGGTGATTTTTTTGCCTGAAAATGTTGTAATTTTTGTCTCATTTTTGAAGGCAAATTTGGCTGGATATAGAATTCTTGATTGGCAGTTTTTCTCTTTTAGCAATTTAAATATATCATCTCACTGTCTTCTCACCTCCATGGTTTCCACTGAGAAATCCATACATATTCTTATTGGATTTCCCTTGCATGTGATGGATTGTTTTTCTCTTTCAGCTTTAAAGATTCTTTCTTTCTCTTTGGCAGCTGACAATCAGATTAGTAAGTGTCTTGGAATACGTCTATTTGGATCTATTCTGTTTGGGTTACACTGCACTTATTGGATGTGTAATTTTAAGTCTTTCATAAGAGTTGGGAAATTTTCAGTGATAATTTCCTCCATCAGTTTTTCTCTCCTCCTTTTCCCTTTTCTTCTCCTTCTGGGATACCCACAACATGTATATTCATGTGCTTCATGTTTTCACTCAATCCCCTGAGTCCCTACTCATGCTTTTCCATTCTTTTTCCTATATTTTCTTTTGCTTGTTGGATTTCAGATGTTCCAACCTCCATTTCACTAATCCTATGTTCTGCCTCTTGAAATCTGACATCGTAGGTTTCAATTGTTTTTTCATCTCTTCTACCGTGCCTTTTATTCCTATAAGATCTGTGATTTGTTTTTTTTCAGACTTTTGATTTCTTCTTTTTATTCATTCCTTGCTTTCTTTATATCCTCTCTAAATTCATTTATTTTATTTTTCATGAGGTTTTTCATGTCTGCTCAAACATTCTGAATTAAAGGTTTCAACCTCTGTATCTCATTAGAGTTGTTGATTTGTTTCTTTGACTGAGCCATGTCTTCAATTTTTCTAGTGTGATTCACTATTTTTCCTGGCATCTAGGCATTTAATTACATTAACTAGTTTATCTTGGAGAATGCTTTCACTTCTTTTACCTAGGCTTTTCTTGCTTAATGACTTTGTCATCTATCTGTTTTTTGCCATTCAGTTCAGCTTATTCTGGACCACTAGCTTAGGTTTTAACAGAGCAGAATATTTCAGTTCTTCTTTTCTTGTTTCTTGACCTGCTTGTATGGTGCTGCCCCACTACCCTTAGGAGAATCTACTTCAGTATTATAGACCTCAGCCAGATTTTTCCAGACCAAACTGGCCTCCTGTCACCTGCATCAGTTTTCCCTGAGGGTGAAACCCAGGGAAAGAGTCACCTGCATCAGTTTTCCCTGAGGGTGAAACCCAGCATGTTGAAGGAATTTTCTGTAAAGTCTCTGGACTGTGCACTTTTCCTATCCTGCCCGATATGTGGCGCTTGTCCGCTTATGGGTCCCACCAGCATAAGGTTATGTGGTACTTTTAATTTTGGCAGACTGTCCCTGCTGGAGACATAGTGCAGACAGTTGAGAGGTTGTAGGCTGGCTTTAATCACTTCAAACTTCCAAACCCTGAGGTCTGAATTCCTTGATGGGGGAAATCCACCTAAGCTGGACCCCACCCCTCCCCTGGTGAAGGCACAGGCTCCAGACAAGCCTTCAAACAAGCTTGTTTCTTCCTATGCCTGGGGCAGTTGCAGCCTGAGAAGCCCTGTGGCTGTATCCAAAGGCAGTCAAGCCTTTGTAGAAACACAGCCACAAAAAAGAAAGAGAAAAATCCTTCTCTGATCAGGTCCTCCATTCCTCAGGTTGGTGAATCAAGAGCAAAGTATGTATGTTGCTTTGTGTACCTTCAGATACTATTTGCCCCTTCCTTTCCTTCAGAGACCAGACCCTTTCAAGTATTATGTGCTATCTGATCCAGAAACCCTCTGTTTATTCTTTTCTTTTTTCTTTTTCCATCAGCCCTGCTCCCTCAGCACTGGGGCAAAAATCATCAACCTCCACTTTGACCAGGTTCAGCTGAGCTGGGGGCTTATTTTTAGTAGTCAGAATTTGTGAATTAATTCCATAATTGAAGCTTAGTTGCATTCAGCCCCTGTTGCTGGTAATGTCCCTTTCCTTTCCCCTCTGAGAAGCAGCCTGTGGTGGAGGGGCACTGACTGACATGGCTTGGGGAACTCATGGTGCTGGGGGGATCATAGCCAGTCCAGATGATCCAGACTGGATTATGCTGTGTGTCCTGACACTTGTGTGGCCTCAGCAGTTGTTGTGTACTGTTCCTGGCTATTTAGTAGCTTTTCTGGAGGACAAACTAAATCCCACACCTTGCTAAGCCACCATCTTGGCCTCATCACCAAAAAAGAATGAATAGATGTAACAAATAAAGTCCAAAAGATGAGATAGTGGATTCAAGAAAAACATTTTTGTAATAAAATGTACTAAACATAACAATTAAAAGATACAGATTGGCAGAATGGATTAAGAAGCATAATCCAACTATATCCTGCTTACAAGAGACCCATCTTACACACCTTACACAAGGGTAAACACATTGAAAGAGAAAGGATGGGAAAACAAGTTGTAACCAAAAGTTAGCATGAGTAAATATACTAATATTAGACAAAATATACATTAAATGTAAAGACATCATAAGAGACAAAGAAGAAAAATTCATATTGATGAAAGGGATAATTCACCAAGAAGAAATAAATTTTTATACTTCCAATCAAGGAGCTCCAAAGTACATGAGATTGACATTGGCAAACCTGAAGGTGTTACTATATGTTTCAACACTAATAGTAAACTTCCATATACCACTCTCCTCTATAGATAGAACAAACAGAAAGAAGATCAACAAGGAAATAGAGAAGTTAAAAAACATGATAAATGACTTAGGCCTAAAAGATATATATGTTTATATAGGTCAGTATACATCCACAACACCAGGATATATATTATTCTTTAGTGCTCATGGAGCATTCTCCAGGATAGATCATATGCTAAGGGGCAAAACAGGTCTTTATAAATTAAAAAACATTGAAATTATTCAAAGTGCTTTCTCTGATCACAATGAAATGAAGCTGGATATCAATAACCACCAAGAATGAGAACTTTCACAAATATATGGAGATTATATAACTTACAACTAAACACCCAGTGTGTCAAAGAAGAAATTGCTAAAGAAATCAATATCTATCTGGAGATGAATGAAAATGAGAACGCAACATATCAGAATTCATGGGATGCAGCAAAGACTGTGCTGAGAGAGAAATTTCTTGCCCTAACTGCCTATATTAAAAAGCATGAAAGAGCAAAAATTCGAATGCCTAACTGCTCACAAGGACGTATTTGAGAAAGAACAGCCAACTAACTCCAAAGCAAATAAAAGGAGAGAAATAACAATGATTAAAGCATAGTTAAATGAATGGGAGAACAAAGAACAATAGAAAGAATAAACAAAACCAAACGTTGTTCCTTGAGAAAATCAATAAAAGTGATGGGCCACTAGTAAAACTGACAAAGAAAAGAGAGAGGATGCAAATAAACAAAATCTGAAATGAGAAGGGCTGTGCAATGACAGGCCATGAAGAAATGAAGGAAATCATAAGAGGATAAGATGAACAACTATGAGCCATCAAGCTAGACAACTAAGATGAAATGGATAAATTCTTGGAAACTCAGAAACAAGCTACACTGACTCAGGAAGTAGTAGAAAATCTCAATCAACCAATCATAAGCAAAGGCTTCAATCAGTTATGATAAATCTTCCTATAAAGTAAAGCCCAGGGCAAATGGCTTCACAGGGGAATTTTATCAAACATTCCCAAAATGATCAAACTCTTTCAAAAATTTGAGGAAAAAGGAAAACTACCTGACTAACTTTATGAAGTTAACATCATTTGCTATGGTTTGAATCTGTAGTGGACCCCATAAAACCATATCCTTTAATCCTCATTCATCATTGCTAGGAAGAGACTTGATTAGATTATCTCCAGGGATATGTGACTGCATGCATTACATGTGATTCTTGACTAGTTTACTGGAATCCTTTAAAAGAAGGAGCATTTTGGAGAAAGCTCCACAATGATGAGAGCCAGAGCCCATGCAACCATAGACCTTTGGAGATGAAGAAGGAATATGCCCCTGTTCTGGTTTTCAAGCTGCCAGAATGCAACATTTCAGAGATGGATTGGCTTTTAATAAAGGGGAATTTATTTCATTAAAAGCATGTAGTTCTTCAGAGGAAAGGCAGCTAACTTTCAACTGAAGTTCTTTCTTATGTGGAAAAGCACAGGGAGATCTCTGTTGGCCTTCACTCCAGGCCTCTGGGTTCCAACAACTTTCCCCATAGTGATTCCTTTCTGCATCGCCAAAGGCCTGAGCTGAGCTGTGAGTGCCAAGATGAGGTAGGCTGAGCTGCTTAAGCTATGGCTGGGTTATATTGAGCTTTCTCATTTAAGCATCCAGCCAATTAAGTCAAACATCATTCATTGCAGCAGGCACAACTCCTACCCAATTGCAGATGTAATCAGCAACAGATGAACTTCATGTCCACATCAACAGAACTAGGCACCATCACCTGGCCAAGTTGACACCATAACCTAACTACCACAGCCCCCGGGAAACCTTCATGATGCAAGAGGCCTGGAGATAGAGCAATCAGACATCACAATGTTCATCATGAGCTTTGCAGTTGAGAGAGGAACCCTGAACTTATTAGCCTTCTTGAACCAAGATCTCTTTCCCTGATGCCTTAGATTGGACAGTTTTAAGTAGATTTTGCTTTAATTGGGACATCTTCACAGCCTAAAACTGTAAATGTGCAAGTTAATTAATTCCCCCTTTTAAAAGCCATTCTGTTTCTGGTATATTGCATTCTGGCAGCAAACACACTAGAAAATAATTTTAATTTCAGTAATGGGCAAAGTTGCTATAAGAAAGGAAAACTAGAGGCCAATCCCTATAATGAACATAGATGCAAAAATTCTCAACAAAATAGTAGCAAATTGAATCCAACAACACATTAAAACAATTATACACCACGACTGAGTGGGATTTATACCAAGTATACAAATTGGTTCAATGCAAGAACATAAATTAGTTCAATACGCCATATAAAGAAATCAAGATGGAAAAATCACATAATCATTTCAATTGGAGCTTAAAAAGCATTTGGTAAAATTCAACATCCTTTTCTGATTAAAAAAACACTTCAAAAGATAGGAATCAAATATAACTTCTTCAATATGATGAAGGGCATATATGAAAAAATGATAGCCAGTATCATACTCAATGAGGAAAGACTCGAAAGCAGTCCTCCTAATATCAGGAACAAGACAAGGATTCCTGCTGCCACCACTATTATTCAATATTTTACTAGAAGTTCTAGCTAGAGCAATCAGCATGACAAAGAAATAAAAGTCATTCAAATTGGAAAGGAAGATGTAAAACTTTCACTATTTGCAGATCATATGATACTACTCTTGGAAAAGCCTGAGAAAATGACAACAAAGTTACTTGGACTAATAAGCAAATTCAGCAGGGAGGAAGGATACAAAGTTAATAAGCAAAATTCAGTAACATTTCTATACACAAGTAATGACATGAGGAGTCAGTTAAGAAAAAATTCCATTCAAAGTAGCAACTAAAAGAATCAAGTATCTAGGAATGAACTTAACTAGGATGCAATGGATTTGAATAGAAAACCACACAACATTGCTAAAAGAAATCAAAGAATATTGAAAAAAGTGGAAAGACATTCCCTCCTCATGCATAAGAAGGGAAAATATAATTAAAATGTCAATTCTACCCAAATTGACCTACAGATTCAGTGTAATAGCAATCAAAATTGCAACAACCTACTTGAAGACTTGGAAAAGCTAGTTACCAAATTCATTTGGCAGGGAAAGAAAACCCCAAATAGCTGAAAACATCCTAAAAAAGAAGAGGAAAGTGGGAAGATTGAGGCTTTCTCAACTTATTATAAAGCCACTTTAAAACTTATTATAAAGCCACTGTGGTCAAAACAGCATGGTACTGGCCCAAAGATAGAAGTATTGACTAATGGAATGGAATCAAGAGCAGAGAAATAGACCACCAAATCTATGGTCAACTGATTTTGACAAAGACCTCAAATCCACTGAACTAGGACAAAGTAGTCTTTTCAATAAGTGGGTAAGGGAGAACAGGACATCAATAGGCAAAAGAATGAAAGAGGACTCTTATCTTACACCCTGTACAAAAATTAACTCAAAGTGAATCAAAGACCTAAATATAAAAACTAACACCATAAAGCTTCCAGAATAACATGTAGGGAAACATCTTCAAGAACTAGTTATAGGAAGTAGCTTCCTAAATTTTGCACTAAAAAAAGAATAACCAACAAAATTAAAAATAGATGAATGGGAACTCCTCAAAATTAAATGCATCTGCACTTCAAAGACTCTGTCAAAAAGTGAAGATGTAACCAACTTAATGGGAGAAAATATTTTGAAATCACAAATTAGACAAAGGTTTGGTATCCTGTATACATAAAGAAATCATACAACTCAACAACAAAAGAACAAGCAACCCAATCATAAAATGGGCTAAAGATATCAATAGGCATTTTTCTGAAGCGTAAATACAGGTGGCTCAAAAGCACATGAATAGATATTCCTTTTAATTAGCTATAAGCATAAAGCAGATCAAGACTAGAGTTAGATACCACCTCACACCTATAAGGATGGCTGCTATAAAACAAACAGGAAACTTCAAATGTTTGAGATGACGTGGCAAAATTGGAACACTGATGCACTGCTGATGGTAATGTATATTGATACAGATACTATGGAAGACAGTTTCATAGTTCTTTAGGAAATTAAATATTGAATTGTACTATGATCCAGCAAAAATACAACTTGGTATATATCCAGAAGAGCTGAAAGCAGTGACACAAAGAGACATCTGCACACTGATGTTCATGGCAGCATTATTCACAATCACCAAAAAAATGTAAACAATCTGAGCACCCATCAACAAATGAGTTGATTAGCAAAATGTTGCATATACATAGAATGGAATATTATGCAGCAGTAAGATGAAATGACATCCTGAAACACATGGCAAGATGGATGACTCTTGAGGACAAAATGCTAAGTGAAATAAGGCAGACACAAAAGGATACTCTATGACACCACTTTTATGACCATGGTAAAGATAAAATCAGAGGCTTATAATGTTGAATATTGGGTACTTAGAGATACATAGAAGATAGAGATGGGTGATTGATTAGCTAATGAGGTTAAGTTCAAATGTAAAGGAATAGATTGAAGGGAAGGAAGTTCTCTAATGTGTCTTTAAGAAGGTGAATATGATTAAAAGTTGTTGTTTAGATACATGTGACCCACTGATTAACCCTAGAAATATAATTAATTTATTGCAAGAAACAAAACAAAGGTTTGATTCGTGTACAAGGAGTGTTAAGTCCAGGGTACAAGGGAAAACTGTTATTGCATGCTGTGTGCTTTGTTAAATGTCAGCTGTACCACAGCAACAGCAGTGGTAAATAATGGAGGAAAGGATAAGAGTGAAGAGGAGGTTTAGGCATTCTATTTGGTGAAGGTGTGTTTGTTGATTATCTTCTTCTTGTGAAGAATGAAATTATCTAAAATTGAGAGTGTTGATGGACCATGTGATTTAGGCACTGCACATAATGTCTAATTAATACAGGTGACTGAAGGATGCACTGACTGAAAAGTAGACTGGTGAATGATGGTGTAAACATATGATAGAATACTATGTTGCTATGAAAAGGAATGAGATTATGAGGATTGCAATATATGAATGAACCTGTGGGACATTTGGGGACACAAAATAAGGCAAAAATAAAGAACAATTATTGTATGGTCTCTTTTAGAAAATGCTTATATAAAAAGGGGGCCTTGATTGTAAGTTCTTCTAGCAGACATATTTAGTCTGGAATGTTAATTACTATTTCTGGATTTTAGAAGATGTTTTATATATCTAAAACCTGATATTTAGAAAAAAGAGTGAAGCTGATCTGGTCAGGATTAAGGTAATTCAGAATACAGGGGTGAGGAAGACATTGTCTATATTTTAGAACCACACCTACTGTTTGAGACCAAAGGATGAAAATCTGTTTTGCCTGGAACCAAAAATTTATGTAGCAAACAATATAACTCAACTATATGGTTTTGAATAGCTGAAATACAGGGAGTGCAAAATAAGAATGAGGTCTTTTAATCCTGTATATTTTAATGTAATGCCTTGATATATCTTAGAATATATTAAGGAGATAATAAAAAGTTATGGGCTAAGTTACTTGAGGGACAGGAGGAAAAAGTATGGAACCATTAAACTTTATGATTAAGGAACCCTCTGAAACCTTAGGGACACTCAAATCAACAAGCCAAGTCCTTGATCTTGAGGCTTACTCTTGTTAACCTTATGTAGGTAGCAGAGCAGCTTAGCCTATCAATAAGCACACTGAGTTACTTCTGGGGAAGCTCTTTTGTTACTCATATGCTGCCTCACTTTCTCTAAGCCCAACTTTGTAAGCAAAACCTTTGTCCTCTCCCCTATGTGGTAGATAACTTCCAGGGTGAAAATATACCTGACAGTGTGGAAGATGAATCCCAGGAATGAGTCTGGTCCTGGCACTGTAAGACCAACAATTCCATATTGACCAAAAAGGGGAAAAGAAGTGTAATTAATAAATTATCAGTGGGTGAGAGAGTTAACTTTTTTAGAATCAAGAGGCTATTCTGAAGATCACTCTTATACAAGCTTCAGTTAAACACTGCTACCTACCATAACTTGGCAAACCAAAGCCAAAACCGTTGCTGCCAATCCTAAAGAATACAATGGGCAATGTATAACATTCTACAAAGACCCATTCTGATAGAAGTGGGCACACCTTAGCTGAGCTAGCCTCAAGAAATTATCCTCCCATTGTCGTAGTGCAAGAGGATATGAACAGTCCTTTTACCAAGCAATCATGAAAATATGTTACAGCTAAGAGGATGTAAATGTAAATGTAAATGTAAATAGTAGTGAGTGAGACCAGCATTGGTAAAATCAATAGCTAATCCCTTTGTAGCATGGAAGGTTTCCAGTGGGGATGGATTGAAAGGCTCACAGGAGATAGAAAATTCATTTATTTGTGAAGTTCTGAGCGATAATTTTCTGCCAAGATTGCTTTAAGAACTAATGATCCTAGTAATTAACACTTAAGTGAAATGTCATGATCTGTCTAAGCATTTTACAATATTAATGCTTTTTTTTTACTTTTTTGGGGGTGCATGGGCTAGTACTTGAACCTGAGTCTCCCACATTATAGAGAGCATTCTACCACTGAAAAACACACATTTTCTTATGAATTCTCTGAATTAGACATCATTACATTCAATCCACTTTCTGAAGAGGAAATGGAGAGACAGATGGGATAAGCAAGTTGCCCAAATGGGTCATCTTAGAAGAGACAGACCTGACATTGAAATGAAGGAAATGCAAATAATATCACTGAGTTGTGAAACATAATGTCAGGAAAAGTCTTCCCAGTTATTCCCAGGAGGGCCCTTGAAAGAAAGTTCCAGGCATGACTTGAGTGGTCCAGGTATCTTCAGTTACACTTGGAGGCTGAATATTTCAAATTCCTCTGCTACATCAATAGAAGAGATCTTGTATATATTCTTCATCCTACAGAGGTAAATACTCCTGTTATACAAACTCTTCACACCCTTTGGCTTCAAAATACTTATGCATATGCTTATTTATGCACATATTTATACACATATTTATACATTTATTTATTTTTAATTGATTTACACATGCAATAAACACATATGTATATACAAATGCATACATAGATTATATAGTATTTTTTTCAATTCTCAACATAATTGTTCTGCACCAGCTCTATCCAGTGTTCTGTTAAATGAACTACAAAGTTCAAATTTCAAGAACGATCTTGAGACCTCAAGCCATGAGGAAGTTCACAGAGCTGGTCTCTGAGTTAATCTGCAAATACATCACTTCATAGTTAACCAACTGCTAAGAGGCTCAGATCTGAAAGAAAGAGTGGTGTCTTGAAAATATATTCATATTGTACATTTAATACATTTTATACCTTGTGATGCACATAGTTGTTCCTATTTTGGAAAATGGAAATATCTTTGAAATAATCTACCTTTCTTTCTTTCTTTTATTTTATGATTTACAAATGTGACATTTGTGCATATGAAACCGTAGCTAGAGCTCATCTTCCCTGACGTCTTACTCAGTGATCTGCAGAGAACCTAGCTTTGTAGCAACCACTCTGGATTTTTTTGAGGGCCTTTAAGGTATCCCAGGTTCCAGATAATGGTGTCTCTACATTTCACCACCTTCAATGCTCCACTACGCAGATCAGCATCCCAAGCACTTTTGTCCAGCTCACACTTTAAAAATTTGTAAGTGGAGGTATATAGGAGGCCTTACCCAGAATGTTTTATAGGATATGAAAACACCCAGCAGTTGAGAAATCCAGTCCCTCATTTCTCCTACTGAGAAAACGCTACCCAATCACTAGGTATAGGGAGACATTTTATTTTGTGTTTTCCATGGGAGTAGTCAAGTCAAAGATCTGCTGTCATATTATTTTGGTAACTTGGAGTTCATGATTAAAAATCAGAATTGAAGATGGGGATCAAAGCACAGGGGAATATGGGTTTTACCTATCAGCCATGTGCTTTGGACTTAGCAAACTCATGCTGCAACGCTATACCTATAGATTTTGATAATTAATCTTCTGGTTAAATGACCCATTCCTACTGTCCCAGGTGCTTCCCATTGGAAATAGCTTAATTTCACACATCAACAGCAGATACATAGAGAAGTTATTTCATTTGCCTGGTAAATACTGCAAAGAGGAAGATGGAAAAATATGTATGAATCATACACATCATAACTTTGATGTATGAATTATGGCACAATGTATCAAAGGGAGACTCATAAGACAAACTGTTACCCTGACACTTCTTCACAGAGTTTTTAAAACTCAGAATAGACCATACAAGAGTTAAAAGACAGCACATGTAGTATTCTGAGCCCTTTAATTGGTTCCCACCCAAACCTCCTAGTAGTCCTATGAGTCAGGTTCTGTTTACCCTCTCTTTATATATTGATGGTGACAGAGATGCAGAGAGAGCTACTGACATAGTCCATATCCAGTATCAGTATGAGACTCATACTATGGCACTTGATTACACCTTGAAGAACTACAAGGAGTTTGAAATGGATCAGATACTATGATATAAGTCATTTCAGGAACCTCATATTTTTCTCAGCATAAAAAAGCTTTGCAGTTCTAACTGTTTATAGTTCACTGCCTTGGGAAAATGTTTCCATGTCATAATAGCTGCAAACATAGTAAATTCACAAGAATTAGAAAAGAGGTTTATTTATATCATTAAATCCGTTCAACCTCCATTCCAGTGAGCACCTGGAAGAGATTCCATGGTGCAAGAAAATTGTTTAACTTTCACTCAAGATAGGGCAAAAAAGTGCTGCAGAACAACTCAGGCTGCAGACAGGAAGGAGAGTGCCTCTGACACAAGCCTAAAATTGGTACCAAAAAAGTAGAAACAAGTTTAAATAAATAATGGTCAGGGTCATTGAAATGTAAAATGTATTCAAAAGTGTGAATTAGTTGGACTATCCAGATAGGCTGTATCTTCTGGAATTTCCAATCAGCTGAGAAATAGGTAAGGGGCCAGTGTGCTAAGCTTAGGATATAAATACCTATGGTATTCCATTGCTCAGGATGCTGATCACCAGTTTTTTGGGAGGGTGCCTGTTCTTGCAAGAACATAAATCCATTCCTTTCTTCTCCACAGTTGGGTGAGCACTTAATCTCCTTCAAGTACCATGCTCTTTCTAACAATTTGGGGGTCCAAAGCTTAAGAAGAACTCCCCGGGAGGATGAAGGGAGTACCCCTGATTAAACAATTGCATACTCTGCCACGGGGGTTCAGCTCTGGCAGCCAGAAGGACTTGAGACCAGATGCTTAAATACACCAGTATGAAGAATAAAGGAGGAATATCTGCTTCACAGTATCCAGGTAACTCTTTGCACAGACCAAGGTAAGAAAAATTCTATTAAGTATTACCTTGGTGGTTGGGATGAATGATGATGAGCCTGGCCATAAGCAAGTGAGGAGATCCAATCCATGGTTCCCTTCTTCAGTGAGGGAAAAGGTTGGAGTTGAACAAAGTGAGATCATGTGGAAACAAAGGAAGCCGTGCAAGACTCAAAATAGGTAGAGGCAGTTGGCCAGCCAGGGAAAAAGGGAGGGGGAAACTATAAAATCCCTCCCCCAGGAATATTCCCCTGGATAGTCCATAGGGAGAAGTTGGAGCATTGGCAGACCAGGGGGAAGAAAATGTACATTTGGACAAATGAAAGCATTGTGTGGCCCAGTGTATTCTGCCCTAAGTACTGGACAGATCTGGATTGACTTTGTATAGTCTCACTATACAGGGGATAAAATTGACTGTACCCAAATCTCAGAACTTAAATAAAGCCTTTGAGGTGGCTCAAGGAAAATACTGCTTAAATTATCAAGTAATTTGTAATCCTTAAAAGGGATTTGAAGAAGCTACTCAGAGTTACTTGTATTCTAGTAATTTTCTAGTTTTGTCTCTTTGGTTCAATAGAACAATTTCAAACTTGTACATGACCATTTGATGCAGAGTCCAGATTTCTGTACAATAAATCCCTTTGCCAAATGCAGGTATTGCAGATTTGCTACTAACAAGTGTGAAGCAAATGGGTGGATAAATATCTTGATCTGGGAGCATTTTCTTGTAGGTGTTCAGTCTACTGAAAGTTTCAGTACAGGAATTGGACTCCTAGGGGGTTATGGTGTCTTCTAACTGGATCTGCCAACTGCTTCTGAGCAATAATGCTGGCATTGTTTGAGGTGGCAGAAAAGATGCCTGCTTTCTGATTTATTTAGGCAAATAACTAATCCAAGGAGAGGTTGGGTGATTAAAGAGACACAAGGGATA
The DNA here is from genome assembly GCF_023851605.1 of Tamandua tetradactyla. Lineage (NCBI taxonomy): Eukaryota > Metazoa > Chordata > Mammalia > Pilosa > Myrmecophagidae > Tamandua > Tamandua tetradactyla. The sequence goes on along the minus strand of NW_027518251.1, from coordinate 481,047 downwards.
TTTGGTTAAACTAAAGATGCATCTTTTCCATTAAAACCTTGTTAGATATTACATTTTATTTGAGAGATGAACTTCAAAAAAACTCCGTCTGCTTATATCCAAAGGTTGATGAGCCAAATAAGGAAATATTCAGGGATAGACCCTGATAGTCCTGTGGTGCAAGGATGCAAAGGTATTTTGAGCAAACACTTAGAAAAATTTCCCAAAAATAGATTGGTGGAAGGATGAACAACTGGGAGAATTATTAAGAAAGTCTCAGAGTGCATTTTATTTGTGATGTTTTGCTGAATATAACTTTACTGATGATGGTGGCCCTTAAGACACAATTGGGCTCCTTTTTTTGCTTCTACATTTGATTTTAGATGTAGGATAACCTGTTCTTTCTTTGGAACAGGCGTGGACATTTGTTTGTTGTTTGTCTGCTTTGAGGTGTTGTATAAAAGGGAGGTGGGAAGCAGGTGAGAGAGGGGTGTTCAAAACTGCTCAATATAAGTGCTATAAAAAAATGGTGCTGAAGTGTTGGGCCCATACCTGGTCATCCCTGGTAGTTCGGTTGTGCATCAGAGGGATGAGAGGAACAGGAGAAGGATGTGTTGTTGCTGCCTCACATCACTAACCTGAATTCTCCAACCTCATGGATGTTAGGCCAGAATGCATAAGAGAGCCACTGCAGTGAGCCTTGAAGCCTCGGGTGCAGCCTTGGTTATAACTGCCTTGGTGGTAATAGCAACTATATAAATGAGAACTTTGAAGGCTGAAATGGAGAAGCATTCTGTGTGAACAGCAATTGAACATGGGTCAGTCAGTCCTGAGAACATAGGCTTGGCAACTGCTTGGCTCCGTCCTCTAAGCCCCCAAACCCTCTACCATGCATGGCCCACCCCCAGGCTCTCAGGCCTGGCAGCCACTGGCCCTTATGGTGGGAACCAGTACCAGGGATGGGCCATAGATGAGCTTGGCTGAGGGGCCAGTGTAAATGCTGGCTTCATGTTCCTGGACTGCCCACCAAGTGCAGAATCCAAGTCACATAACTTGATGGTTTTCTGTGCCATGCCAGCACATGGCAGAAACAAGAAGTTAAAATCATGTTAAGCACAATCAACCACATGGTCAATAAAGGATTAAGATAAATCAAGAAGGAAACAGGCAAAGGTGAAATAGAGAAACAGTCTTGGCCAAAGAGGATAAAGGTGTGATGGGGGCACAAGACTCAGCAGTGGGAAACCTGGAAATCCTAAAATGAAATGCCTGAATTTAAAGAAAGAAGATCAAGGGACACCCCTAATAAAGTTTGAAAATTAGGAAGGTTATGGCCTCCTTGTCCCAAGAGCCCATCAGAAGCCTTGGATAAATCTAAAGGTGGACCCATATCAAGGAGAACTGACATTTTCTTAGGGCAGCTCAATATTCTGCAACCTATATCACAAAAGGAATCAAATTCACTGTAGCTCCTCACAGTTTCAGGGGTAAAAGGAAATGATTTAAAGCCTCCATTTCAAACTTACTGATATCTATTGGGAAGATAACCAAATTATAAGCCCCATGCATTACATTCCAGAAGCTGGGAGTAGCTTTTAGGGAAAAAACCTAATAAAATCCACAGTACAGGCTAATGGGAACAACCCCAAACTGCAGCATGGAGTAGGAGTGAGAGTGTTGAGGCATTTGTGTATAAAGAAAGCCACTGCCAATAAAGACCAGGAGGGCCAGGGAAGGGATACATTGAAGGAAAATGGCTTTGGAGGCAAAACAATGGAGGTTTGGGTCTAAAGTCGGGAGGCCTTGAGCCAGAAGAACAGACCCATACAAGCACTTGGAGAAGGTGGCCTTCCTCAAGGACAGAGGATGGGCCTCCAGCTCATGGTGGGGGAGTCGTGCCATTCCAGGCCTTGGAGAGAGGGTTGGGCAAATTCCTTGGGGATTGGGTGAGTTTGGCTGCAACCACATGGAGGAGTTTAACATATGCCCCAGAGGTGGAGGAGGGCCATGATGCCACCCCAGTGTTTGGAGAAGGTGGAGCCATGAGGCTTGTGGTCTCCCCAGTGTTCCCCAAGTTTGCATTCTGAGAGAGGTGGGTCAATGTGTAGACCCTTGGAAAGGGTGGGACTGCCACTCTCTGAGGTCATAAAGATAAATGACTCTTAGATTTTGAAGTATACTGGAGTTTGCCCTGTGGGTTTTTCAAGGCTGCTTGGGTCTGGTAACCCTGTGTTTCTTTCAATTTCTCCTTATGGGAGAAATAAGAATATGTATCTTATGGGTGTCCCTTCTTTGTATGTTGACAGCAGATGACTCTTTCTGAGTTTTGCAGGTCCAGAGCCAGAGGAGGGTTTTGTGTTAGGACAGACCATACATGTAGCTGACTCTGCAAAGGATCTCTTCCCTAAAAATTATATACTGGCTTTGTCCTCTACTCTGTCAGCCCTTGGGCACTTTGGCTTGCCAGATCAGACTCCACCTCTTGAATTTGCTGCTCATCAACAACAACCTGGCAGTTAGGTTCTCATTAAATTGTGGAAAGCAACAATACTCCAACTGGTCTGGGAATGATGTTGACACCTGAATGACCATCTGGATGGCAGAGAAAGGCTGGACTCACTACACTAAAGTGAAAGGACCAATCCCTAAGCCAGATGATAAGTACACAACAACACAGTCTGTTTCCTGGGAAATCACTCCAACTTTGGACCCTTTAAAATCACGTTAAAGAGACAATAATTGGGAGGGTAAAAGGTTTTAATTTTTCTTAATTTTGGGTTTGGATTTTGTTCTTTAATCTAACATAGTTAATAGTGACCCTGGCCAAAGTAAAGTTTTACACAAGGAAGACAGATGAGGGATCTGGGGACCAATTTAAAACTGAGAAATATTGTATTAGTCATAATGTTCCAAATTTGGAATGTAATAAGTTCTGTCAAATTAGTAATCTATGTAACTGAAGTTTAAAGCCCCATACTGCACAGTTTGATGAAAAGTAAACTCTGCAAAGTCACGAGGAAGGAGGTGGAACAAAGGGGTTTAAGCAAAGCTTTATTTCAGGGGAAACCAGAGCCACCCAGACAGCATTTCAAGAGAAAGAGAAAGATGGTTGTACCAAGATGGTGGGTGGGGATAGGTTTTTAAGGTTTAAGGTTTAGAAGTTGAGGACAAGGGTTAGACATATCCCTTTCTGCTAGTTTTCAGAAATAGGGGGCTAAGTTTGGAGCTGGGAGCTTTCTATTGGTAAAGTTTAAAATTCCAACACTGCCTTAGGCATGCAGGGTTAAAAATTCTGGAAGCCAAATAATAAATGAGGGTAGTTTAAACAAGAATTCATTTGCTGGAGATTGGAGGCTGAATAATGAGAAATAACTGAAAGAAAGCAGCTGATTGAGGTGGAAGGAGATTCTGGGCTGAAGCAGCTTGGGGTAAGAGAGGCTTTCTAAAATATTTGCCGGGGGTAGCTTAAATCATTTTGTCAGGGGCCCCATCTTCCAGGCCTTACATTTGATGCTTGACAAATAATAGATTGCAGAGGCTTAACAAATCAATGTCAATTGGGTGAGAAAAACAAATACTAGTGTCCAGAGCCAGTAGTGGCTTGTTACAGTCAAGCCTCTCATTGTTCATTCTGGAATGATGTATGACGGACACCCAATTTCAGGGATGAAAGGTGAACATGGAATTAATTTCACAGACCTAAGGCAGTGTAACCTCTTGATAACCATCAAGAAAGCAAACAAATATCTAGCAGGGGATGTAGCAGAGATACAATAATATTTAACAGAATATAAGGGATGGGGGCAAACCTCACTGAAAAACACCCTCTAGAAAGGTTCAGGATACAAGTTCTTTCCCTAGCCAATAACTCCATCTCCAATTAACTCTTCAATAGTGCCTAAGAACTCAGCTAAAAATTAGTTTTCCAAATACAGAATAATTCCAATGTTGTCAGGGAAGATAGAACAGAAAATTTGGAGCAAACCATAAGTGTAGGGATAGGGTGCAAAAATGCAAATGCCTGGGTAGAATGGATCATATGTCCAATTCAGAGTCTAAACAAAAGCAACGGTTATGTGTGTGCAACAGGCCATCCCACTGTTCTTGCTGTGCCCTTTCCAAAGGGTATGGAGGAACACAAAAGGAGTCCAAGTGCATGGTATTTTTTTCAGAATATTACTCCTGTTAAAAATTGAAGTATAGGGCCACGGTGGTTCAGCAGGCAGGAATGCTTGCCTGCCATGCCAGAGGACACAGGTTCGTTTCCCGGTGCCTTCCTATGTAATAATAAAATAAAAAGTAAAAAAAAAAAGTATATTGTCCTTCCTTGTCCCTCTAATTAGGGAAGGAAAAGTCAAGGTCCTACTGGCTTCTTGCCTCAGTTAAGGAAATCACTCTGCCTGTCTCTCTAGATGGGAAGAAGTGCTCCATGACCCTGGAACCATGGCCTCATGTATCCAAGAATGGAATGTGACTGAGCACAGTAATAGCAATTTCTCCAGGTTAACCACACCACAAGCAGACTTTTGGTGGTATTGTGAAAAGGGCATCATCCAACCTGTTTTTCCAAAGAAGGTGAGAAGGACCTGTGCTCTGGTCCAACTGGCCATCCCATTCACCTTGGTATTTAAAATGGAGGAGGATTGAGTTAATTTAAAAAGCTTAGGAGTTCCAAGGGAAATCTCAAGTCAGTTTAAGGTTAGAAATTAAGTAGCTGAAGAATTTAAATCATCCTTATTCAAATCATCCTTATTCTGGTGCTCACCATCAACAAAAATGTAGATTGGATTAATGAAATTAATTACACCAAGTATGCAATTGAAGGAAGAGAAGAAGAGTTGTATGTTACTAGCCAAATGACATGGAAAAATAAGATGGCCCTAGACATGATATGAGCTGAGAAGGAAGGTATTAGCTTTGTGGCCAGGGATGGTTATACATTTATCCCCAATAATTCAGCCCAAATAAAACTCTCAGCAAAGCCCTACAAGTCTGAGGATCTTATCTAAAGAATTCGCAAAAAATTCAGGCATAGATGACCCCCTCATGGGATGTTTAAAACAAAAAACAAGTCTAGGAAATGGAAAGTGGTGGCACTATCCATGTTAACTACTTTAATCATCTTAGCTGGGGTACTCATAGCACTTGAGTGCTGCATTATCCCATGTGCTTGAGGATTAGTTCAGAGACTCATTGAGGCTGCCTTAACCAAGCATATGCCTGTTCAGTACAATTTCCTTAAAAAAGAAAATCCCTATAATCAAAAGCATGAAAATGTTATCAAATTTGAAGAAAGAACAAAATGTGTAAACTAAAAAAGTTCTAAAAGAAAGAGGGGGGTTTGTAAGAAAATTAAGTTTAGCTTTCACACAAGATGGTGCAAGAAAGGGCTGCAGAACAACTCAGGGAGCAGAAAAAGAGAGCACCTCTGATATAAGCCTAGAATTGGCACCAAAAAAAATAGAGAGAAGTTTAAATAAATAATAGCCAGGATCATTGAAATGTAAAGAGTAATAAAAAGCAGGAACCTTCTGCAGGAAATTTCGTTAGACTATCTGCATAGACTGTAACTTCTGGATTATCCAATCAGTGGAGGAATAGGAGAGGGACCTGTGTGCTAAGCTTAGGATACAAATACCTGTGGCATTCTATTGTTTGGAGCACTAAACACCATTTTTGGGTGTGTGTCCATTCTTGCAAGATTGTGAATAAATTGTTTTTCTGCACTATCAGGTTAGAGCTTATTCTCTTTAAAGTATTGTGTACTTTCTAACACACGAGTCAGGTTCTGAGGAGTAAGCTGTGCAGGAAAGACTTCAGCCACTCCTTGTTATGACTTAAGCAGCCACCTGCTAAACTTTTTTGACCCATGCAACTCTGTGTACCCTGAGCTTGGAACATAGAATTGGGCCTGCCATGCTTGCAGGTGTCAATGAGATAATGGGCAGGTCACCTAACTCGATGTCCAACAACTTCATCAACAAAACTGTGGTTATCTCTTAACTGGACAGGGCAGAAAGTGCAATGGAGGTAGGAAGGACTCTGGCTAAGTGGGGCCAGTTCAGAGAGTTCTATGGGAGGTCACAGATACCCTTTGTGATGCACCAGGAGTTCTGTCCTGGACTTGTCCAGACAGGTGGGGGGTGAAATGTGTGATGTGAACTGGGTTCAGGTCACAGAGGGGGCTCCAGAGCTCTTGCTCTCTCTTCAGGTCCTTCTTTCTGAACCTTCAATATTGACTGTGCTGAGGAGTTCACTTCACCCAAGTTCAGTCTCTGGGCATTGAACAGTCTGAGTACAGTCTCAGTTATTTAGTCATTGAAAGAGTAGGCACATTTTTACAATGAAGTAGAGCCCTAAACTTCCTGCACTGTGGACCACCAGTCAGCAGAGGGAGCGCAAAAACACTTTCTCTGACCAAACCATGCTGGAAACACCTCCTGGCTCATTTCCCCCACTAAGCACCACAACCACAGGAAGGACAAGCAATTTCTTTCTGTGGGACCCACGGAGGAGGCGCCAATAGCTCGTGGAGGACTTGGGCAACGTGCATGTGAGTAAATTACTTCTTGTTCATGCCTGAGACTGAGGTAGGGACTTTGTTGCTGTTCTCTGAGGTTTATTTTTAGATAGGAAGCACAGAATCTTCATTTTACACACTCTTTTCATGTAGTTCATTCTCTACTTTCTTAGGAAGAAGTATATTAGCAAAGTGTCTGCTTATCGGAGGTTTTGCCAGGTCAGAAACTGGGATTATTTTATGGACTCTACTCTTTCTAGTGACAATCCTAATAGAGATACACAGAGAGAGGAAAATCATTCTAAAATACTGAAATTTATATGTAAAACATTTTAATCTTCCAACGCAGCAGTTGAGGGACCAGCCAGTCTGGCTGAGCCACATCTCAAACTCTGAAGTGTAAAAAATGGTACATGCCTTTGTTATTTACTTTTTTGTTTAATTTTTCCTGCAAAAATTACATAGTTGAAAAAATATTGAAGAGTTTGCAAGTATGGGTAAAACAACTCCCAAAATTAATTTTAAATGTCATTTACCCCAAATTCCATCATTCATACTAATGTTACTTTCATGGCTTTAATAAAAACAAAGTTTTGAGTAAAGTTTTTGAAATATACTTTTTAAATTTTTCTGTTTTCTAATGTGACATTTTATAATCTCTTATAACTAGGTAATGATCTTAAGTTACTTTTAAGTTTAGCTTAGTAAAATACTTTAGTTTTAATGTGACTGATATGGTACTACTTATAAAGACAGTTCGATAGAGATGATAATTGCAAAGAATGAGAATGACCTAAATACCTCTGAATTGTACACTTTAAATTGCTTATTTGCCATGTGAATTTAACAATTATGCAAATTTCAAGTGTGGATATGCTTGCCTTGATTAAAATTCATGCATGAACAGAAATTAGTTTTTGGTACTCAAGACACTATTGTGATTTTCAATACCTTGTATTGCCTATTGTTTAAGTCTACATAAGAGGAAATTTGTGCAGCACTTAAATTATCAGTTTATTGAAGAGCAATGTCAGAGGCTGTTTTTTGTTTGTTTGTTTTTTGTTTTTTGCCATTCAGATGTGTTCACTGAAACTAAATTTCTCCTGTAGAAAATTTAAACTCTGAATCTGCACTTAGTTTAATTTTGTATATTTCCTTGGAAAGGTGAAATCAGCAAGTCTACAATCTCATCATTTTGTATATGCCTATCTCTTGTAAGTGTCACTATTACAAAAGGTTATGAGTCATTTGCAATTTCTTTTCTCTTTCTCCACTTTGAAATTTGTAAATATATTTATGTCTAGTTAAGTTTTATTATTATGATATAGACTGAAGGTGGGATAGGTCTAAGAACCATCCAACTATGTATATTGTTTGGATTTTTATTCAGATTTATTAACTAATTTCTCTTGGTACAGTATATAATCTCGGACTAATAAGTCTCATAAATGTTTGTAATCATTTTTCAACAAGAATTAGTGCCCTAACTACATGTGTTACCCTTCCAGCTTGGCACATAAAAGTAAACCCTGACGTTTGATAGTCTGTGGCACTTCTCCACCTTGCAAATCCTTCATGTGATCAAGTCACAACCTCATTCCCCTAATATCTACCACAATCCCTCATGTGATCAAGTCCCACCCTCATTCTCCTAATATCTACCAAAAGTCACTAATATCTACCAAAAGACTACTGAGGTGTGTGTGTGTGTGTGTGTGTGTGTGTGTGTGAGGGTAGTTCAGAGGTAGAATTCTTGCCTGTTGTGCAGGAATCCTGGGTTTCATCCCTGGCCCTTGCACTTCCCAAATAAGCAGACAAGCAAGTAAACAAAGGGAAACAAAACCAAACAAAAATTTCTCCAAATGCTGCTGCTATAAAGGGATACTCACATGGGAAAAGAATGAAATGTGACCCCTGCCATACTGCATACAAAGAATTGAAAAATACTGCTGAAGTAGAAAGAGATAATCCTGAGAAACACACATACACAGATGGGCAAAAAAAGCCAAGTGCAGAAATATGACTAAAATCTGATATACTTCCTGAAAGCATAGTGAGCACAAAAAAATTCTGGAGTAGCACATCCCTGGTTTAGAGAATGGATTTATATAATATATGGTTTTCTCCATGGCTTTCAACCTGGGTTAAAATGCAGTCTCCAAAATATGCAGCAGGGGAAGGACTTTTTGTGTGAAACTGAAATACAAACACCTCACTGTTTCCACAAAGAGCCCAAATCATTCAGGACATCAATGACATACTGCAATTATTATAATAATGACACATTTACTATGTAGTAACATCCAAACTCTTAAAAGGCTGATTGCTTCAAGTTTTTTGTTGAATTGCATTTAGGTAGATATGAGTACTTTAGTGCCATGAGAGTGAAATGAATGTTTTATTTCTATTTCACAAAATTGCAAAATCTTTAATTTTCATATCTGCATTATATAGGAAGATAAATTATATGTTTTTTTGAGATGTTTTGCATCTCAGGCATTATGGAAAGAAAAATAATTACATATGCTATAATAGAAAGTCCACTACTCAATATGAAGAAAGGACTAATAGCCCAGGCATCTTCTCTGGAGAAAAAATAAATGTAGACTACTGATGACTTTTTAAAAAATAATCTTGAAATCTTCCATTTAGACCATTTGATTTTGTAAACACTTCTTTTTCTTTTTGCTACTAATGTCATTATAATTCAATGTTGTATTGCTTCAGATAAAGAAGTGTATTAAGACTAAAAACTTTATACAATTAATATGTTTCTTGCCTTTTTCCAATAATATGTTTGCAGACATAGAAAGCACAAACTTCTAGAGCTTAAAAGCAAAATGAAAATTAGTCAGACAATTGAGTAAAATGGCTACATGCAAAAATAACAATAGTTTTTTTTCCAAATTAGCAATAGACTGGAGAACACTAACAACAACTAGAAATGGAAGTTGAAGGAAATGGTCTATTCACAACAGCAACATAAACAATAAAATAAATTTAAGAAGAAAAGTCCCATGTGAAGAAAAGCATAAAATACTATTGAAAGACATAAATAGCATTCTGAATGAATGAAAATACATCGCATGTTCTCAGCAGTCATGTAACATTGATGCTCATTTCCCCCCCAAAGTAGTTTATAAAGGGAATGATTTCCTGTTAAGGCCCTAATAGGGTCTTGGGGGATGTTGGGAGACGGATATGGGTGTTTTTAAATAATTTATTTTGAAATAATATCAAATGATAGAAAAAACTACAACAGTAGGTACAAAAATTACCTAATCCCATTACTAAGTTTCTCCAGCTGTTAGGATTTAACCATATTTGATCACAAACAAACATTTCATAAAAATACTCCATTGCATTTATTGACAAAACAAAGGCATATTCCTAAAAATCTTCAAATCAGAAATCAATTTTGATTCCGTGCTATAAACTCACTTACAGACCCCTTCAAATTTTATCCATTGTTCTACCCTTCACAAACTAAAAATATCTAATTTTTCCAGTTAACGTCAATATGGAACTCCTGAGGTTCTTTTATTTTTACATCTTCAACAAATTTAAAGAGCACGTATGACCCAACCTTGATCTGCTCAGTGTTCCCTTTTGAGATTTAAGTCCAACATTCCCAGTAGAAACCCAATTTGAAGCTATGCTTCTCTTACTGCATTCAATCAAGCATAATCAGAGATCCACTTTCCTCACACATCAGTTATGTGAATTTTATAACTTGTTGAAATTTCTTAAAGTTCTTCCATATGTCAAAACATGCTTTCATTTTGTATTATAATGCCATTTTATGAAGACATATTTTGAGATTGTATCAATACTTTGGTCTCCATTCATCCTCCACCCACAATCTTTTCAACCCAGTCAACCACCCTCTAATGGTTTTCATTCTGTCATATTTTCCATTTCCAACAGAGATCTATATTTTATTTGGCTTTCTGCCTTACAAAGGGTTTGCCTGCTCATTGGCTATGTTACAGCACTCAAACATCATGTATTCTATTTTATTCAATGTATTCACATCTGTTATTTATTTAATGCTCAAATTGTACTGGATTGCACTAGTGGGATCTCCTGCAAGATGATTCAAGTGAGGCTTCAAGTAAGTCACCTCCCCTTCATTAGTCTAGGTGGGATTCAAGAAAAGAGTATCAAATTATACTTGATTACAACTTCCATATTGCATCCTATGATACAGGTCTCATTTCTTTCATTAAGGTTTTGAGGCATCCATCTTTGGATATTTAAAATTCACCAGTACCATTCTAAATTTTCTTTTAATGTACCCCTTTAGTCCTAATGTCAATGTATCCTAAACCTAAAGGGCTCACTTGGACACAGATAATTCATCATGCCATTTTATTTTAATTTGTCAATGCATGCAAATTGTTTTTAGAACAAGGACTATAGGGCTTACAATTGTCCTCAGACCCTGAATTCTTCTCTCTGTCACTCTTTGCCATCCAGTCTACCCCAATTGCCTGCAGTCCATTTCACTCTCAATTTCTGCAAAGAACAGTCTATTGTTGCTGGGATTTTTGTGCATTTTCTCATTAAACTTGTTTGTATACCAGGCAAATTTTCTAGGGCTTTGCCCAGTCAGTACTTTAAATTTCACCTAGCACATCTGTTCTTTCCAAGAAGATTGCCCCATCTCAAAAATGACATCCTTCGATACTATGTACGTAGTTACTGTTGTCATTTTTTAACTTTAAATTATCCTTTGTAAGCTAAATTTAAACACCACAGGGCAGACAATTGCCTGTTTTGTTTGCCTGTATATTTGCATTGACTAACACAGCCTTAACTCAAAGAGATTATTAGTTCTTTTAAAAATGTTGCATAATAACTAAGCTAGAAAGACAAAAGGTAACAAAATTATGAATAATATAAAAAGTAGAATACATGATTACATAAAATATCTGCTTTTCAAATAGATGTACTTTTTTTTAAGTGAATTTTTAAGAGGAAATATTTTAAAGTGGACAAGGTGGGTTTCTAGGAATTGGCCATTTTGTCAAAGATATCTAATCTGTTGGGGCAGAAATGTTCGTATTATTTTCTTAAAACACATTTTATTTCTGTGAGGTTGTTAGAAATGTCACCGCTTTTGTTGCTAAATTTAAAGAATCATTTCTTCCCTCTTTTATTATTTATCTAGTTATCAGATTTTCAAATTTGTTGATCTTCTCAAAGACCAACTTTTAGTTGTATTGATTCTATTGTTTTTCAGTTCTCTAATTTATCTGTGATCTAATCTTTATTTCCTTCTTTCTACCAGATTTGGGTTTAGTTTGCTCTTCCTTTGCTATTTTCTTAAGTTGTAAATTCTGTTATTTAATTTAAAATTGTTATTCTTTTTAAGTACGGTTTTTTTTTTTTGCATGGGCAGGCACCAGGAATTCAACCCAGGTCTCTAGCATGGCAGGTGAGAACTCTGCCACTATGTCACCATTACCCACCCTAAATACAGGTGTTTAAGGCTAAATTTCTCTATTAGCAAGATTTTCAGTGCCTCCTATAGATTATGTTGTGTACTCAATTTTGTATATCTCTTGTTGTTTTTTAATGTTCCTTGTGATTTCAACTGTGACCCTTTGGTTGATTGAGCATGTTGTTCAATTTCCACTATTTGTGGAACTTCCCATTTCACTCAGTCAAAGAAGTTACTTATGTTTTCAGTGTTTTTTTTTTACATAAGTTATAGGGTAACATATAATCTATTCTTTGAGTGTTCCACATGGAATTCAGAAGAACCAGTTTGCTGGAACAAGTTAGATTATAGTGTTGTTTAAATCCTTTATTTCCTTATCAATCATCTGCAGTTTTTTTAATTCATTTGTGAAATAAAAAATTGAATTGTCCAACTATTATAGTAGAACTATCTACCATAGTAGAGAGTTAAATGTCTATCCAAATAGATACATATTTAATTTTTCTTCCATATATTTTGGTGCTCTGCTGTTCCCTGTATATACGTTTATAATATGTACATGTTCTTGATAGGTTGACACTTTCATATATATATATATATATAATGTTCTTTGTTTTTTATAGCTATGGTTGTTTTAATTTTTATCTATTATTCTTGTGTGCCTATTTAATTTCTAGGTACTATTTGCATGTAGTATCTCAGTACTGTTTTTCATTCCTTCATTTTCTACCTCTCTGGCCTTTGTATCTAAAGTGGTTTTCTTACAGGCAATAAATGGCTGCACCAAGCTCTGTTCTAATTAAGTAATTACTTTAAATGAAAATTTATTAAGATAAATGAGAACAGAGCTTGGCATAATGAATAAAATTACTTACAATGAAAGACAGAAACCTTCCATTTTAATTGTTTTCTATGTTTTTTTATTATTAAATCCTCCATTATTTTGTAGTCTGACATTTCAAGTCCATTCTCCTTTCACTTTTTCCTTTATTATTACTGAAATAATTTCTAAATTACAGGGTGTTCTCATATGCTAGCTGGCAGAATGCAATATACCAGGAACAGAATGACATTTAGAAAGGAGAATTTAATAAGTTCCAATTTTACAGTTCTAAGGCCATGAAAATATTCCAATTAAAGCAAGTCTATAAAAATGTCCAAATGAAGGCAGAAGAGGTTACATTCACTTAAGAAAGGCCTATAAAGTTCAGGGTTTCTCTCTCAACTGGAAAGGCACATGGTGAACATGGCAATGCTGCTTGCTTTCTCTCCAGGCTTCTTGTTTCATGAAGCTCTCTTGGGGACATTTTGTTATTCATCTCCAAATGTCTCTGGCTTGTGGTTCTTCTGTGGTTCGAAGGCTCTCTCCTTGTTCTCCACTTTCCTCAAAATGCTTCCTCTTTTAAAGAATTCTAGTAAACTAATCAAGACCCACCTGGAATGGGTAGAGCCACATCTCTATGGAGACAATCAAGTTCCCAGCATGCAGTGCTGGATGGGGATTAAAGAAATAACTTCCTCCACAAGATTGGGTTAGGATTGAAGCATGGATTTTCTAGGGTACATAAATCCTTTAAAACTGGCACACATGGCAAATGCAAAAAATAAAGAATAGCAAAACACAACTCTGTCCCTATATCCAGATTCAATATTTTTTATATTTTTTCACATTTGCCATTCCTTCTTTCTTCCTTTATGTCTTTCTCCTTCCTAAACATTTGAGAGTATCCTGGATGCACCATTTTCCTTGCACACAATACTTCTATGTAAATATCCTTAGAACTAGGATAATCACTAATGAAACTGCCTTATGTAGAGTTAAAATTTTATACACAATAATATCATTACAAGGCATATGTCCAACAAGGTCTTTTCAAGTCTTTTCTCCAATATTAGATCCCATCTTGGGGTAAGAAAAGAGACAGTATAACATATATGCTGTATATACGTTTCCACAGTTTTTAAAAATAGGGCAACAAAAGAGACAAAGAGAATTTTTAAATTCTGGAAACATATATACAGTATACACATTACCATCTCAAACACTCCTAAGAATAGCATTCACTGAGATTAGTTACATGGACAATGTTGGACTATGCTCACCACCATTCATTTCCAGAAACTTTCCTTTACCCCAAACAGAAATTCTGTACCCATTGTGCATCAATTCACTATTGCCTATCTATCCTGCACCAGATAAGCTCTAATCTATTTTCTGTCTCCGAACTTGCTTATTTCAGTTATTCAAATGAGTTAAACCATATAATATGTGCTTGACATTTCATTCAATGTGGTGTTTTCTAGTTCATCCATGGTAGCATGTGTCAGCTGAATAATAGTCAGCTCTACAGTTGAATAATATTCCATTCTATGTTTATATAATACACTTTATCTCCTCTGTTGATGCACACTTGTGTTACTTCCATGTTTTAGATATAAAAAAAGTTTCTATAGGTATTGCTGTACAATTATGTTTGAGTTTCTTTTTAAAACTTGCTTTTTTGAGTTTGAGTTTCTTTTTAAAACTTTTTTGTGGTACCAATCACTACTCACAGTTTCCCATTTAACCACTTTCAAGTGGACATTTCGGTTGGATCAATTACATTCATGACATAGTGCTATCACCAATTTCCATTATCCTACTTCTTCATCACCTCAAATGGAAACTTTTTACTCATCAAACAATAATTCCTTTTCCTTCTGTACACCTCAAGACTTTGGTAACAACATAATTTTGTAACACAGCAGCCATTGGTCACTATGCAATTTCCTTCTTTCAGTCATTTTGTTTAAACAAGTTCATAACATATTTGTCATTTTGTGCCTGGCTTATTTTATAAAACATGTCATCATGATTCATGCATGTGATATATCAGCTCTTCATTCACTTTTACAGCTGATAATATTCCACTGTATGTATACAACTTTTTTTAAACAGTTTTTATTCACACACTGTACAATTGATTCTAAGTGTACAATCAAAGGCTCTTTGTATAATCATGTAGTTATGCATTCATCATCACTTTTAATATGAGAACATTCTCATTTCTTGCAAAAGAAATACCATACACTTTATATTCTCCTATTATTGACAGTCAGGTTTGGTATGGTGAATTTGTTATAATTAACGAAAGAAAATTACAGTGTTATTGTTAACTATAGACCTTAGTTTGTAAGAGACTATTACATTTATTTTGAATTAGTTTTATATTTTTATTTTTTAACTTTTTTTATTTTTAATATAACATATATACATAGCAAAGAAAGACAAAAGCAATAGTTTTCAAAGCATTTGTCTACAAGTAGTTACAGGACAGATCCCAGAGTTTGTCTTGGGCTACCATATCACCATTTCAGGTTTTGTCTTCTAGCTGCTCTAAAACATTTGTATACCACTTTTTGTTTACTCATTCATCTATTAATGGACATGGGTTGTTTCCACTTTTTATCTCTTTTGAAAAATGCTGCTGTGAACATTGGTATACCGTATTATCTGTGTCCTTAACTTTTGAGTTTATACCAAGAAGTTGGACTGTTAGGTTATATGGGAATTCCATTTTCAACTTTCTGTAGGACTGCCAAATTGGTGTCCGTAGTGACTGTACCATTTTACAATGCCACTAGCAATAATATCAGGATCCCTATTTCTTTGTATCTTCATCAAAATGTATTATTTTTGACTTGGTTAGCAATAGCCATGTAGAGGATGGAAAGTGGTATTTCATTTTGGTTTTGATTTGCATTTCTCTGATAACCTATGATGTTGAATATTTTTTCATGTAGTATTGGCTATTTGTAGTATTCTTTGGAGAAATTCTGCTTAAATCAGTAATGACACTATACTGTCCTAGATGTTGCTGCATTGGGAGGTTTTTGATAACTAATGTAATACATAATTGTTCTTGTTTTTTTTAATTATCTTTCTTATTGAGTCAGTTTAGTCAATTTGTGTATCTGTGGGAATTTGTTCTTTCATGTATTATCTAATTTATTAGCATTCAGTCATTCTTAATAGCCTCTTACAATTCCTTTTATTTCACTATTTCCCCTTTCAGTTCAAATGATTT
This sequence comes from Tamandua tetradactyla, assembly GCF_023851605.1. Classification (NCBI taxonomy): domain Eukaryota; kingdom Metazoa; phylum Chordata; class Mammalia; order Pilosa; family Myrmecophagidae; genus Tamandua; species Tamandua tetradactyla. The sequence continues at coordinate 465,035 of NW_027518251.1, read as the reverse complement.
TTGTTATTTGTGCCCTCTCTTTTTGTTTCTCTATCAATCTACCTAATCTTTGTCACAAGTCTGGGTATTTTGTATTTTCCTTTTCATTCATCTTCAGATATTTCCAAATTTCCTGGTGATTTTTTCTTTGCTACTTTGGTTTCTTATGAGTGCATTGTTTAATTTCCACATATTTGTAAATTTTCATGTTCTCTTGTTACTGATAATTAGATACATTTCATTTTGTTCAGGTAAGCTCCTTTATATGATTTCAATCTTCTGAAATTTGTTAAAACTTATATTCCAATATGTTTGTGATAGAATATACAATCTGTCTTAGGGAATGATCCTTCTTCACTTCAGAAAAATATTTACTCTGTTGTTTTCAAACTATTTGTGCTACCTATTTCTCACACTCTCCCTCTCTATATACATTAAATACAACTACATATGTCTGTGTAGCATCTACTTGGTACATATTATTATTCAATTGTTCTTTTTCTTTTGACCTTCAGTGTGGATGTGCTAACCATTATTTAAAGTGATTTTTACATTTTCTACTATTGATATGGGATCACCTATTTCTCTCATCAATCTGTGAATGTTTACTTCACATATTTAAGGCCTCATAATTTGTATTTACATGTATTTTCATCCTCAAATTTTATTGCAATATATTGACATACCATATATGTATACAATGTCTCACAGTAGAATCCCCTCATTGTGCAAGCACCATCACAATCAGTTATAGACAATTTTCATTGCTCCAGAAAGAAAAATGACACATAGACATATAAAACAGAAAAACCAAATCATCCCATATCCCTTATCTCCTCTATTGTTGACCTCTAGTATTGGTGAGGTACACCTGTTACTGTTGATGAAATAATATTAAGGTATTACTGTTACCTCTAGTCCATAGCTGACAAAGGTATTTTCCCCACACATCACTTATATTAACTTTTTATACAAGCATTGTATATTTGTACTAGTTCATATAAGATATTGATTATATTTGTGGTGTTAATTGGTGACTCACTATTTCTCTATCAGCCCCTTTCAACCAAATTCACCTACACTAGAAAACTGTTATTTATAATCCCAGTAACAAGCTACCCTTACCTCTATACATTTCTAAACATTTAAGTTCAAACTTGTTAAAAATTCTCTGTGTAATACATAATTGTCCCCCTCTTCTCTAACTTCTGGCTATATCTATGTATCCTATATTCTGTGTTTTAAGGCTGAGTTTACATATTCTATTTATGTTTGTAATTGATCCTTTTATCAATATGTATAGAGCCTTTCTTTGTTCTTCCTAAGAATATTTGACTTTTAGTCTATTTTGTCTGCTGATTATTTAACCATCCCCACTCTGTTTTGGTTACAATATTCATGGGATATTTTTTCATCCTTTCACTTTTGACTAATTTGTGTCTTTGAATTTAAGGTGTGTCATTTGTAAGTAGAATAGAGTTCTCCCTTCCACATCACAGGGGTTAGGGAGCAAGTGGTGCCCCCACAATGTACAAAATCTGCATACAAGTATTTGGTCCTCTACTCATACCAGAGAAAAAGTCTGAATTTTTTTTCTGTTTACAATAACTTATTGGCATTGAAAGATAACATATATTGATATTACATAATACCACACATAAATTTTATGTATTTCTGAGTTCCTAGACATTTTCTATGTTGTCTAGTGGCCTTCATGTGTCAGCTGCAGCTTCTGCATAATGCCACTAAGGTCCCAATTAATTTCTTATGCTAACCTGTGATATATTGAATACATGATGGAGAAAGTCATGATATAGATGGGATAACTTGAATATTTAAGACATTTATATTTTTAATACATATCCAGGTACAAGGAAATGAACCCAGGACCTTTGCATGGCAGGCAAGAATGCTGCCATTGAGCCATTGTGGCCTACCCTAAGACAGTTACTTTTAAAATAACTCCTGGTAATTCAAGACTTCTGAAAACTTTAGTATTTGGTTTTTGTAAGGTATAATTTTTTGTACCTCAATTATTTAATTACTTCCTCCTTTTTAATTTAGTTGATCTTTTTTAATGAACCACTACAGAAATACTTCTCATTTCCTTTTCTGCATATTTTCTGGTATTTTCTTTTGATTGCCATGGAGTTTAATTTAACATCCTGTATCTAATAATCTTTTTACATTTTGTATCAACTTCACTTCAAGATCATCCACAAACTTTGTTCCTGTATTGCTCTATTAACCCTTCTTTATAAAGTTCTTGTTCCAAATTATGTGTTTATTCATTATGAGTCTGAAACCATGCATTTTTCATTACTTTAATGCATTTGCCTGTTATATTCTGCATGCGGAGTTGCATACCAAAAATACAATAAAATAGTACTGAAATTAAAACTTACCAACATAATTCCTTTACTGGAGATCTTTTCATGCTTCTTTGACCATTTATTTGTGTCTTTTCCTTTCAGTCTTAAGAACTCACTTTGATTTTGCTGATAGGGCAGATCAAATGATGCATACTCAGCTTTTGTTAATCTGAGAATATCTTAGTCTTTCCCTCAGTTTTGAAAAATAGCTTCTCTATATATAAACAGTGTTGCTTTATAATTCTTTTCTGTACTTTATAAATAGTTTTTCCAGTGCTTTGTGGTGTCCAGATTTATTTCTTCTGTTTTTGAAGCACTTTTATGGAGATATATTCACACACCATACTGGTGTATACTCACATACCGTACAATCCATCCAAAGTATACAATCAATGGCTCTCACAGTATAATCAACAAGAATTGTGCAGTCATAATCACAGGCAATTTTAAAATACTTTCATTCCTCCCAAAAGAAGAGATGATACACTTTATAGCCCTTTATTTTTGAAACTTAGCATTGATGTGGTGTCTATTTTACAGTTGATAAAAGAATACTGAAATATTATTGTTAACTGTAGTCTGTAGTTTGTTTTAGGTATAGTTTCTCCCAATTATCACCCTATTAGCATCTTGTGATAATGACATACACTTGTACTAGTTCAAAAAGAATATTCTTATCTTTTTACTACTAACCACTTTCATCATCTGTTTTATCTAGCTTTCCTCCTAGTGACACACATGACACTGAATTTCCCCTTTTAGCCATGATCACATAATTCAGCAGTGCTAATTAGAATCACAATAATACAGTACCATCATCAACTTTTATCCATTTCAAATTATTATGAATCAGTGTAATAAAAATATCTACAAAAATATTCATCAACTCCTCATATTCTACCTTACTGTGTCCTGGTACCTTATATTCTAGATTATGACTCTGATTTTGTTTACTAGTAGTTCATATTAGTGAGATCATAAAATATTTGTCCTCTTGTGTCTGGCTTAATTCACTCATTATAATATACTCAAGGTTCATGTGTGTTGTTACAGACATCAGGAATTCATTCCTTCTTACAGCTGAATGATACCCAATCATGTTTATTGTTTATCCCTCATCGGTTGATAAGCATAAGTTGTTTCCATCTTTTGGCAGTGGTGAATAGTGCTGCTATTAGCATCAGTGTGCAAATATCTGTTCATGTCCCTACTTTCAGTACTTCTGGATATATACACAGTAATGGTATCACTGCATCATATGGCAGTTTTATATTTAGCTTCCTGAGGAATGACAAAACTGTTTTCCACAGCAGCTGCACCATTTTACATCCCCACCAGCAGTAAATGAGTGTCCCTATTTCTTCATATCCTCTCCAACACTTGTATTTTTCTTGTTTTATTTAAATATTGGCCATTCTACTAGGTGTGAAATGATGGCTCATAATTTTGATTTACATTTCCCTAATAAGTAGTAATGCTGAGCATGACTTTGTGTGCATTTTATCCATTAATATTTCCTCTCTTGAAAAATGTCCATTGAAGTCTTTTGCTCATTTTTTTATTGGATTTGACCTTTTATCATTAAGTTGTATGATTTCTTTGTATAATTTGGATAAAAAATTCTTATTGGATTTGTGATTTCCAAATATTTTTCCGTTGAGTAGGCTGACTTTGCACATTCTTGGCAAAGTACTTTGAAGCACAAAAGTATTCAACTTTAAGGAGGTTCCATTTTCATATTCTTTCTTTCATTGCTTGTGGTTTTGGGTGTAAGGTCTAATAAATTTTTATCCACCACAAGTTCTGCCTACATTTTGTTCCAGGAATCTTATGGTTCTATCACTTCTATTTTGGTCTTTTATCCATTTTGAAGTATTTTTTTGTATCAGATGTGAGATAGTGGTCCTCATTGTTTTTATATAGATGTCTTCCAGTTTTTCCAACATTTGTTGAAGAGACTGTTCTGTCTTTGTAGGGTGGACTTGCCAAACTCATCAAAACTCAATTGTTCAAAAATGTGCAGGTCTAATTCTGAGCTCTCACTTGCTTCCATTTATCAATATGTTTATCTTTATGTCAGATCCAGGCTGTTTTCATCATTGAATTTTTTGTAATGAGCTTTAAAGTTAGGAAGTGTGGGTCCTCCAACTTCTTCTTTTTCAAGATGTTTTTGGCTATTCTGTGCCTCTTAATCTTCTAAATGAATTGGATAATTTCTTTTTCTTCTTCTTCAATGTCAGCTATTAATATTTTGATCAGTATTTCCTTGAATTATAAATCAATTTTGGTAGAAGTGATTTCTTAACAATATGTATTCTTCTAAATCATGAACATGGAATGTCTCTCAATTTATTTAGTTCTTCTTTGATTCTTTTTAGCAATATTTTGTTTTGCAAATACGGATCCTTTATAGACTTGGTTAATTTATTCCAATTATTCTTTTAATTACCATTTTAAATGGAATATTTTAGTCTTGATTTCCCTTTCAGAATACTCAGTACTAGTGTATGAATTCACTACTGATATTTGCATGATGCTCTTGTATCTCATCACTTTGATGAACTCTTTTATTATGAGTTCATTTATTAGCTCTGGGAGTTTTGTTGATTTTTTGAAAATTTATATAAATGGGATCATATTATCTGCAAAGAGAGAATGTTTTAATTCCCCCTTTACAATATGGATCCCTTTTATCTCCTAATATCTCTAGTAGGACTTTAAGCATAATGTTTAATAACAGTAGTGATGTGGGCATCATTGAACTGTGAAACATTAGATTGAAAACTTTCACTTTTCAGCATTGTGTATGATGTTTATGTGGGTTTATCATATATGACCTTTATCATGTTGAGGAGCTTTTTTATTCTTATCTTTGGAAGTATTTTACTGAAACATATTCAGTTTTGTCAAATGCTTTTTGTGCCTCAACTTATATGATCCTATGAATTTTTGCCTTCAAATTTTACATGTGTTATCTTAATTGTTTTTTCTTGTATTGAGCCAAACTTTGTATTTCTCATATAAAACCCACTTCATTGTGGTATCTAATTCTTTTAATATACTGTCAAATTTGATTAGAAAGTATTTTGTTGAGGATATTTGAATCTATATTCATTAGATAAATTGGTTTATAATTCTTTTTTTCTTGCAGCATCTTTACCTGGTTTTGGTCTTAGGATGATGTTGGAATAGTGAATGAATTAGGCAGTGTTCTTCAATTTTTTAAAAAGTTTGAGCTCAATTGATACTAAATACTTCATGGAATTATTGGTTGCATCCACTAGTGAAGATATCTGGTTCTGAGCTTTACTTAATGGGGAGGATTTTGATGATAGACTCAATCTCTTTTCTTGTTACTGGCCTATTGAGGTCTTCTGTTTCTTCCAGAGACAGGGTAGGATTCATATAATTTTAGGAATTTGTCCATTTTATCTAAGGTGTATAATTCTTTGGCATACAGTTGTTCTAATATGCTCTTATGCTCCTTTTAATTTCTGTGGGGTCAGTAATAATGTCACCCCTCTCAGAGAGTTTATTTATTTGCATCTTCTCTGTTTTTTATTTTTCAATCTAGTGAAATTTGTTAATTTTAATGATCTTCTCAAAGAACCAACTTTTGCTTTTATTAAGTCTGCATTTGTTTTTGGTTCCCTATTTCATTTATTTCTGCCCTAATCTTTGTTTCTTTCCCTCTGTTTGCTTTGAGATTAGTTTGCTATCACTTCTCTAGTTTCTTCAGGTATTTCATTAGGTATTTATTTCAGTTCTTTCATCCTTTTTATTGTGGGTGTTTAGGGCCACAATTTTTCTTCCTAGCCCTGCCTTCACTACATTTCATAAGTTTTGATATGTTGTGTTATCATTTTCATTTGTCTTGAAATATTTACTGATTTCTCTTGCAATGTCTTCTTTGACCCACTTATTTTTTATTGTTTCTAAAACAGAAGAAATTAATGTCACTAATAAAGAAAAAAATGCACAATACGAAAAATAATTTTATGATTTAATTCAATAGAAATTAAGAAATTTCATTTTAGAGTTTTGGGATGCTCACTCTAAGTGTAAAAAAATATAAATATAACTGCTTTTAAACAAGCTTCCTTCTCACTATTTGTAATTCAAATATAAATATTTAGGGTCAGTACAAAAAAAGAAACAAGTCAAATAGTGGGAAAAGTTTCCCCAACTTGATTAAATACTAGAGAATGTCTACAAAACAATCAGGTAACTCAATCATGGCTCATAATATAAGCACATGCATTCTTTCAAAATATAACAGTAAGAGATGGACAGGAATTCTTGCATGTAGGAGCTAGCCATAGACGAATAAAAATGTAGACCATGACAAAGACATTTATTAAGTGAAAGAAGTCAAAGTAAACACATTTCATACTGAGCTGCAGTATGGAGTCAATAGAAACTATGTGATGAGATGGAGATGGAATATATTACAAAAAACATAACTACCCTCTTAATCTTGAGGAGATGTTACAAACTTTTTAATGCTTCCAAATCATTCAAGTGTCCATTCATTCAAAAATGCTTTCTACAAAAAATATTATACAAATTATCAACAGAGTAAATGTAGTGATTTAGGTCCTTAGTGCCTTTAGGATGTATGAGTGCTCTGCTTAGGCTCTCCATCTGAATCTTTAAAGAGCCAACAAAAGTAGATGTTATACATCCTCAATGCCACTTTAATACATAAAAGCATTCATTGTCATGTAAAAGCAGGCTTGTAATTTCCCAGCTCTTCCTTTCTGTGGACAGATCTGCTTAGTGCTGCAGTTCAATGTTAGGCATCTCTTTGTTTCCACACCAAAACATGTTACCAATAGCTCTGTTAGTAAAAAAAAAAATCAACTATCCAATCACCAGTTATTTGTCTTCCTTTTACTCAATGATGCAGTGTTTTAAAGAGATGTTACTAAGTGGTTCCTCTTAAATCCCAGTATCAGCAATGGGCTAGGTGCTGGTCCAGGTATTAAAGGGAAAAAAATGAACAATTGAACAAAAAAATTATTTCTTCCTTTCTGCTTACATTCTAGCAAAGCATAGATAGAAAAATAAAGACAAATCCTGTAGAAAACAAAATCTCTTTAGTATGAATGGAGTAATAACTCAAATTATAAATTACAAATCTACCCTCTCATATTGGATCATTGTGCCAGTTTGAAAAGATTTATGTACCCTAGAAAGGCCATGTTTTAATCCTAATCCCATTTTGTAAAGGCAGCAATTTCTTTTAATCCCTGTATATACTTTATGTTGGAAACTTTAATTAGATTATCTCCATAGAGTTGTGACACACTCAAGAGTGGATGTTAAACTGGATTAGGTGGAGACATGTTTTCACCCGTTCCAGGTGGGCCTTGATTTCTTTACTGGAACCCTATAAGAGAGGAAACATTTGAGAGAAACCTGGAGCTTCAGAGAGAGCAGAGAATGATGACAGTATGCTACAGAACCATGAAGCAGAGTCCCCTGGCCAGAGACTTTTGGAAATGAAGAAGAAAAATGCCTCCCATGGAGCTGGAGAGGAAGCTAGCAGATCATGCCTTGTTCACCATGTGCCCTTCCAGTCAAGAAATAAACCCTGACTGTGTTCACCATGTGCCTTTCTATTTGAGAAAAGAACTATGATGTTCATTGGCCTTCTTGAATCAAGGTATCTTTCCCAGGATGCCTTAAACTGGACATTTCTATAGATTTGTTTCAATTGGGACATTTTTCTCAGCCTAAAAACTGTGAACATACAACTTATTAAATTCTCCTTTTTAAAAGTTATTGATTTTCTGGGGTATTGCATTTGGCAGTTAATGAATTAGAAAAATCATATATCAAAGCAAAACCCTTATTGATATTCAACACCTGATATATTAAAAAATTCAGTAATATTAAAGGTAGAATGGAATCCACAAGTATAGAAGCAATTTATATATGGAAGCAGTACATTTGAAAGGTGGATAAAATTAAATCAATACTATAGGATAACTTTTGCCTCATTTTGTGGAAAATACCAATTAAACAATATGCATACTTACCTTATGAAGTTAAAACAAATACAATGAAAATATCATTTGAAGAAAGACATAGAGGGCAATTAAGAGAGAAGGAGAAAATAAATTATTTACATACAAAAAATAGAAGAAATACTAATATGCAGACAACTTGCCAAAATAGTGCTGTATGCAGTAAAGATAGTATTCCATCCCTGCATATATCTCTGCACAGTCCATTACAGAAACCACTGCCCACATGTACATAATGAGATCTTAAAATTTGACTGGCACTATTGAAGAGCTTAAATTTATTTTTAATTTATTGTGTTAACATCAATGTAAATTTAACAGCAAATTGAGGTTAGTACTTATGGTATTGCACAGCACAGATCTAGAATCCTGGATGGGACGGTTAAAACTGGTGCTTCTGAGGAATTGAAGTTTTAGTTTTGTTTGATTTTTTAAAATTCAATGTAAATTTAACATTAATTCAAATCTAGAGCTTACAGTATTGCACAGTATAGGCATAGAATCTTGGAGGGGACAGTTAAAATTACTGAAAGAGATTCAAAGCTCAAATGGTAAAAAGATTCATTAAAAATAGAAAATGTAGATAATGAGGTAAAAGTTGCTTTCATGCAACAAATGTCTGAATATAAGCAGGGCTTTTGAAAGTATAGGTGAATATGGTATGCTCACAGCTCACTGTTTGGAGAACTCAGATGATCCCCCAAATTGTAAGACACAGGTCAACCTATTTCTCAAAAAGATTTCAGAGGAAAGCACTTTGCTCTTCTCTCTAGTTTCCATACTTTCCAGCTTATTTTCTTCATACCTAAAGCTCTATTTTGCATTCTATTTAAAAACAGTTCACAAATCTAAGAAGGGCTATATTCCAGGGGTCACACCCTAATTAAAAATATAATAAACCTAGTTAGGGCTTCATTCTGTGGATACACACTATTCATCTTGATAGGCTTTGCCAGAAATTTATAAAATTAGAACCCCTATATGATGTTGGATAATATGGATATAAGGCCATTTTGAAGGGCAGGAAAGGATTCATAGATTCCTTAACTCCTTCATAAATGCTTCTGACTTGATTATCATGTAAGGAATCATTTTAGTCCTTGAGATAGAGAAATGAGACAATGACACTGACTAGATACCCTATAGATAACATGCCAGAATTCCCTCAAATAAATTTGGAAATATCAATAATTGGCAGATTGTGTTAGCTTGCAAGCTGCTGGAATGCAATATACCAAAAGTGGAACAGCTTTTCAAAAGAGGAATTTAATAAGTTACAAGTTTACAGTCCTAAGTCTATGAAAATGCCCAAATTAAGGTGCCAACAAGAGGGTAGCTTCACTCAAGAAAGGTCAAATTGTCTGGAACACTTGCTGGCTGGACATCATGTGGCTGGCAACTGCTGGTCCCTTGCTCCTGGGCTCTGTTGCTTTCAGTCTCTACATGCATGGGTTCCTCACTGCTGCTCTGGGGTTGGTTCCCATCTCTTGGCTTTTCTTGGCTTTCTCCAGATTCTGTCTTGCTTAACATCTCGTGGCAACATCTGCTGGGTTCCAAGTATCACCAAACATTTGTCTCTATTCTCTGAAGCAACTGTTCTCCAAGCATCTACATCTGCTTTCTCTGTCAGCTCTGAGGTTTCTGTCATTTCTGTCGCTGCAAAATGTTTCCTCTTTTAAAGGACTTCAGTAAATTAATCAAAACCCGCCCCGAATGGGCAGAGTTACATCTCCATCTAATAAAAAGGTGACACTCACAATTAGGAATGCTTCATCTCTGTGAAGATAATTTAATCAAAGCTTGTATCCTACAGTACTGAATTATGTTAGAAGAAATGGTTGCTCCCACAAGATTAGATCAGGATTAAAACATGGCTTTTCTGGGACATATAATACTTTCAAACTGGCATAAAGATGACTAAATAAGGACATTTCAGAATGTAAAATGATGTGAACAAAATAAAACAGGTTCCTGGGATAAAGAAGGGAGGATGGAGTTGGTAGGTTAAAAGCCAAATAGCACTCCCTTGATTAAGTTATGAGTGTTGTCTATTCTATCAAAATGGGATGATAATTTTATAATTCCTTTTTGCATTTTTTTGGTTTTGTCTTTGTTTTTCTTTTATTTTTGTGTTTCATTTTTATTGTCTACAATTGTTTTTGATTAGTAGAAATTAAGTGAAAATTCTAGCACATAGCACGGTTGTAGTACAAAAGTTTATTGCCATTTCATGCACAAGTTTTACATCTGAAAGGAATTCTAGAGCTTTTTTCTTCATTTGGTATTTTTTATTTTTTTCTCTGGTGGGATTTTTTGCATAATGTGAATATGACAAGCAGGTTAATTGAAATTTTGATCTGTTTAATGTTCATATTCACATGGATACATTAAAATATATTTTATGTTTCAAAAGTAAATTGGATTTCCTTAACTTGTGTTTATCCTTTTTTTGATGAAGCTGAATGCACATAACAACAAATGAACTATTTTGAAGTGTACATCAGTGACATTTACTGTATTCACAATATTGTGCATTGACTTTATCTAGTACCAAAACATATTTGTAATCCTCAAAGGAAACCCCATATCTACCACTATCAAACCTAATTAAACATTAATCTTTCTGTCTCTATGGATTTACCTACACTGACTATTACATATAAATAGTCATTAAGATATGTGAACTTTTAGGTCTGCCTTCATTAACTTAACATGGTTTGTTTATTTGTTCATTGTTATATGATGTGATTACTTCTTTCCTATTTCTGGCTGAATGGTATTCCATTGCATGGATATAATACATCTTCTATTTTGTTTTATGGAAGAGTTTGAAAAATATTGGTGCCAGTTCTTCTTTAAATGTTTTATTGATTTCAAGAGTGATGATGTCTTGATTTTTTCTTCATGGAGAGGTTTTGGATTCTGATTCAAATTCTTTGCTTGTTATAGTTCTGTTAAAATATTTTATATTTTCTTGAGTCAATTTTTGTAATTTGTTTATTTCTAGGAATTTTTTCCATCCACACTATTTAACTTGTTGGATTATAATTATTTATAAGATCCTCATTCAATCCCCCACTTTAATTGCTCATTTTTGTTACTGGTGTTTGTCAGTTGAAGTAAAATCTTGGCAAATTTATTGATGTTTCAAAGAACCACGTTTTGGTTTTGCTGATTTTATCTTTTGTTTTCTTTTCTGCATTCTGCATTTGCCCACTTTAGTCTTTATTATTTTCTTCTTTCTCATAACTTTCTGCTTAGTCTTCTCCCCTTTTTATAGATCTATGCAATACATAACATGTAAAGTTAGATACTTAATTGGGAATCATTTTTCTTTATTAAAGTAGGGATTTAAAGATACAATTTGCTTGAACACTGCTTTCTTTTCATCCCACAAAGTTAGTATGCTGTATTATCATTTTCATTCATCACAATATATTTTGTAATATCCCTTGAAATTGATTTTTCACCCACATTTAAATGGGTGTGTTTAATTTCCACACTTTTGTGAATTTTCTAGTTTTACTTATGTTACTGACTTATGGTTCATTTCATTATTATTTGGGAATATACTTCGTGTTTTAGTCTTTAAAATTTTTGCAGACATCTTTTGTAACTAGATATATGATCTAATCTTGAGAATATCCCATGTGAGCTTGAAAAGAATGGATACTTGCTTCTGTTTTGTGACATGCTCTGTTACAGTTCTCCTAGATCTAGGTGATTTATACCTAGATCTAGGACATTAAGTGCTCTACTAGTAATAGTCTTACATAGCACAATCAACCCCTCTTTATGTTATTGTCACAACTTACATCTTTATATATGTTGTTCCCAATAACATATGCAATTGTCTCCAAGTGATATTGAGAAAAAGGGTTTTATATGCAAAAACATTCATTAATACTAGCAGACTTAGTTTACCAGAGCTACCAGGACAAACACTGGCTTAAGCAACATGCATTTACTGTCTCACAGTTTTGAAGGCTGAAAAACTAAAGTCAAAGTGTCAGCAAGTCCATGTTTTCTGTCATACTTGGTAGAATTGGGGTGATGGAAGTCCTCTTTCACATGGTGATCTCTCTCCCTTCTCTGGCTTCAATATCTGATTCTTTCCTTCCCATCTCCATGTTCAATTTTCTTTGCATATGAAGTATCTCCTATTGGATTCAAACCCAAATTCATTCCATTCTGCAAAAGAATATCCACAGATCCTATTCACAAATGAGCCCAGACACTGACTTATATTAGTATATTTGAAGACACCATTTTAAAGTGGGTTTCACCAACATGACTGCTCACTAAGACTTGAAAATATTCTCTATGCATAGAGCATTCCATATGAAAAACACACATGTGAAATTAAACACCTTTCCCTGTCTTAGCACATTAGTTCTGTTGAAGTATTCCCTTATGCTTAGCTAGGCCCTTTAAACAATTACCTTTGTCTTAATTTATTAATTTTCTGAAGTCTAATCATCACACTAATGTCCAACATAGGTTCTTCTTGGTCCTTTTCTGAATGAGCACAAGTGCTTTCAAAACGCATGCTTGGCTTTCTTGATTCCCTTTTAAAACAAGTTTTTCTAAATATTTATTCTCTAAAATAGGCCTCTTCAGTTTTCCTAGACAGGATTTTGATGTGTTTAGTATTTATTTCCCTGGGCATCTTTTACCCAGGCAGCAGAGATTTCTCGTTCTCATTCTAATGTTTTCAAGGGCCATCCTCCACTTTGCCACTTTTTTTTGCCATGACAGAGTTCTAAGACCAAATAAAGGCAACATTCTTGCATCTAACCTTCAAGAGATTTCCTGAGAGGTTAAATGAGACAATCACAATTTCTTGAGATCTAAATCTCCCTGCTCCCTCTGGGGAACACTGGAACTAGATGTTGCTGTCTTCAGAGCCATCCCACTGTTGACATGTGGGGTTATAGGGCTAAATAGAAATGCTGTAAAGTCTCTCCTCATTTGTTATCTTTTTGATTCAGCCTTCAATGTGGTTGCTGTAAAGCTGTGACAAGTTGTTATGACAAATATGATTTTGACAGTTTATGCTTTTTTTCATTGTTTCTGAGGACAGAATATCCACTGGAGCTTCCTAATCTGATGTTTTTGTTGATATTGTGAGTTGCACATTTTCAAGTGAGAATATCACCCATATTAAATCATTGCTTCTAAGACAATGGATTCTAAGGCCTCTGCACATTCACATTATTTATCTTCCTTTTATTATGATATCTAGAATCCATTGCCAGAGATTCTGATTTAATTGTCCTTGGTTTTGAAATTGGCATTTAGAATTTAAAAGATCCCAAGATTATCTGAATAAGCATTAAAGTTTGAAAACCATTTCCATAGAGAAGTGGAGACCAAAACAGACCTTGCAGCTTACAGTGTGAGGTACATATGCTCTTTGTTTCACACATCTTAAGAGCTTGCTAGAAAGGCAATTTCAAAAGGTCCTCCACAAACCTACTAAATCAGGAACTGAAGTTTTACAAGATTGTAGAGATTCATGTGATTGCTGAAGTATGAGCAGTATTGGGTCTCAGTTGTCTTTAGCTTCCCACTCCTATGCAGAAAAGTGAGGATACTACCACTGTCTCCTTCTGTTCATGTCCAAAAGCATCTCTGCTTTGAAGAGAAAATACAGATTGTTGCCAAGAAAAGTTAACATTTGATAGTGAACTTTTGCTGTCCCAAACTATTTCCCTTATTTTGGATGTTGGACAAAATGAAAATGAAATAGTCTTTGGTTGAGATGCTGTTTATTACACAATAGCTTAATAGACAAAACTTCCCCCATACCTTATTTCTTCACATCCTCAATCTTATTTCTGAGAAGTATGTATTTCCAGTTATTTTAAGACTTCTTGTATTTTATAGTTTTTAGTAATCTTTTAGTTTTTAATTTTATCTTTCCAAATTTATACTCATCTTTAGATACCTTCATGTATCAAATGATGAGTATTTTCATTTACACAGTATACCTGCCCAACTCCTAACCCAAACCTTATCCTAAAATAATTATATCATGGGTCTTGTTAAAAGTAATTAGTGTTTATATTATTTTTTGAATAGATATAAACCTTTATTGCTGCTTTGTAGGTTTTTTCATTAAAAATTATTCTGGAATCAGCTGTTTTAATGTATCCTTTTCTTCACTTTCATTGAATCTAATCAATTATCATCCCTAATATGCAAAATAATTGTAAAATTACTCCCAATTCTTTAATTTCAAGTTATAATCTATTATATCTAAATTTTTTCACCTGACAATCCATCTTTTGGTAGCCCTCTCTATTGTTACTTCACTGCTGAGTTTTTTGGGCCTGATGGGACCTACATTCTAGTGCACAATTTCTCATGCTTTTGCATATCTTTAGTTTTTCTTCGAGTTGGTTGCCCTAATTGAGCACTCCATAGTCTCACCATTTTTACACTTCTTCCTTTGTAGTAACTTCTTTGCAATAACTTTCTCATTAGTTAGTTTTATATAGGTGGAGAATTGGTTGTGAACCTGGATGCCTGCCTTTTCTTATTTGATCCTCACTCATTTGGGTAATTTGACTATGTTAGAAAGACAGAAAACTAACAGACTCATTTTCCCCTTAGAGTTTTATAAGCTTACTCTCATGAACTGTGGATGCTGATATCTGAGTTTACATTTATTATCTGTTTACATTTTTCATCTGTGTTTCTTTTCATGTAAACCTTGAATCTTCTGAACATGCCAATATTTCTGAAATAGGGTAATACTGAAACTGTATCCACTTTCAAAATCTTCTCCTACATCTTCATTATGATACACGTCAAGATTCTGTAACCTTTTCTCATGGGTCTAACTAGCATATTTTCTTCACAGCAGGTTTCATTCCAGGATGCAGTGTCTCTTCAGGAGGATAGAGCTTTTTTTGGGGTCTCTGGTGATTCTTGAAGAATTGGATGAGAATCTTTATAAATATATGCTGTAGTTGCTTAAATTAGGGTCATGAGTCTATGTCTATTGTAGTCTCACCCCTGCAGGGATCCACAGCACTGAGACTATTTATCAGGGAGACAGATGGGTAGTGATGTGGCAGGAAAGTAGTAGGAGGATTGGAATTGCCATGAAACATTTTCAGTCTCAAACCACCCATGGGCTCACATCGTTACTGAATTTAGGCCATAAGTGCTTTACTAACATGCCAGTTTACCCATAGAGAGATTTTGATTCCTTGCTTTACCTGAAATGGTGGCCTTAGGGGTCATGTGGTGATATTGGAGCCATGTTTATTCCCAAACAGTTTGTGTGTACCTGATCTCAACAGCACATGAATAACCTCACTTGTTCTGTGGGGTGGCCATAGGCTCTACTGCATTAGTGATTGTTCACACTAGTCACCTATTCCTGGGACTCCTTATGACAACAATACACTGCATGGCCTTCTTTTAGATACTCACCTAGGTTTTAATAGTTTGAATATTGAAGTCCAACCTTGTTACCTATCAAGAGCCTGACAAAACTTCGGTGTTTTCACCAAAGTATGAACCACTAATAATACATTTTTCTTGACTCTCTTGACCCAAAGGTACTCCAGGAGGACAGGTATCAATTCTGTTTATCTCAGGATTGTATATCACAGTGTGGCATGTGAAAAGTCTCAGAAACCCTGTTGAAAGAATGACAAATATTTTGATTTAGGCCTTTGTTTTTTATTAATGCCCATGTTTTTGGATTAATGTTGAGGGAAACCACTTGTAACTAATTGAAGAACTGTGAAGAAGTCAGTTCCCAGTCAAGAAATGCCAGCAATTTGTTGGGCAGTGGCTGGTAGCTTCCAGAAGTAGTTTCATTGGTGATTAAACAAAAGCCACCAATGTTCACTGTCACAAACTAAACTGGTGAACACCTGAACTGGTATAGTCAAGGATGGAACAAAAAAGATAATTGTTTTATCCTAATTGTTTGAATTTTTCAGGACTTAAGACTATTTTCAGGTTAAAAATCTGTTAGGACATAATTTAACCCATAGCAATGACAATGAATTTTCATAAATAAACAATTATACAAAGGATATTTTTGTCTCATACTCTTTGGTGACCCATTAAATGAGTTCAAAGATTTCCCATTTTATTAAAATTGTTTCCAGGCTTCATATCTAAAATAATTAAGAATATTTGTTAGATTACTTAGTTTAAACTATGACTCCTATTTTGATTATCCCTTTTTAGCTATTATAATAAACTGTTCAAATTTTTCAATATTGTAGAATTTATCAAGATAATGCTGACATTTTCTGAATTCATCCTATGAGGTTTTTAATCTTGTTAGAATTATTCTTTCAAGGAATATATCATTGACTTGAAGACCTTTGATACTATTTCAAAGTTTTGGAAAATTATGGGTTTTTCTTTTTCTGTTTAAGGATTGTTCTGTTGCCTATGATTGGTATATTTTAGTCAGGATTCACACATTTCCACATAATTCTGTTCAAACTGAATAAAATATTTTCTAATTTGATGCACTATTTTAGACTCAAACTTCATACTTCTCATAAGGAGGGCCTGACTGATCACTCCCCTAACTCAGAAAAAAATAATTTGTCTAAATCTTAAATAATAATTCATTGTTACTATTATAAATAAACATGTTAATTGAATATCTTTATTTAGCTTACTTCAAAGAACTCTACATCAACTATTTATTTTACCATTCAGAATAAGAAGTTGGTTAAAATACCACCTACATTTTTCAGTTGAAGAAATTTTTCCTTGGCACAAATAGGTCATATTTAGTGATGTTTGAATTTATCTTGGGGCTCTACAAGCATGAGTTGCATTTGGCCACAGGGATCATTATATTCAGTCATGGCCTTCAGATACACTCAGTCTTAAAGTTCCTTTGCTGTTTAGTAGCATGCCTAGTTCTGGTGTATCTTAGAATTAGGTATCTACCACCCCCTATAACAACTGCCAATTGTTGAGGCCCTCTAAGTGCCATATTGAAGGTTTCCAAGCTGTAATGGCCCTCAGAAACAATTTTAACTGCAGAGATATGCCCTTCTAGATTGAAGTTTCTGGTTCCCAGGAGGAAACTCTTTTACTAACTTACATTGCAATTATTCCCCTGTATGTGAGGTTGTGATACCAGTTATCTGTGGAATTTCTCAAAAATTTCAGGCAATCCCATTAGGTCTTTCAGGTCAATTCCCCAGGTTTAATAAATACTCTTTTACATCCTTGCCATGTTTATGAATCTCCACATTCTTGCCTTTCCACTCAAATTCAGCAGCTCATTTGAAATCTATTTGAGAAACAAAGCAGGTCTTTTTGGAAGTAGGTATTTTGAGCCATTAAATTTGAAAATATTCTTCTGCTGGCATCTATTCATAGAAGCTGAGGCATCATCCTTTAGCCCAGTTGACTTCTTTATTTCTAACTTTGTGTTGGATTCCCATCCCTTGCTAAAACATCATAAATTTTATATCATTATTTATCAATAATGTATTTTATCTTAGAATCTACTCTGTCTAAAATCTAATCCAGGCTCTTTGAATTTCAATATGTTATAAAATCTTCCACTCTGAAACTTGCTGAGCAGTTAAAACATTTTTGAAATTTTATTTACAGCTGCTGACCTCTCATGTACTTTCCAGTGCAAATTGAGAGTAGAGTCCATACATCAGATTCTCTCCTCATCCCACCCTTCTCACTCTCTCCAATCTGAGTCTTTATTCTCATTAATAATGGACATCAGTTTTTATGACAGTAATATTTTCATCAATATAGCAGTCTCATGAGATTTTTCAGCCCTCATCTTATTTCATTCTCAGAATTTGAGTAATTCCTGCTTACAAAATCTTGTTTTTTCTCCAGATAATTTTGACTGTTCTCACAGTTTGGATTCCCAGAACCTAATATGTAAGATATTTATTTGGAAGTGCTCTTGGGATAAATGTCGTGGAAAGGAGATGAAAGAAAGAAATCCTGAGCAGAGGGAAAATGGAATCTGCAAACAACCTTAGTACTGACATGGCCCAGTATTTATGTACTAAACTGAACTAGAATGGCCATAGCTACATACCCTGGTCTCCATCAATCACCCTGGGAATGTGTGACCTTATGGCATGTGGTTTTCTGCAGGTAAGGCAATCCTCAAATATCCAGGCAAATAAAGGACATTGGTCAGAGTCTGGACAACATTCAGAATCTGAGCAGGAAAATTTTCACATAAGAAGGATCTTGGTGGACCATTTGCATGTCCATCCAGTTCATCTCTTGTCTCACATGGATCTATCTTTATTCAGGGAGGTGTTCAACCAGGCCTCTCTTCCTGAGGGAATCTGCAAGAGGAAGTATATTTACACATAATGCTAGCATGGATTCAGGTGTTCTTGGGGCCGATCAGTATCCTTCTACCTTGTACATTCTAGATTTTCCTCACCACCACATGATACTTTTTTCAGTCTTAGGTCTTACCCTTGATGGGTCATATCTCTTTGTCACAATGCCTTGCTCAGGCCCATTTTACTGAATTTTGCATTTATTAACAAAGTTTGACAGGAGAATATAGAGAGGTACCTAAGTAAATCATGTAGGTGCCAAACATATTCTTCCTTCCTCATTTAATATAACAACATACCTTCCTCCCCCTGAACAATTAATCACTCTTACCAAGATAGGGAATCTATTCTTGCCTGTCAGGCCCTGATCATAAACAGAAATAAGTACCCAGCTTGGACTAAAGCAAAGAGTTCAATGGCAGCATTCTTGACCTATGCCTTTCAAATAAATAATAGAATCAGTTTATCAATGTTGTCAGTGTATTTTGTGCAAATTTTGGGCAGAATTTAATCATATTAATTTGGCACATACCATTAATTTGGCACATACCATTTATATATTAAACCATATTCTTCATGTTTGTAGAATTATATACATTTTATTGCTCCTTTTTCAAATTGGCAAACAACAATGAATTGCCTCTTTTCCAGTTTAAAACTGCTGTCCACCTCAGGAAAGAAAACTAGCAGACATCAGCAAATGCCTTCCCAGCTGATAGAGAAATCCTGAACATCATCAGCCCTTTCTTGAGTCAAGAGATCTTTAGTCTCTTGACTCAAGATGCCTTAGTTTGGTCATTTTATGGCCTTGAACAGTAGTCTTATAAATTAATAAATTATCTTTATAAAATCCAAACCAATTCTGGTATATTGCATTTCTAGCACAATTAACAAACTAAAACAGGTATTGGCACAAGAGATTTAGACAGCAGTGGTCTGAAAATGTCAAATATTTTTGAATGGCTTTTTAAATGGATGAGAGGGGATTTTGGAAGACTTGTGGGGACCTTTATAGAGAAGCCTTACATTGTTTAAAGAAACTGTTGGCAGAAATGTGGACTCTAAAGATAATTCTGATTAAGGCCTTAGACATAAATGGTATACAAGTTTTTCCAAACTAGAAGAAAGGTAATCCTTGCTTTAAAGTGACAGAGAACTTCACCAAATTGAGTCCTGGTTGTGAATGGAAGGCAAAATTTAAAAGCCACAAACTAAGATACTTAGCTGAAGAGTTACACAAATGTGGAAAATGTGGCCTGGTTTCTTCTTTCAGGTTATAGTGAAATGTGACAGGAAAGAGATAAACCAAGATCAGAACTCTTGTGTACAAAGAAACTAGAAATTGATGGTCTGGAAAAGTCTGTGATTCCAGAAGGGGGACCCAGGATAATGGTGCCTCATGTGAGGATTTAGCCAAACATGGAACTTGTAAAGCTACTACAGAAAAAGCAAGGATTGGAGATGGAATTATCCATGAGGATTTGGGGAAAGTTCTATCAACTGATAGGTATGATCCCAGTATTCTGCCTAGAAAATCAACAAGAGTTGACTGTTGATCAACAAGAGTTGTCTTTCCCTAGCCAGTCTGCACTAAAACGGACAGAAAAGGGACAGATTGAAAGAAAAATAACTTCAAAGGCAGAACCATGGAAACTAATGTCTAAAACCAAGAAAACTCAGGCCAGGAAAGCAGGCCTCCATGCATTTGGAGAGTGTGAGTTTGCCCTGAAAGCAGAGGGCAGATCTTCTGCCTCAATGTTCAGGAAGAGTTTTAGTGACCGGACCTCAGAGAGGGTAGAGCTCATTCCTTGTGGTTTGGGGAGAGCCTTACTGTGCCTCTATTTTTCTGAGGGGGTTTAGGGTGTCCTCCAGAGATGGCAGAGGACCCAGGTGCTCTCCCAATGTTTGTTGAGGGTAGAAACAGGAAAATGGTGATCTCTCAAATTTCCCCCACGTTTGTACCCTTCACTTCAGAGTTGGAAGAGGGCAGTGATTCTACTCTTTTAGAAAGGGTGGGAATGCTGTTTTCTAAAGCCCTGAGGATAAATGACTCTCAGGCTTTGGAATCTAATGTAGTTTGCCCTGTAGGTTTTTGAAACTGCTTGGGTCAGTTAACTTTATTTTCCTTCAATTCTTCCTAATGGAAATGATAATGTTTATCATATGACTATGCCCCTTGTAAATGTTGGCAATAGATAACTTGTTCTGAGTTTTACAGGTCCAGAGTCAGAGAGGAACTTTACCTTGGGACAGACTGCTTATAACTGAATTTGATGAGTTTTTTTTTTTACTGGTTCTGACTTCATATTCCATTTGTATTGTTAGGAAAATGCTTTAAGGCTTTGTGATATTGTAATAGAATGGATGCATTTTATATATGGAAAGAATATTTGTTTTCCTTGGGGTTCAGAAGGTAGTATTTGCTGCTTTGAATTGTTGTGTATCCCCAAAAAAACCATATTCTTTAATCTCAATTCAATATTTTTGGGTGGAATCGGGTTTTATGCAATTTTATTGAGATATATTCACACAGCATGCAATCTATCCAGAGTATACAATTGATGGTTCACAGTATCATCATATAATACACCACTACATTCAACTTTTTAAAATCATCACATCTCCATGATTAGTTTTAGAATATCTGCATCACTTCAGAAAAAGTAATGAAAAGAAAATATCATAAATTCCATACCATTACCCCCACCTCATTACCACTACCATTGCAATCTACCCAAATTTGCTACCCCTCATCCCACTCATTATGTAATTATTTATGTCCTTAATTTTTACTCATCTGTTGGGTGGATTATTTTTATTAAGGTGTATCCATGGAGATTTAAGCCACCCAATTGTGGGTGGGACCTTTAATTAGGTTGTTTCCACAGAGATTTGCCTCCATACATTCAAGCTGTGTCACCTACTGGAGTCTTTTAAGAGAGAACCAATTTAGAAAATGTTTCAGAACCAACACAGAGAGAAACAATTGTGCAGAAAGAAAATACCCCTTGGGAAGTTCTCTGAAATCCAGAATCCATTTGAAAGGAAGATCAAGGAGAGAAAGCTAGCAGACATAACCATGTGCCTTCCCAGTTGAAAGGGAAACCTCAAGGCAAAAATTCTGCCACTGAATCACTATTGCACTACTCTAGATTGGCTTTTAAAAATCTTACAGTACCAAATTTTGGCTAAAATGAACAGCAACTGAAACCCTCATACATCACTGGTAAAAAGGCAAAATTGTACAGAAACTTCGGATAAGTCTGATATTTGAAAAATTAAACATACATGTATCATATATATCATATCACCTAAATTTTCATACCTAGCCATTTATCTTAAAGACATGAAAACCTAGGCTAACAAACAAATCTGTATACAAATATTTATAGAAGCCTTGTGCATAACTCCCCAAAACTGGGAAACAATCTAAAAATCCTTTAACTGGTGAATGGTTAAACTGTGGTACATTCCTTTTTCTTTTTACATGGGCAGGCACTGGGAATCAAGCCCAGGTCCTCTGGCATGGCAGGTAAGCATTCTTGCCTGCTGAGCCACCATGGCCCAACCTAAACTGTGGTATTGTCATACAATGAAACACCACTCAGCAACATTATGCATACCACAAGGATAGATCTCAAATACATAATGCTAAGTGAAAGATAAGTCACATTCAAAATGCCTCATTCTGTATGATTCCATGTATATGATATTTGCCTGCCCATGCAAAAAAAAAAAAGCAAATGAATATATTTTTGAGTATATATTTTGTAGCAAAAATGTTTATCTTATAGAGACTACCCTAATGTTCACATCCTTAGAAGTGGTGGTGATTACAAGTCCTTTTATAGATTAAGAGTAGTAGAGACCTTCTACCTGTAGAAGAGAGAGTTCCAGAGTACTTACACAGCATATACAAATCACTAAAGAGTGAGTTCTCTGGGAAAAGATATATAGATTGGTTTTTGGATTTTAGGAGGAATTAAAGGATATCTGCATAATTTATGCAATTTGATGGTAATGATGATGTTCAAGAAGGGTGTGTTGATTATATGTATCTTTCATCAGAATTAATGAGAGTATGTTTTGGATTATAGACTGATCGCACTTTCAACTGCATTAAAGGAGAGTCCTCTATGAATATGTTACTTTTTCTAGACTGATAAAGAACCCCTGAGTGTGGAATTTGATGAAAGCACCATCAGTAAGTATTGATTTACTTGCATTTTTGGCCTGTGTAGGCTCTGTTTTATAGGGAAGAGAATTTTAACCAAAAAGTACATTCCTTATTTACTTTCTAATTATTGATTTTGACTGCAGGCATTTAGGCCCAGGGTATTTGAGGTCAGGTTAGGTTATAGTGGACAAAAACTTTCTCTAGATTCAAAATTCATTAGTACTTTTCTCAGGGAAACTTGCCTAAAATATTCGAGGAATAAATTCATGAATTTAGAATAGTAGGAAATACTGATGAATGAACTAATACATGAATAATGACAAATTTTATGAGTGACCTGATGGAAAGGAACTCAGTGTTTAAACGTGGCTCAACATCTTAGTCATCTCTGTGTGGAGCAGGGACAAGGCAGGGCATGGGAATTATTGTTTTCAGTAAATATATATTGATGTGAATAAGTGCAGGTTGTGTTGAACAGTAAACATCAGGTTAGCCAGAGTTTATGTTTGGGTTGTGGATTCGATTTTATGAAAGTTCTCACATTGGAGGTGAACCTGGGCATGGGGCATAACTGTGAGAACAAATTATATGAAAAGGAGATTTTCACAATAAGGTGCATCATCTGATTATTGAAATGAGAGGTGGCATTCAGGTAATGGTGTAAGCCTTAAGGAATTTGAACTGGGAAGCAAGCAGAAAAAATTTAAACTCTGGCTGTGTCTTTTTCTAGCCATGTACTTTTCTAAGATTACAAAAAATTTTCTGTTTTTTTAAGGTTTGTGAACCTCTTTTCATTTAATTTGTTAAATAGGCATATCTGCCTTAATCAATATGGTTTATTTAAAGATTAAATAAATGTAATTCTCCAAACACATTTAATACAATGTTGTTTATGTGAATTCAGGAACAAATGCATAAGCTAATCTGACTGTTTTCAGAAAATATCATCATCTGTCCATGAAATAATTATATTATTATTAATGATGTTAATAAAAATTTAAAACATAAAAGATCTTCCACATCTATAAATTATGAAATGAAAGATGTTACAACTGAAAACTATTAATATAATATAAGATGTCAACTGCAATTTTACTAATTTCAAAGTGAGTTATAGGTTTCATCCCAAGTCCTTAATTCTATTTAATTTGAGCCTCCTGAACCTATCTGGATTGTGAGATGTTATGACACATGTGCATATGTGACTTTTTGATGTAAGGGGTTTTCAGGAATTTATTTGTAATATAACAGCCATCCATTGTTCCCTCAAAGTGGAACAAGTCCTTGATAATAAAATGCATAATTTCTTGGTTATCTCAATCCAGCAGGATGAGATCATAAGTAAGTATTGAGAGGGTGAAAACATTAGACATTTAATGTGGAAGAACCAGCAAAATTTCAAGCAAATATCCTCAGAAGGACAGCTACAAAGTAAAGTAGGACAGGAGTGAGAGTTGAGAGGATGGGGTGGCTATTTCAGAAGCCAGACATATTGATAGTTGAGAAAATCCACAGTGATTTCTCCGGATGTGGAGACCAATGCTTTGAGTCAGGAAGGGAATGGAAAATCTCTGAAATTCATGGGCTGATGAAGATATAGAACTCAATGATTTTTATCTTATCTGTACAAAGAAGTTAGTCTCTTAGAGCATATTTCATGTTCCTGTTTATTGGATTGGGGTTATTCCCAGGTGGAGGATTAGGAGTCATGAGAGTTGTGTCTGGAAGTCAATGATAAGTCCAGAATCAAATAGCTTCTTTCTAAATTCTCAGTTTTGCTTAACTAGCGCTTATCTTGTTGTGAGTGTAAACCCAGAGGAAGACAATTCTCAGCTGAGCTGTTAACTATGCAGCCATTGGTAAGTAAGGAATACTTCTTTTTACTGAAATTAACCATGTGTTTTCAGCAGATGGGCATAGATATTTGTGCTAGTTTGAAAGGATTTATGTGTCCTAGAAAAGCCATGCCTGAATCCTAATCAATCTTGTAGGAGCAATGGTTTCTTCTAATCACTATTCAGCACTATAGGTTGGAAACTTGATTAGGTTATTTTCATGGAGATGTGGTTGATCATTTGTAAGTATTATACTTTGTTATCTGGAGACATGTTTCCACCCATTCTGTATAGATCTTGATTAGTTTAGTGGAACCTTTTAAAAGAAGAAGTATTTTGGGTAATGCTTTGAAATGACATAGCCACATGAAGCAGAAAGTCCACCAGCCAGTGACCTTTGGGGATGAAGAAGAAAAATGACTCCCAAGGAGCTTCATGAAGCAAGAGGCCTGGAGAGAAAGCTAGCAGATACCACATTTGCCATGTGCCCCACCAACTGAGAGATAAAGGCTGAATGTCATCAACTTCTTGAACCCAGTTATCTTTATCTGGATGCCTTAGATTGGACATTTCTATAGACTTGTTTAATATAGACAATTTGACAGACTTAGAACTGTAAACTAGCAATTTATTAAATTATCCTTTTAAAAAGCTGTTCCATCTCTGGGATATTATATTCTGGCAGCTAACAAACTAGAACGATATTCTAATCTCATTTAGAAGCTATTCAAAGATATGAGCTGAAGTTATATTTATCCTGGCCTCTGGAATGGTGATTGTTCAAGTTTGCTGTTTAAATATCCAACCTATGATACTGAATATAGTACTGAATAAGGAGTAGAAGAAGCTGTTGTTCTCACAATATTGATTAGGATTAAAACATGGTTTTTGCTTTTCTAGGGCACATAAATCCTTTAAAACTGGCACATTCCATCCCCTGGACCCTAAAAAGGACATGTTTTCTCCATATACAAAATACATTCATTCCATTACAATATCAGAGTACCTTAAACCATTTCAGTAACATTACAAATACAATACAAGGTTAAACCAGTAAAGGTCTCATAAAAGTCAGCTACAGGCTTGGACAGTTGTAAGGCAAAATCTTCTTCTGAGTCTGGACCTTTGAAACTGAAACAGGTGTGAAATTCAAGCAAGTTATCTTCTTCCAACATACAAAGGAGAAAAATATCATAGAATATATGCACCCATTTCCATAGGGAGGAAAGAACACATGGGTCACAGGACCCAAGCACTCTCAAAGACCTGTAGGGCAAATTCCATTAGATTTCAAATCTGAGAGTCATTTATCTTTGAGGCTTTAGAAAGCATCAGTCCCACCCTTTCTACAGGTCTATGCTTGCCTCTATGAATTCAACTTTGGGAGACACTGGAGAGACCACTTTAACTGCGCTCAACCCTCTCTAAGCATCAGGGCCACACCCAGCCTCACTGCGAGCTTTAGGGTACACACTCAACCCCTTCATATGATGGCAGCCCTACTCTCCCCAAGCCCCAAAGAGAGTGCTGCACCCTCTCCAAGGCCTGAGGCATCACCACCCTTCCACTGCAATGAGGTGGAAGGCCCATCCTCTTCCTTTGGGGAAAACTCATCGTCCCCACATGCTTCAATGGGTCCTCTCTCCTAATCTGAGGCTTCTTGATTTCAGATCTCAGCCTCCATGATTCTACCTTTGAAGTTATTTTTACTCCAATGTGTCCCTTCTCTGACCTTCTCTGTTCTGACTGCCTGTGGTTCTTTTTACACAGCTCCTGCAACACTTTTATTGGCTTTCTATAAAATAGTCTCAGATCATGTCTATCAGACATAAGAAGTTTCCACAAGTCAAATCTTGAATAACTTCATGTCCAATCCTGGCTTTCTCTAGAATGCCTGGCCATTTCCACATTTGGTTAAATCTTCATGTGGGGCACTATTCTCTGGGATCCCCCTTTAGAGAAGCTCAGAATTTTCCAGAAAATCAACATCTGTTTCCTGTGTACCCAAGAATTCAGTGCTCAGCTTATCCCTTTCCTGTTACATTTTGCTATAAGATGTGAGGTGAAACTAGACTGCACTTTCCACATTTAATTTGGAAATCTCTTCTACTAAATTACCAAGTTCATGGGTTTTAAAATCTGCCTTCAATCCAAATCCACAGGTCACTTGTGCCATATGATCTGCCATTTTAAAACAAGAATTACCTTCTTTGCCATTTGTAATAGCACATATCTCATTTCTGTCTAAGCCCTTATCAGAAGTATCTTTAGGGTCCATATTTTTACCAACAGTCTCTTCAAAGCACTCAAGGCCTTCTCTATCAAGCTGCTCACAACTCTTCCAGAATCTTCCTCTTATATATTTTAAAAGCCACACCAACAGGTTTGGTATTTTTAAATTGCAGCACCCCACTTCTCTGATGCCAAAATCTGTTCTACTTTGTTAGCTGTCATCATGGAAAATACCAGAATCAAAAGAATGGCTTTTAAAAGGAGAATTTAATAAGTTTCTAGTTTACAGTTTTGAGTCTGTGAAATTGTCCAATTAAAATATGTCTATGGAAATATCCAATCTAAGACATCCAGGTAAACATAACTTGGTTCAAGAAAGCTGATGACATTCAGCATTTCTCTCTAAGCTGGAAGGGCATATAGCAAACATGGTGTCATCTGCTGGCTCTCTCTCCAGGCCTCTTGCTTCATGAAGCTCCCTGGGAGGCATTTTCCTTCTTCATCTCCAAAGATTGCTGGCTGGTAGACTCTGTGGTTCTCTCATATTTCTGTCATGGTACAGAGTCTGCTTGTTCTCAAAAAGGACTCTATCTGAAATGGCTTCTCTTATATAGGATTCCAGTAAACTAATCAAGACCCAGATTGATCCATCTAATCAAGTTTAGTACCCACAACTGATTGAGTCATGTCTCTGTAAAGATAATCTAATCATGCTTCCAACCTATAGTAATGAATAGGAATTAGAAGAAACCATTGCTCTCACAAGATTGATTAGGATTAAAACATGGGTTTTCAAGGGTACATCAATCCTCTCAAACTGGCACAGTGATCAGTCTTCAATAAGTAATCTGTCCAGGACAATTTTGTTGCAGACTCCATTAAGACTCTGTATTCACTGGAGAATGGAGAAAGGTTTGTTCTCATTCAGCTCATGTCCTCTTTAGAGAAATAATGTACTCATTGATCCTGTTAATGCCTGCAAATGGCTTAGATGTACAGTGAGCTTAGTTGATAGAATTGAGTAATAGCAGATATTTATAGTTGGTAGGAAGGCTGGTGTTCAGTAAGTGAGTTCACCAGTACAGGGTTGCAGTTGCTAAGTAGGAGGGTTTTGCATTGTTGAGGGAAGCAAATGTGAGGATTAGTTAATAGAAGTAAAAGAGGAATCATTTATTTTCCTCAAATCATAATTTCTTAAAGTTTTAATGTTATATATTTGTACATTTTTTAAACTTTCAAAATGGATATCCAAAATTTCTCTTTCTTTTGTTCTCATTGTTCTTTTCCCATTATTTTAAGCAATTTATTCAAATTTTGTAAATAGAAGTAATGAAATGAAGTGTTGTTTCTTTAATGTTAGCTTGAGTTCAGGAGTATAGCAGGTAGAGTAAAATTCATGGCCCAGAGAAATTTTGTGATGAAATGGAGAGACCAGAATCGCTTGAGGGTCTTCTATTATTCTTGAACATAAAGAGGATGTAAAGATATTAAAGAGAGGATGAACATGGGTTTAGAAGATCCCAAGGAAAATTGAGTTTGAATGATCTCATATCCCTGGAATGGGCAGCTAGGCTCATCCTTCAGTATAGGAGTTTCAGGGGTCTGTGAAGTGAGCCACTGATCCATACTTGTATTTTATGATAAATACCTAAATTTATGGAAAATTTAATGATGCAGCATAAACTGTCCCAACTTATCTATGATACCTATTTATTTCCGTAGAGTTTTATACTTAGCTGCAAAGTTTGCTGCCATTCTATTGAATAATATAACTGTATATTATGTTCAGATGCAAAGTACTTTACACATAAGCTCATTAGATCTTTAAAAATTTCAAACTGTTTGTGAAACAATGTCATAGATGAGAGAAAACTTCATCTGGGGCAGTAATCTAACTATAGCTATAAAAGCGGCAACACATGTGTATTCTTTGTCCTGTGATGAGTCTGTATATTTACTTGAAATAGGCAGGAAATGTTTTTTTTGTTATAAATGCTGAAGTGCAAATTATACCTCACCATCTGCAAGTTACAATGACCAGTTTATTGGGAAATGTCAAGATTATATTAGACCATGTGTTTTTTGAGATTTGTTTTTTAAATAATTGAGTCAAATAATCAGTGTATATATATGTGTGTCCATACCCAAGAAAGACAGATTTTTCAGTATTGAGAATCATCTGACTTGAAACTCAAATGCAGTTTGAACTTTCTGTAACAGTTACCAATTCCTCAGTGCCATGCTCCCAATCATTATACTCTGAATATTGGCAGATGGCCCTTTCTGAACACTTGTATCTCTGATATTTTTAGGAGTTAGTGAAATTGAAAGATGTAGCTATAGAATTTACTTAGGCAGAGTGGGCCATGCTGGATTCATCCCAGAGAAGGCTGGTCAGAGATCTGATGCTGGAGAATATCAGTCATCTGCTCTCAGTGGGTGAGTATGAAATGTACCTATCTAATCCTCTTAAGAAGTGTTTAGAACAGCTTGTGTATATTATTTTAGATTTTACTTTATATTCACATTCTATGTTATTTCATGACATGAAAAACTATCTAAGATTTTTGTCTCTTTAGTTATTATTTACATCTAGTTTTATCCTTGACTAAAATATAATCTTTGTGAAAACAAATTCCACATATTTCTTTTACTCAATTTTAAACACTCCACACAATGTTGAGAATACAATGAGTATTTTCTATAAGGATAAATAAGGAGATTAAATATGTCCTAAATAATTATTGTGCTCTAAGGATTTTGTGTGGATTCAGATGATAGTAATAACACAACAGACATAGCATTTTCCACATTAACTTAGAATGTTCCAAGGGAACTTATTGTATTACTCAGGGTTCTCCAGAGAAACAGAGCCAACAGAAGATATCTGTAAACATGAGATTTTATAAAAGTATCTCACACCAACTGTGTGGATGCATTAAGTCAAAGTTTTATAAAGTAAGCACTAGCTGGCAAGTAAAATGGAGGTCATCAATGAATGCTCCAGGAGGGTCCAGCTGGCTGAACAAGACATGGAAGTTCTCTGTTCTCCCTGAAAAGTCTTCAACAGATTGAATTAAATCCAACTGATTCAGTTCTCTTTGTGGAAGACATTCCCTTATTTGATAATAGATGTAATTAGTCATAGATGCAATAAACTAAGTAAAGATTTAGTAAGCCAGCCTTCAATTTATTAATCATTCATGAAATTTCTTTGAAGTAATGGTTATGCCAGTGCTTACTTGACCAGAAAACTGGGCACCCTCACATGGCCAAGTTGACATATGAACTTAACCATCACAATGTTTTTGAATTCTTTGTGAAAATCATAATGAACTATTTTGGAAATCTAGAATTTTCCTTGTCTGAAAATTAGAGTGTTCTGCACTCTGTTCTTGAGTCTGGCTCAGCAACCAGAAGTTCTCATTATATTTGGACACAAGATCAAGATTTAACACTTTGATGATGAAAAATGGTCAATATACTATGTTCCAGGTACTTTTCCCCTGGCTAACCTTCAAAAGTTATATTCTTTTTTTAGTCATGATAGTGGTTTGAGGCTGCATGTACTGCAAAAAAGAGTACTCTTAAATCTAATCCATTTCTTCCCATGTGAACAATTGTTTGTATTAAATTTGATGAGGTTACTTCAGTTAAGTTGTATCCTTTCTCAAGCAGGATGGGTTTTCATCTATTACTGGAGTCTTTTATAAGAGAACAAAATTCAGAGAGAGAGGAAAAAAGCCATAGGTATAAAATTTTGAAGTCAGTGATACCTTGAAGAAAAGAAAGAAAGCAGGAGACAGCATCATATATCTTGCCATATGGCAAGCTAAGGAACAATGGTTTCCAGTTGTGAGTCTCAGGAAGCCACAGTCTTGGGGAGAAAATATTGACTAGATGATGCATGGATTTGGACATTTCCCAAGGCTCAAAACAATAAACTAATAAATTTCCATTTTCAAACCAACCTATTATATGCTATTTGCTTAAGTAGCCTAGGAAACTAATGATGGAGTTTGGCCCAGGCATTTGATGTGCTTTTGTTGCATATGCCACAAAGGGCAATATGGCTTCAGAATGGGGTAATTGGTTGAGGCTGGAAGGATTGTGAGGTCATTTATAAAAATGGCTTAGATATCTTTGAAGAGAGCATTCAAAGACATATGGATGTGAAAGGTATTTCCAGTAATGCCCTAGAAGGAAATGATGATGTATTATGGAGACAGAAGGAAAGATGATTCCTGTCACTATTGAGTTCTGATATTGTCTGGAAGACAGATCTTCATTTATGAACTTGGATATTTAACTGAGGCAATCTGCAAGATAGCATGGGAAGTTCAGAATTCTAATTGCCACTTATGTTAAAATGTGAGAGGAATGTGATAAGCTGAGAACTGAAATCATGGGCGTAAATAAACCAGATATTGGTGGTTTAGAGAACCTGAAGCTTCTGGAAACTGAGCCCCTAGAGAATAGCCCTTCATGTGAGGGTTTAAATAAACATAAGACAAGTCAGCAATTCTGTTCTACTCAAGATTGGAGGTGCAGTTTTCCAGGAAAGATTTGTGGAATGTTGTTCTGTCTGATGGTTTGGACCTCTGTTTACAACATTCACAACTGAAAAATTGTTTGCAAAATCTGCCTGAACAACCACGGGCAGCCTTGATGAAAAGGGACAGATTGTAGGAAAAATCACTTCAAGGGTAGAGCCATTGAAGATGAGGTTTGGACCAAAGACATCTCAGGCAAGAAGGTGGACCCAGCAATATATGTAAAAGGGTGTGTCTTTTTCACAGCTTGGATTGTGTTGGCCTCACCCCATGTTGACTACCACCCCACTCTTTCAAATCGTGGAATCAGAAGCCATTGGGATTGTAGAATTTCTCTCTGCCACCTCACTGTTCTGAGAGGCTTGTGACTGTTCCCCAAGGCTTTCAAAGTCAGGCCACAACCCCAAAGTCCTGAGAGGTTGGAGATTTCACTCCTGTGTTTACAGAGAACATGGTTGTTGCACAAGAACTTGGGAGGGCTAAAATTGGCACTTCATCAGCCATGGAGGACAAAATTTCATTACATATGTGATTCTCAGAACTTAAAATGTAACAGAGTATGCCATACAGAGTTTGGAACCATAAACTGTTTTCCTTTCGCCAACCAATCAAATGGAAGTTTTTATTTTATGCTTGCCACTCCATTGTACATTCTTCTCTAGATTTCACAAGTACACAAGCAGAGGGCACTTGTGCTACAGGACAGATCACACTCATAACCAATTTTGATTAGATTTTGTACTAATCATTGCTTCTGAAATGGCTCAAATTTTGGGAGGATATTTTAATGGAATGAATGTATTTTGCCTATAGAAACAACAGGTCTTCCTGGGTTGCAGAGTGTTGAGTGTGGTGGTTTGAAATTGTATTTACCCAGAAAACATTTTATTAACTAAAATCCATGCCTGTGCTTCTTTTTTATAGCTGTGCTTTTATACCAATTGTAAATATGACCTTTTGGTGGGTTCCTTCAGTTAAAGGGTGTACCACCCAAAATAAGAAGTATTTTAATCCTATTACTGACATATTTTATAAGAGAATTTTGTTAAGAGATTAAGATTCAGACAGAAAGCTATATGAAATAAGATGAAATTATGACACCCAGAAGATAAGGAAGAGACAAGTGATG
The DNA here is from genome assembly GCF_023851605.1 of Tamandua tetradactyla. NCBI lineage: Eukaryota > Metazoa > Chordata > Mammalia > Pilosa > Myrmecophagidae > Tamandua > Tamandua tetradactyla. Next base: position 432,398 of record NW_027518251.1, on the reverse strand, counting down.
CTACTTGTGTCTTGACATATTACAGGCTTAGGAAACAATGTTAGCAGATGCCAGCTCCAGAATGCCACAGTGTTGGGGAGAAAGCATTGTTTCAATTGTACTTTGATTTGGACATTTTCCTGGTTTTGAAATCAGGAGAAAATAAATTTCCGATTTTAAGCCAACCACTTTCATGGTGTTTGCTAAAGCAGCATAAGAAGCTAGAACATCACTGTGCCCATTTGAAAATATTATGCACTTTAGAAAAGCCATATTTTAATCCTGATCCAATATTGTGGGAGCATCTGTTTCTTTGAATCCTACAATAGTATAGGTTGAAAATTTTGATTAGTTCATCTCCATGGTGATGTGAATAAAACCACTCCAGGTGAAACTTGATTAGTTTACTGGAATCCTTTAAAAGAGAGAATCAGAGAAATCAGGAATGACTGAAACACTAGAGCCAGCAGAAACTTCACAGTACAGCTGACAGTTGCACACATGGAGAGTAGGGACACAGATATTTGGAGATGCTTAAAGTCCAGCACATGTTGTATAATATGTTAAGCAAGGCAGAACCTGAAGAGAACCAAGGGAAGCCAAAAGATGAAAGCCAGACCTGGAGAAGTAGAGTGAGGGACACAAAGGATCAGAGGCTGAAAGCAATTGAGCCTGGAGCAAGGGACCAGCAGATGCCAGCGACATGATTACCCAGCTGACAGTGGTGTTCCAGACACCTCTGACTTGAAGAAATGATGTGCATGTCATTCCAAAGTGGAAGGAAAGCATTCTTTGTAGATGAGAGACAGAATTTGAAAGCGATGAAATTGGATATTTAGCAGAAGAAATTTCCAAATTAAATATGGCAAATGCAGCACGGCTCTTCCTTGAAGGTTATAGTAAAATGTAAGGGTAAAGAGATAAGTGGAGAACTGGACTCTTGGGTACAAATGAAATGAAATTGGTGTCCCGGAAAAGTTTTGGCTTCCACAAAATGAGACCATTGTAAATTGGACCCCACATGAGAATTTATCCAAGCATGGGAGTAACTCAGACATTACAGGACAAGCAAGGATTGGAAATGAGTATCCAAAAAGGACTTGTGAAAGGTCCTTTTGTCTGATCACTTGATCCCAGTATATTTCAAAGAAAATGAACAAAAGTACTGTGGAATCTGTATAATTGGAACCATTGCCTGTCTGGTATAAAGGGGATAATGTAGAGGGAAAATGTCTTCAGGGGCAGAACATGGAAGCTAAAGTCTGGAGACAGGAAAACTTGGGCCAGGAACATGGGCCCATCCATACATGTGGAGAGGGTGCATTTGACCTGGAAGCAGAGGGCAGACCTTCTGCTTCATTGTTCAGGAAGAGTTATGCCATTTCAGACCTCAGAAAGGGTGGAGTCCATTAACTAGGAATTGGCAGGAGCCAGGTTGATACATTATTGTTCTGGAGGGGTTGAGCATGTGCAACCAAGATGGCAGAGATCCTGGGTGCTGCCCCAAGTATGGAGAAGGTGGAGCTTGGAAAAAAGATGTTGCTCCTAAAGAACTTCATTTTTGCAACAAACCCAGCATTTGGAGAGAGAGCAGGGCCACTTCATAGGCCCTTGGGAAGGGGGGGAATGCTGCTTTCTAAAGCCCAAAGTATATATGCCTCTCAGAATTTTAAATCTAATGAAGAATGCATGTGGGTTTTCAGAACTGTATGAGTACAGTGGCCCCATTTTATATTTTTATATCTCCCTATAGCAATGGAAATATGTATCCTATGACTGTCCTGCTTTTGTATATTGGCAGCAGATAACTTACTCTAAATTTCACAGGTCCAGAGCAGGAGTAGAATTTTGGCCTTAGAGCAGACCATGTCTATAATTGATATTGTTGAGAATTTTTACTCTCTTATCATTGTACTGTATTTGAATTGTTACTGAAATGGTTTAAGGCTTTTGTGATATTTTGATGGAGTGAATGTGTTTTGCATATTGAAAACACATTTCTTTTGGGGGGCCCAGAGGTTGTAATGTGCCAGTTTGACAATGTTATGTACCCCAGTAAAACCATGTTTTAATCCAGATCCAATCTTGCAGGAGCAGCTATTTTAATCCTGATTTGATAAGTCTGGGTTGGAAATTTTGATTAGATCATCTACGTGGAGATGGGGCATGCCCAATTGTGGGTTGGACTTTTGAATAGATGGAGATGTGACTCAATCCATTCCAGGTAGGTCTTGATTAATTTACTGGAACCTTTTCAAAGAGGGAATATTATGGAGAGAATCATAAATTCCAGAAACATCAGAACCAACAGAAATTTCACAGCAGGTCTAACCCAGATGCAGACACATGGAGAATAAGGACACAGATATTTGGAGATGATTGGAGCCCAGTAGATGCTGCCATAAGATGGCAAGCAAGGCAGTACTTGGGTAGAGCCAAGAGATGAAAGCCAGCCCTGAAGAAGCAAAGTGAATAATATCCACAGGAACAGAGGCTGAAAACAATTGAGCCCAGGAGCAAGTGACCAGCAGATGCCAGCCATGTGCCTCCCCAGTTAATAGGTATTTCTGACCCATTGGCCTTTCTTGAGCAAAGGTAATCTTTTGTTAATACCTTAAGTTGAGCACTTTCATGTCCTTAGAACTGTAAACTTGTAAATTATTAAATTCACCTTTATAAAAATATTCCAGTTCTAGTATATTGCATTCCAATAACTTGTAAACTACACAGTCACCATCATTAGGCTTCATGATAATATATTGTTATATGCACAGAACTCAAAATTTCTTGTATTTTTCCATATAAACAGGATATGAGGTCGATAAATCAGATGTAGCTTCAAAGTTGGTTCAAGGGGAGGAACTGTGTGAAGAAGAAAATGGATTTATTCAAAACCAGAATTCTGGTGAGGACTTCCTTGGGACATGTTTTTAGGACAAGGAGGAATCTTGTCAATGAGTGACTCAAATATCACCTGCAGATTTCGGCAAGTTATAATTTCTGAAATGTACATGTACATACTGGAGACATTTCATCAGTTCAAAGTATCAAATACATAACATTCTGTAACCAAATGTCATTGGCTTTGGCAAAATAAATGTGTATGGACAATTGGATTTAAACTTACACTTATGACTCATTTCTCGTCCTTGGCTTCAAAGCTTTTCCCTCTCTTTACCTCCCCAACATAATAATTTTGAAATAATTTTTCTTATAATTAAATCTTGAAAATATTTCTAATTAATAGTGTCATATAAAGGTTTCTACTACCTCAAGTAATCCTTAATTTGATATTCTTTCTCAGATAACTGTCATTTTAGAAACAATTATATGGCTATGTGTGCCACTTCAACATATTCATTTTCTTAATGCTGGCTTAGAAATTAATTGGTTTTTCAGTTCTTTCAAGCAGGGAAGGGAGTGTTAAAGAACAAGAAATGCTATCTGTGCATCATATCTGCAAAAAAGACATATCTACCATCATGTCATTGGTAAGTATTATGGCTGTAACCCTGGTCTTCCACCTGGAAGTGGAATAAATTAAAAATTCAGTACAATCACTTAACTATAAGTTGGTTTAAATTTGAATCCAGGAAAAGTCTGTGATAATTTGAATATAGAAAACAATTAATTTGAGCACAATGATATAAACTTCCTTATATATAAACAGATAATTCTATAAATATGGCTCATATACTCAATCTCTGAAACATTATAAAGTCTTCAAGACTGATTAGAAAGTTCTGCAGTTCAGAAACTACAAAAGAGCAGATCTCTGTACATGCAGAAGAATAAAATGATACATAAATAACATGGGAAATATTTTAATTGGAGATTGTCACTGATTGATTAGTTTAGAATTCAGATGTATTTGGATTGATATCTATGGACAAACCTCTTACATTTTCTCTTCTACTTCCTAGAAGCAGAATTCTTATACTCAAAAGAATGGTATTATATGTAGTAAATTGCCATAAGATTGTACTCATAGTTCCAGAGTGATTCAATATGTATTAACTCACAAAGCAATGAAATCCTACTTCAGCAATCTATTCGGAAAAACCCTCAATGATCTATCATCTTTTAATCAACAATAGAATTTTCATCCTGGAAGTAAGTCATATGAATGTCATCTAATTGAAAAATCCTTTGTTCAGAATTCTGGCCATACACATTACGATGGAACTCATGTTGGAGAGGAACACTGTGAATATCATCTATCTGGAAAAACCTTTACTAAATATTCTGAATTTAGACAACATGAGAGAACTCACACTGGAGAAAAATGATATGAATGCCATCTATGTGAGAAAGCCTTCACCCATTATTTTCACCTTAAATGACATGGGAACACTCATACTGGAGAGAAACCCTATGAATATCATCTATGTGGGAAAGCCTTCGCTCAATCTTCTAGCCTTAAACAACATCATAGAATTCACACTGGAGAGAAACCATATGAGTGCCATATGTGTGATAAAGTCTTCACCCATTGTTCTACCTTCAGGAAACACAAGAGAATTCACACTAGGAGAGAACTGCTTTGAATGTCATTTATGTCAGAAAGTCTTCACCCATTATTCTGACTTTAGAAAATATGAGAGAACTCACACTGTAGTGAAACCCTATGAATGTCATCAAATGTGGGAAGGCATTTAGTTTATCTTCTTATCTTAGAGCACATGAGAGAATTCACACTGGAGAGAAACCATATCAGTGTAATTTATATGGTAAAATCTTCACCCATTGTTCTACCCTTAGAAAACACAAGAGAATTCACACTGGGGAGAAACTCTATGAATGTCATTTATGTCAGAAACTCTTCACCCATTGTTCTTACTTTAGAAAACATGAGAGAACTCACACTGGAGAAAAACCATATCAATGCCATCTATGTGGGAAAGCCTTTACTCTTGGGTCTGATCTTAGAGTACATGAGAGAACTCATACTGGAGAGAAACCGTATGAATCCATCTGTGTGGGAAAGCCTTCAGCCAATATTTTAACCTTATACAACATGAGAACACTCATACTGGAGAGAAATCCTATGAATGTCATTTATGTCACAAAGTCTTTGCCCATTATCTTAACCTTGGAAAACATAAGAGAAGTCATACTGTAATGAAAACTTAGAAATGTCATCTATGTGGGAAAGACTACTCAGTTTTTAACTAGAAACAAGTATGTGCCTTTCTCGTTAGCATTCAGCCTTGCCTAAAGGACAATCAGTTTTCAGAGTTCCCAGGTGAAGGAACGCATGTGCAAAAATTGAATCCAAATATACTACTGTATCAAAATGTTGTTTATAACACTTATCAAAATGTTGTTTCAAAAGTGTTGTTTATAACATAGTATCAAAATGTTGTTTATAACATTGAATACAAAGTGGCCATTCATTTAATATTCACTCATTACCTCCTTAACTAAATTCAGACTAAGTATCACAACTTTGACTGATGTGGATTTATCACATTTAGTCTCTATAATGGGATTTAAACTTGTTCTCCCTTAATGGCATGTTCTCCCTTAATGGACAAGGTAATTAAACAGATTTTGAAATAATTATTGAATGTATAGATTTCATATATAAAATTGTAACAACAATGTAAAGAATGTGTGGTCTATTCAAAATCCCAATGGTTATACCTTCATCACATTTACCCCTTAACACAAAATGCATCAGTGTATGTTTCTTCAAAATAGGAACACTCTCCTTTGTAACCACACAAACCCAAATCAGAAACTGAAAAATCCAATCAACAGCTCATTTTTTAATTTTACCAATTGCCCCTACAGTGGGAAAAGGTTTCCTTGTCCATTTCAGCTCATGCTTTTCAAATTGGAATTGTTCCTGAGACATTCTCTCATGTGCTTGACACATTGGCAAGCACATATGATGCTAACTCGAGTCTTCCCACAGCTTCCTCCTGAACAGATACAGGCCTAAATTCCAACAGCAAAACCCAGACTGATGCTGTCCTCTCCTCAGTTCATCCCATCCAAAAGGACTTGAAATCCACCTACTCCAACCCTAGTGATGTCAACTTGATAACTGGATGAACTTTTACATACACATGGAAAAATTATTTTCTCATTATAATGAAAATGAAATTTATGGGGCTATATCCTAAAAGCATCTATGTCATAATCCGTACCCAATGTTATGATGCTAAAAATTCCTGATAATCCATATAACTCTATTTTCTCACAAAAGATACATCATCTTTGGAAACATGAAGATTCATAAAGTCCAATTAGAAGGTATATGAAATAAATAGTCTAGGATAGTCATCAAATATAAAACCTTTCACTAGTTCCTAATGTTGCCATTTTCCTTAATCATTTACAAATCTCTCCCCTCTATTGTGAAAGTATAGAGCATAATGAAAGAGAATGTTCATATATGCTGACTCTCACATTGCATATTTTGTGTTAACTTCATTTATGCAATTTTTACAATTAGCAGAAATTTTTTTTGTATTTTAAGGATGCTGAGAAATCCTAAATATTTTTCAAATGATCTTGAATGGATAGTCTAGATCTTACTTTTCCATTTGCTGCATTCTCCTCCCATACCAATTCTAAGATATTCCTTGATTGAATTTACATCATATGAAAAACAATAAAATTATGTCATTTTGCAGGAAGAAGGAAAATTTGAGGCATGTAAAAAGATAAAGCTGAAAACACAGCAATAAAGAGATTGGTAGACAGTGCTCAGAATGGTGTACCCAGAATCAGATCTTTGGCAGGGTTAATTTTTCTACAACTGTGTTATACCATATCCTAGACTCCACTCTTCAAATATCAAGAGTTTCTTCAGGCAAATCTTTACTTATTCATATATCCAGGACTCAGGTCTCACCTTGAATCTTGTCATGAGATTCACCAGATCAACCTTGCTGACATGGGTAAGTTCATATAAGTACAGATATATAAAGCAGTTTTCAGACAGAGACAAGTCTACAGAATCCTATAAGCTGACATTAAATTGAATAATGGTGGTTGTATAAGCTTGCAATAAAAATCTCTAAAGTTGAAGATGGTGGAATAAGAAGTACAGAGTTTCCATTAGTAAAAACGCCTAGAAGATGGATAAAAACTCTCCAAAGGTGCCATTATGGGCTCAAAAGATCAGTGGAGTACCATGCTGGAGGAAGAGAAAGAGAAATTGTGATGGAGAAATTATAGTGAGAAACTCACTTGGCTGTGCCTATTTGCACTTACTCCCCACCCTTGAGTCTAGTAGTTTCTGGTCAGCCTAGTTCCTCTATGTTGGAATTCTGTGGAATGGAATTTGTGAAGTCCCTTGCCACATTGGGAACAGGGTGATATTGCACAGTTCTGATACATTTGTTGCTCAACAAAATTGGACATCTTGATATCACAGCCTTGCCCCATTCCACACAGGAATCCATGGTGCCTGGAATACCATTGTTTACTCAAATAGAGAAGCTGCCATGAATGGCTCAATTGGCCATGTCTCATGGTGCCCATCCCCACGCCTCAAGACCAAAAGCTTCTGATAAGCTTACTCCCTGCCTAGTGGGCTACTGCAGACTGAAAGAATTGGGAAAGCTCTCCTTCTGCCAAGAGTACAGGTGGATGCAGCAGAGCCTGGCCCATGAGGTGATCTGCAATATTGTATTTCTAGGTCTCTATCCTTTTGGTCCTACCGAGTCAGGTTCCTGAAATGCTATTATTTCCAACTGCTATAGAAATAGAACAGATGAGTGTAAAATATCTTGCCTTTGTTGTTGCCAAATGTGCTATCTGTGAAGGCTTGGAATGTGCCATTTTGGGAAGCTGTTTTCCTGGTCCTCTCTCCAAGTCCCTTTGGAATTCTTCTGCACCCACTGCATGTGACCTTGGCTCTGTTTTGACTGGGAAATACAAACACAGTGCCATATAAGAGCTGTAATAGAACCCTATCAACAACAAAATCTTAGACAAGAAAGGGAAACCAATCTTGAGAATCTCAACAACTTAATGGCCCAAATAACAAGCACAAAAGTACAACCATACTAATAAACAAGAATATGGCCAGTCCAAGGAAGAAATTAAAAAGAGAGATGTAAAAACTGGAACAGCCACTCACAGATATTCAAGCAAATCTAAACCAATTCAGAGAGGAAGGAAAATGTATATTAAAAAATATTAAGAAGACACTGGGTGAACATATAAGAAGAAATTGAAAACCTGGAATAAAACTAACAGAAAGGCACAATAGATGAAATTAAACATATGTTAGAGCCAAACAGCAGCAGTTTTGAACAGGAAGAAGGAAGAATTAGTAAGAATTAGTTCTATAAGGCAGGACATCTAAAATAAAAATGAGAAAATTATACATAGAGATAAGAATGGAAAAATTTGAGCAGCATCTCTGGGAATTGAATAATAACATGGAACTCACAAACATACATGAAATGGGTTTCCCAGAAGGAAAAGAGAAGTGAAAAGAGGCAGAAAGTATTTTCAAGGAAATAATGGCAAAAATTATTCCCAAGTCTTATCAAAGACATAAAGATACAAATGCATTGGAATCCCAACAGAATAAAACCTACTGAACCCACTCTGAGACATATACGGATCAGAATGTCAACTTCCAAAGATAGAGGATTTTGAAAGCATTAAGAGAAAAGCAATTCATTACATACAACATAATTGGAATTAAATTAAGTGCCAGCAACTCTGTAAATAAACCCACTACTGTCCCCCATCCATGAGACATGACTTCCAATGGTACAAGCCTCTGTAGAACTGTGGGACATGATATCCAGGGATGATACTTGCCTTGTACACATGAGTTGAGAGTTACTAAAAGTGGAGAAAGAAATGGAATAAAATAAAGTTTCAGCAGCTAAAACTTTCAAATTGGGTTGAGAAGTCATTCGGGAGGCTATCTTATGCAAGTTGTAGCCAGATATTACATGCTACCACCGTGTGCCATAGCACAAACAACAGTATTCCTGAAAACTCTAGGGATTGCCCTTATGCTCTATCTAAGACTATGTAAAGGTTTGCTTAGTAATTCCATCTTCTCAGAAAATTAAATCCTCCAAATTGATCATAGGCAAGATAAGTCCTGAAATCCATAAGTATCAGTCACTCCAGGAAAATAACCAGATTAATTCATCTATCCCAGAAATCCAGTACCCCTTTCCAGCATGAAAAAATTAAAATGCCCTTACCCAGGTAGCCCTGAAGGATGAAAATAAATGAAAAGAAAGAGGTGTAACTGAGAAGTTAGAATTCTGTACATTACTGTGATTACTGACTCATTAAATAGACATTTCTTTATAGAGTATAATGTTTTAGAATAACCAAAAAGTACCTGAAGTTGTGGAACTGAAATCCAGTAGCTCTGATCTCTGATAGTGATTGATAAGTATATTGCAAAGAAATAGTTGTCTGTGTTTGTATGGATCTGCTTCAGGATGTTTTCTTTTAATCCACTGACTCTCTTACTATAATCTGTCAATACAACACTGTCTTAGCCTACCTCAATAGTAAGTCTTAAAATTGTTTAGATTGCAATACTAGTGGTCAGTAAGATGGATGGATAATATGTATGAGATGTTTGGGATTTTCTTTTTCCTTTTAATTTCATTTTCTGGAGTAATGCAAATGTATTAAATGTGATCCTGCTGGTGAATACACATCTGTGTGATGATACTGTGAACAATCTATTTTATACTTTGAATGCCCTTTATGATGTGGGGAGCTATCTCAGTAAAAATATAGGAAAAAAATTAAGTGCCAATTTCTTTTCAGAAACCATGGAGGTGAGATGATACTGGTATGATATATTTAAACTACTGAAAGAGAAAATATGCCACCTAGTTTCTATTCAACTGACCAAACTCTTCAAGAATGAGGGAGAGTTTAAAAATATTCATTAAAAAACAGAAGCTGAGAGAATCCATTAGCAAGACTCCTGACCTGCAAGAAATATTAAAGGGCATTTATGCTAGTTGAACAGAAAAGACAGGGAAGAGAGGCTTGGACGACAGTGAGACATGAAGATTATCAGTAATGGTCCCTTAGAGGACCAAAAAGAGGCAATAGGACATACAAAAGCCAAAGGATAATATAGTTGAAGTATTATCTACAGAGTAAGAACATTGTGTGTTAATGTATTAAACTCTCTAATTAAAATGCACAGATTGGTAAAATGGGTGAATGATCTGTTCATATGCCATCTGCAATAGACTCACCTTAGACCAAAGGTTACAAGTAGATGAACGGCTGAAAAATTTATTCCATTCAGGCAATAACCAAGAAACAGCTAAGGTATCTATACAATATTATACAAGACAAACTTTCAGTACAAAAAGTTTATGAGACAAAGAAGAACATTATATATTTAGAAAAGGGGCAATCCACCAAAAAAACCAACAATCATAAATGTTATGTGCCTGTATTAGGGTTCTGTAGAGAAACAGAATCAACAGAGAACACTCCCAAATATAAAATATATAAAAGTGTCTCACATGACCATGGAAACACAGAGTCCAAAATGCACAGGCTGTGAAACCAACAATTCCAATGGAAGGTCTGGATGAACTCCACAGGAGAGGCTTACCAGCTGAAGCAGGAAGAGAGCCTGTCTCTTCTGAATCCTCCTTAAAAGGCTCCCAGTGATTAGATTAAGCATCACTCACTGCAGAAGTCACTTCCCTTGGATGATTACAAATCAGCTGTGGATGCAGCTGACATGATCATTATTTAATTCTATGAAAGTCCTCATCTCAACAGACAGGCCAGCACTTGCCCAACCAGACAAACAAGTACCACCACTTGGCCAAGTTGACACATGAACCCGACCATGATAGTCCACCCCTTGTCAAATTCGCTAGGTAAAATTGCTTAGTTCTATTGCTGTGGACATGAGCCAATGGCATGTGAACCTCATCTGTTGTTGATTACATCCACAGTAATCAATGGCATGTGAACCTCATCTGTTGTTGATTACATCCACAGTCAGCTAGGAGGTGTGCCTGCTGCAGTGAATGATATTGGATTTAATTGGCTGGTGCTTAAATGAGAGACTCAACATAGCACAGCCCAAGAAGCTCAGCATACCTCATCTCAGCACTCGCAGCTCAGCCCAGGCTTTTGGAGATGTAGAAAGAAATCACCCCAAGGAAAGTTGTTGGAACCCAGAGGACTGGAGAGAAGGCCAGCATAGATCACCCTGTGCCTTTCCTCACAAGAAAGAACATCAGTTGGAAGTTAGCTGCCTTTCCTCTGAAGAAATAATGAAGTAAATCCCCTTTTATTGAAAGCTTATCCATCTCTGGTGTGTTGCATTCTGGCAGCTAGCAAACTAGAACAGAATTTGGTACTGGACAGTGGGGTGCTGCTGTATTTTGCAAGTACCAGATATGTTGGATTGGTTTTTTGGATGGGTAAGGGGTAGATTTTGGAGGAACTGTGAAGAAAATGATGGAGAATTCCTGGAGGGCTTGAAGAAGCTCTTGATGTAAACAGAACCACTGCCAATCTGGACAAAGGGGGCCACAAAAGGGACAAATTGGAATTTGAAAAGTGAGAACCATGTAATCTCGGGTCTGAAGCCAAGAAAAATTGGCCAGGAGAGTGAGAGGGTGAGTTTAACCTGAAGGGCAAGGCTTAGTCTCCCACCTTGTTGCAGTGGAAGAGTCGTGCAGCCTCAGGCCTTGGAGAAGGTACAACACACTCCTTGTGGGGCTGGGGAGAGCCAGGCTGCCACCACATGGAGGGACTGAGCATGTGCCCCAGAAATGGTGGAGAACCCAGGAGTGGCCCTGACACCTGGAAATTGGAACTGAGAAAAAGGTGGTCTCCTCAGTGTTCCCAGAGTTTGATTCAGAAAGAGGCAGGCCACTGCATAGGCCCTTGGAAAGGGTGGGGCTGCCATTTTCTAAAGCTGAAGGATAAATGACTTTCAGACTTTGAAATCCAGTGGTGTCTGCCTTGCAGGTTTTCCTTCCAATTTCTCCCTAAGGATCCTGTGACTGTCTCTCCTTTGCATATTGACACCAGATAGCCTGTTTTGAGATTAATAAGTCCACAGCCAGAAGAGAATTTGTGCCACTTTGATATAATTTATGGTGATGCATATAGTAGCCAAGTTGACAAGGGGTGGACATGTTGTAGTTAGATTCAGTTGTCAGCTTGGCTAGGTGAAGGTGCTTAGTTCTATTGCTGCGGACATGAGCCAATAGCATGTGAACCTCATCCCGTTCTTAGCTTCTAACGTCTTAAGACATTCTGTTCACTTTGAGCTTTCATGTCCCTTGGCTTTCCCAATAGTGAAAGCTTCATTTTTTCCTCATGTGTCAAAATGAAACATCTATGTTTATCCAGCAAAATGAGGCTACAATGTACACATTTACCTGGGTAACTTCAGAAGGCCTCTTATTTTTCCCTATGATAATACTACCAATAGTTATATCTAAAGATATTTATTGAACCTTAGAAAATGCTAAGGACTTTATGCATATTATTTGGCATTATTAATCCAATCTGTTCGATGAAAAGAAAAAGGTACTTCATATATAAGTATTTTATTGAAGGTCATGAAATTGGGAAGATTCAGGGCCAAAATTTGAAACCAGGAATCTTAAATCGAGATCAAGTACATTTTCTATTACTCCAAAGCTACTGTTATGGGTTTTTACAAGGCTATCTGCATGGATAATTGCCCATTTCTATTTGTTGATCATTAAGCATGTGTAGAAGAAAGAGGTATTTACAAAATTTTCTGTTCCTGAGTCACAATGTACTTAACAACAATGGTGGGTTATCTGCTCAATGCACTCAAATGATCAGTGCTTGAGACACTACCATTTCAGAAAAATAAAGGATTTATTACTAACCACAAAGGAGAAGATCAGATGGCCTATTGGCCTAAAATCACTTTCCAAAACTATAATAACTCTGTCAGATTTATAGTATCCAGAAAATGGGCAGATTTTAGAACAAGAAGCACAATGGACTGAGATGTGAAGGTTGGAGATGATCTAATTATTAAGCCAGAACAAACTGATGACATGCTTAGTCACAGAACACATGTAAGAAAATGGCAGTCTTAATATGATGAAAGGTGTTTGAAAATGTTATGTATATTAAAAGCAGATAACTTGTTCTAAGTTTCCATAGCTGGAGGAGAATTATTTACCAGCACAGTCCACATTATAACCTATTTCTATTTGTCTCTGTGCCTAATACCATTACTGAAATTATTTAAGGTTTTTTGTGATACTGTGGTGGAATGAATGATTTTGTATATGGAAATAATGTCTTTTTGGGGTCCAGATGGTTCAGTGTGCTGGTTTGAAGTTGTACCCCAGAAAATGCAATGTTCTTTTTTTCCATTCTCATAGGTACAGACATACTGTGTGTGGGACATTTATGCCAGTTTATTTCAAATAAGATGTGACCCAATCCTTTCAAGGTGGGTGTTACAGTTTGCTAAAGCTGCTAGAGTGCAATACACCCGAAATGAGTTGCCTTTTACAAAGGGATTTATTGTCACAAGTTACAATTCTAAGGCCATGAAAACACCCACAATAAGGAGCCAATAAGACGATATCTACTCAGATAAAGGCAGCTGGCACTGGGGTTCCTCTGCAACATGAGAAAGTGCATGGCCATGTCTTCAGTCCTATCCTGGCTTCTGGTTTCAAATAGCTCTTTCAGCTCCTGAGGGTCTGTCTTGCTTCTGCCTGGGGTATTTTCTGTCCTAGCTTTCTCTCAGTGTGTGAGATACCTTAAAGGATTCCAGTACAGTAAAACTGAATGGGCATTAAATAATCAGGGTCACATCCCCATAGAAACAACCTAAGCAAATGGTTCTACTCACCATAAGTCTTATTCACAATATTGGATTGAAAGAGTATGGTTTTTCTCGGGTGACTAGCAGTTTCAGACCACCACAGTGGGACTTAATCCTTTTATTGGTGTCTTTGTGAGTAGATAAAAGACAGAAGAAAAGCTCAGGTAGCTCAGAGAGTAACATCTGGAGAATTTTTAAAGAACTGGCAGAAAAATCCCCAGGAGAAACTTCTAGAGAAAAATCCTGGGAATGCTAAGAAATAACCCACAGAAGCTGGGAGAGGAGGTTACTTGAATGATGAGCTGAAAGCAATGAAACCCAGAAGTGAAGGATCAGCAGACACTGGTCATGGGCCTTCCTACCTGACAGAGGAAACACAGATGCCAGTGGCCTTTCTTCAGAGAGCATATTTTACTGTAGATGCCTTAATTTGGATTGTTCACTGTCTCAGGACTGTAAATTTTCAAACTAACATATCCCCATTTTGAAAGCTAACCCATTTCTGATGTGTTGAATTTCAGCAGCTTTATCAAACTGAAAAGCAGTCACTTGTGGTTTAAATTTTAAACCACATATGTCAGGTGGGGCAATTATGCTTTGATACAGCTCTGTCTAACAAAATAGTTTTAGAATCACAATGGATTGGTTCTGGGGCTGGCTCACTAATAAACGTTAGGGACAGTGTTTAAGGCCCCAATGTTGTAAAAGAGGATAAAGGGGTAAAAGTAAGTGTCAGTCACAAAGTTTTACAACCACAAGATAAAGACAATATAGTTATATAGACATTATACAAGATCAAGTTAGCTGAATCTTTATTCAGTAATTTCAGTTACTTGTCTCTGGTTATTCCAATATACTAGAAAGCAAAATGTATCTATGTAAGGATTAAGAAATCATAATTGTTAAATTTTAACTTCTCATATACAGCCTCTCTTTCTCATTTGATCATTATCACAATCTTGAAGGTTATCTTGTTGATTAACTTTATACCTTCTCGAAGCTGAAAAGAGAAATTGATCTTATGGGGTAGAGGAATTAAACTGGATGCTCTTATTAGAGAGTATGGTACCTCAGTTTCAGGGCTTATCTGGTATGGGGGCAATCACGGGTTTATGTCTCAAAAAATAAACTTAATACAACATTTAGAAAGTCTTAAATAGAGCTTTTTGCATTCTTTAGGGTTTTCAGTAACCCTGGTGATTGGGGTTCGGCATTTTGTGATAATTTGCAATATCTGACTGAATTACTTGGTTACTTGCATAAAAGTAACCCTGAGAAGTATCTCTCAACTCTATTTGGAGTCTCTTAACCATTGAAACTTTATTTCCTTCCCCCATTTTGTTCAAGAAAGTATTAACCAAATCCATTATGCCAGGGCTCATTCCTGGGAGTACACATTGCTGGGAGACTTACACCACTGCAAGTAATGTCCCATGTTGGGGAGAAAGGTAGTGACTTTACTTGCTAAATACCACATCTGAGCCACAAAAGAGGTTCTGTGGGGGTGACTCTTAGGCACTAAGTAAATATAAGCTTAGCTTCACAAATACGTAAATAACTTTCATAAATGTAAGCCTCGAGATTGAGGGCTTGGCTTATTAAATTGGAACCTCTATTGCTTAAGGGAATAGGCAGAATTTCCCAGGTGGGAATGCTTAATAATTCCATGCTTTTTCTCCAGTCCCTCAAGAATTTGCCAATTCTTTCTTCGTTATCTGCCCAAAATGTCTCAGTTATCACAATAATGTATACAGTGCATCAAGAGCACAAGCCTTATTCTAGATCCTATGTCAAAGAAAGCTGAATTATGTTGTTTAGATAAACTGACAAAGCAGGTTAAATTAGATTATGTGTTTTTGTAAGTTAAAATTTTGGGCAAAATATATACCTCTTCTTTGGTCTCACACAAAACTTAAAGTTTTAATATATTCTCAAGATAATCCTTTAGCTTTCATTCTGGTGTACTTTAGTCCTAATCTGATAAGCTTTGTTCACATCACTAATTAAAATCACATCTCCTTTTCACCTTCTTTCACAGTTGTTGTATGTTTGAGTTTTGAATTTCAGGGCTAGAGTATTTTAAATCTGTGTCCCAGGTCCACACAGCTACCCAAAGTTCCAGGGAAATACCAGGTTATACACAAATAGCAAACTATCTCAGGATTTAGAAATAACAATTAAACCTCAGGAATAAATGTGCTTGCAGTATGCAATTACATCCTAGGCCATAACATTATCATTAGTATTTTTAAATGAGCCTATTTCAGACATTTAAAAAATTGAGAGTTGGCTTATATTGGGGTCATCAACAACAAAATATCACAGAAGTTTTTCCTGTCTCATATTAACCCATTTATCAAGGTTTTGTTAAGTAAAATGAGGAACATGATGTATACACCTACTTTGCTTCTCTTCTAAAGTCCCTTTATGATAAACATGAAGTCTTGACTTATAGATGACCATATATACTTTTAGAGAAGCATTAGAAAAAATGTACTGTAACTAAAAAATTTTCTTGTTTCTGTAAATAGTATGTAAACTTTTTTCTAAGAATAAATAAAATCATGAATAACAACATCATACTGTTGTTTAACATCATGCAGATCAGTATCAGGAAATAACATGGACAGAGAGAACATTGCTAAGTCTTTAAGAATTTTATACAATCTCTAAATATATAAATGACATTTCATGCATATAAATTTAGTAACAGAAGTATATTAGCCAGGATTCCCTAGGGAAACAGAACCAACAGGAGACATCTGAAATATGTGATTTTATAGAAGTGTCTCAGATAACTGTAGGGATGCCAAAGTCCAATCTCCCAAGGCAGGCAGTGAACTGGCAAATCCAATGAAAGTTCTCCATGAACTCCCCAAAAGAGGCTGACCAGGTGAAAGGGAGATGAAATTTATCTTCTCTATCTATGCTGAAGTCACCACTTCTCAAAAAAATGTCCTCAAATGATTGGATTAATTCTAGCTGATTGGACTCTCATTGTGGAAAATACTACATCAGTCAGCCATAGATGCCATCAGCTATAGACATAAACAAGTGACTGCTGATTCAATAAGCCAGCCTTCTGGCTTATTAACGAGCCATAAAATGTCCTTGTATTAAGGAAAAGTTCAGAACTTGTTTGACCAGACAACTTTGCTCCAACACCTAATCAAATTGGCACACAAACTAAGCATAACCATCCAACATTGGTTAACCTGGCAGCTATACACATCAAACATCACCTTAAACCATATTTAAGTTCTGAATAGAACACAATAATAGACATATTTTTCACCTAATAATTCCAGCTCTCATGTACAACCAGAAAGAAAATAAATCATTCCAGAAAAGGGCACAAGTTCTTGGCTAATATTCACTCCTAGAACATCAAATACTACAAGAAGAACAGTGCAATTTATATCATATGATAAGGAGATAAAATAGAGAAGGAAATAAAGATATTTGACTTATGTACAAATACAAACATATAATGAACCAAGGAACAAGTATGCATAACAATACAGTCCTCCTTTCTGTAACTAGTTACACAGGTGAGGTTCATATTTATCACTAACTTCTTCCACTACAAACTCCATTCTCCCTTTACCCTCAGCAATCACTTCAGCTGATCATGGTTCTTTACCTGGTGTGGTGACCTAAACTTTCATTCCTGAAGTTTCTGGGCCATTGGTATTCCTGGATTGGGTTCTTGCATTTTTCCATTGACTTTAATCACAGGGCATGGTAATAATGAAAGAGGTAGCCTAACAGATTGCCTGATCCAAGGAAAATGCATCTTTACCTCCCTTGTGTAGTTGGGTCCTATTTCCTCAGAATAAGATCAACCACCCCAGACAAAACAGTAATACCCTTCCTTGTCTGTGGATTCAGAGGGATGAGAAACCCAAAAGGAGTTCAGGTAGCAGTCTTAACATCAAGTTCAATGGAATCACTGTTGTGTCTCCTGGTAGTAACAGTGCTTCTTTTGGAACTAGACTTGGAGAGCAGCAAAACTTGATGTTGGAGGGAAAGTAATAAAAAATTTTTCTAGTGGCCCACTATGGGTGATAGTGAGTGGTGCCACTCTCATTTCCACCCACTGATTTCTGGACCTGTGAATCCTTGCTATGGAGGAAAAACGAAATGTATTGAATGGTGATTCAGAGCATACCCAGCCTTATAAAGAATATTGCCCAAGATTTGCAAGGTTTTTGCACATAGTTAGTGTTATAATTGACTCTTTGAAGACTATCCCTCCATTCTATCAACCCAACTGCCTCTAGATGATGGGAGACATTGTATGACCAGGGATTTCTATGAACATGTGTCCATTCTTGCACATCACTTGCTGTGAGGTGGGTACCTTGATCATAAGTAATGCTGTATGGAATAACATGACAATAAATAAGGCATTCCATAAGTTGACAGATGGTGGTTTTGGCAAAAACATTGCATGCAGGGAAGGTTGTCCATATCCAGAGTATAAGTCTATTCCACTTAGAACAAATTGCTGTCCCTTTCATGATGGAAGTGGTCCAATATAATCAACCTGCCACCAGGTAGCAGACTGATCACCTCAGGGAAATGGTGTTATATCAGGGATTATATGTGGGTCTCTGCTGCAAGCAGATTGGGAACTCAGCAGTGGTGGTAGCCTTGGCAAAGGGAAGTCTGTGTAACTGAGCCCCCACATAGCCTCCATCGCAATACCATGACCACTTTTTTCATTATCCCTTTGAGCAATGACAGGAGTGATGGGGAAAAACGGATGACTTGTATCCATATAATGGGTTATTTCGATTATTTCATTACTAAAACCCTCCTCTGCCCCTCTGATGAACATTCACAAGGACACAAACATCTTCATATTTCTTGTCCACCCAGAATATTCTATGCTCATATCACTTCCCCACATGTCTATGTCATCAGTTCCCCTAATGGTTCGCCTTCCAAGTCCCTGATAATCCAGCCAAACCAATAGAAAAAGCCCGTGGGTCAGTACACAAGCACATCTTCCAAGTTCTCCTTTCACAAAAACTGAAAATGAGGTGCACTGCTTGATGTGCCAATCACAAAGAAGATTTCCACTCAACCCTTTCCTTCAGGGATATCCCATAAAGGTACCACAGTGCTACCGATGTCCAATTTTCAGCAGTACAGGTATATAATGCATCTGTAAACCAGGTCCAAGTTTTCTTTCATTTTTAAATTTTTTAAGTCAACCAATTATAAGGAAGTCCGCAAGAGGCTATAACTCTGAGATGGGAAAGAGAATTAATATGGCAGGAGTAGGGACCATGACATTTTGACAATGTCCTCCTGTAACTAACTTGTGCCTTTAGGATCTCTACAAGCCTTATCTCACATATACCATTTCCATGTTATGATGGAGTGCTGCTCTTTATGTTATGGCTTGGTAGGTCAGACAGCACTCAGATCATGACAGGCACCTCAGGCCTCATTGTAACTTGATGACCATGTTAAATATACAGTCTTTACTAAGGCCCAGTAACAGGCTGAAACTGTTTCTCAAAAGGAGAGTAGCTATTTACAGGAAATGGACCATACAGCCTATATATGACATTCCTTCTATTGGAGATTAAAAATCACTTTGCCTTAATAATATCCAAAAATTATGAACAGCAACAAATCATGTAGGCTATCAAGCCCTAGGAAATATATGCAATTGTGTACTTTGAACAAATAAAACCCAGGAATACTTTTTTGTACTTCTAATGCACATTTTATTTACTTATAAATTTTGTCGAGTAGATTTCTTTGTTAGTTGTATCCCAAGGGTATTTATATTTCAAAAATGATTTGTTCACTATGCTTACCATTGCAAAGTTAGTATTAGAAAAAGTTATGAATTAGGGAATTATTTCAGAGCAAGTATGGCCTTTTCTGCAGCATTCCCTTATTATCTACAATTGCTAATATCCATGCCCATTAGAAAGTATTCTAAACCAATGCCACTCTCCTCCATCTTTCTGTAGCAAATCTTCCTTCATAGTTACCTTTATTGGTTAGGCCCTGAGGACAGGAAATGGTGAGACACCATTGGGAGATTTACACCTCATTGAAGGGTGAAGGCAGTGAGTTAACTTGTGGTTTTGGCTTTAAGAGAGAGGTCACAAATGAGGATTTCTAAGGTGAAACTTTAGCATAATGATAAGTAGGTTTTTCTTCTCCTTTGCAAAAATAAGTTTCATAAGGCAAAAATAAGTTTCCCTAAGATCAAGGAAATGTTCCATCAAATTGGGAGTCCCCAGAGATTGTGAGAATATTGGTTCCTCCTCAGGTGGGTGAACTTTAATATTTCCATGTTTTTTTTCTCAATCACTCAAAGGGAATTTGCATATATATATATATAATTTTTTATTGTGAAATATAGCATATAAAAAGCAATAAATTTCAAAGTACATTGAAACAAGTAGGTATAGAAGATATTTAATTGTTTGGTATAGGTCACAGTTCCACAATTTTAGGTTTTACCTACTAATTGCTCCAAGATACTGGAGAGTAAGAGAAATACCAGTATAATGATTCCACAGTCATACTCATTTATTTAATCCTGTTTTCTCTGTTATAACTCCTCCTTATCATTTCATCCTCCTCCCAAATTTAGAGGTATTTAGGAAATACCCATTCTAACGTTTTCATGTTGGGAAGGGCTGTTGACAACATGGTATAGTTGGATGCAACTTGACCTTCTCAGAAAGACTGGCCACTCTGGAATCAAAGAAGTGTCTGGCCTAGGAACTCCTTTGCAGTTTGTAGGACTCTGGAAAGTAATCATAGTGTATGAGGAATTTATAGAATCTCAGATAGAGTCTCAGATGTTCTTTAGCATTGACAGAAATAGTTTTGACTGGGATGTGACAAACCATGGTAAGTAGCAATATCTAGCCGAGGCTTGCATAAGATTAGCCTCCAGAATAGTCTCTCAATTATTTTGAACATGCTTAGCCACAGATACAGTATTTTGTTGTAATTATTTTCCCCCTTTTCATCAAGAAGCTATTGTTGATCCAATAGTTCCAGGGCCAGGCTTATCCTGGGATTCATGTCTTTTGTTGCCAGGAAGAATTTCACCCTTGAATGTTTTGTCCCATGTGGGAGGAGGGTAAAATTTTTACTTGCAGAGTTCAGCCTAGAGAGATGGTGGCCACAGCTTAGCAACAAAAGAGGCCATCTGGAAGAAACTTTTCAGCACAACTATAGTTAGGCTTTAGTTCTCTGCTACATAAATAAGTTTCAGAAGAACAAGGTTCAAGACCAAGCACATCACCTGTTGACTTGGTGGTCCCTATTATTTGAGACAGAATCAGGTGTTTCTCTCATAATAAAACTTTAACAGTTCCATATTTTTTCTCCCATGCCTCAAGGGACTTTCCCAATGCTTTCAAATTATCTATTCAATATAGTCTTGGATACATACAGATATTATGTTAAGCTATACAGAATTACAAACCCTTATTCCCCCTCTGGTCTCCATGTGTTTAGGTTCTTTAAATGATCTATAGATAGGTTGAGTTAGGTTACGTGCTACAGAAAATTTAGATTTTGTACAAGGGAAACATCTCTACCTTTGATCTCATACAGTAAGTGAAGTTCTAAAATATGAGTGACCTACTTAAACCTGTATCTGACTTACCTCAGTCCCTATCACATTGACTTTGTTCTTATCTCTAGTTGAATGCTGATCTCTTTTATTTTATTCTTTTAAACTGTTGTATGTGGCAATGCTGACTTTCAAAGATGCAGGACTCCAACTCTGAGTCCCAGGTGTCACCCACTCCTAGTAGAAAATAAAAGGAAAGTTATTCAAAACTTATAAATAAGAGGCACCTTCACAAAATTTACACCCAAAGCACAAGCAACCCAAAGCTCCAGGCGAATACCAGGTCATGCATATAGAGCACAATATCTTAAAATGTAAAAATAACAATTTTAGCTCTGGACTAGATGTAACTGATATAAAAGACCACAATCTATGCCCCAATTTCTCATAAGTATTTCCTAATAGAGACCATACAGTGTTTGTCCTTTTGTTTCTGGCTTATTTTGCTTCACATAACCCCTCAGTTCATTCACATAGGTGCATACCTCACAACTTTGTTCCTTTCTGTAGCTGCTCAATATTTGATCATATGTATACACTACTGTTCCCCATTCTACTTCTCAGTCAATGTAACTTCCATCTATTGGACATCATATGTTATGTACATTGCCAACAATTCATGCCTGACATTATTCTCACTTAGTTGTACAATCATCAGCACTCTCAAATTTTGAACAATTTTGAATGATACAAAGAGAAAAACACACATTCACCTAGAATAAAATAAAATACCTCCCCTATATTTTGTCCTTCACCCCTAATTATTTACCCCGGGTATTGCTGTTGTACTGTTGATGTCTTCTTGTGAAATACAGAACATAGCATGCAACAGTAGTTTTCCAACTACATCTATCTATCTACTTTTACTCATTGTACCATATTCAATCTCTTCAAGCAGTTCATGCAAGAATTTATTTATATTTCTAGTGTTAATTAATGAGCTACATGGCATTATAAAACCCCTTTCAATCATATTCACATTCAATATGGCAACTATGCTAATAGACCCCCTAATAAACTGCTTTCACTTCTATCTATTTCCTTATATTTTTCAACCTCACTAGCTAACCATTCATCCATCCTTAGTTTCTATGTAGCTCTATAATCCTCTGAGTATACCTTTTCCATGGTCATAATAAAAAAATCATATAATATCTAGCCTTTTGGTGTTTGACTTATTTCACTCAGCTTTATGTCCTGAAAGTTCATCCATGTTGTCATATGATTCAGGACCTCATTTCATCTTACTTGGATTGTTTTTTTCTTTTTGCTATTGTGAATTATGCTTCCATGAACAAAAGTATTCAAATATTTGTCTTTGTCATTGTTTTAATCTCTTCTGGGTGTATACGAAGTAGTGGTATTGCAAAATCATAGGGCCACTTGATATTTAGTTTTCTAAGGGTCCACCAAACTGTCTTCAATATTACCTGTATAATTATACATTCCCATCAGCAGTGCATAAGTGTTCCAATTTCCCCACATCTTCTCTAACATTTGTATATCCTTGTTTCTTTACTACCAGCTATCCATATAAGGATGAGGTGGAATTATATTGTAGTTTTGATCTGCATTTCCCTTATAGCTAATGAAAATGAGAATCTCTCAATGTGCATTATAGCATGTGTATTTTATTTTTGGAAAACATGACAGCTCATATCCTTAGCTTATTTTATAAGTGATGTTCTAGTTTGCTAGCTGCCAGAATGCAATATACCAGAAACAGAATGGCTTTTAAAAAGGGGAATTTAATAAGAAGCTAGTTCACAATTTTAAGGCCAAGAAAATGTCCCAATTAAAACTAGTCTATAGAAATGTCCAATCTAAGGCATCCAGGGAAAGATACCTTGATTCAATAAGGCTTATGAAGTTCAGGGTTTCTCTCTCTCAAGTGAGAAGACACATGGTGAACACAGTCAGAGTTTCTGTCTCATCTGGAAAGCCACATGGTGAACACAGTCAGGGTTCCTCTTTCATCTTGATGAGCACAGCACCATCTGCTACCTTCTTCTCCTAGCTTCCTGTTTCATGAAGCTGCCTGGGAGATATTTTCCTTCTTCATCTCCAAAGGTCACTGGCTGTTGGACTCTGCTTTTCATGGCTATGTCATTTTGCTCTGATCTCTCTGAATTCACTTTCATTCTACAAAATGGTTCCTTTTTTGTAGGATTCCAGAAACTTATAAAGAGCCACCCAAATGGGTGGAGACATGTCATCACCTAATTCAGCTTAACAAACACTCTTGACTAAATCACCTCTCCAGGGAGATGATTACAGTTGAAAGCGTATAGTATTGAACAGAGATCATTCTGCCTTTATGAAATGGGATTTATATTAAAACATGGCTTTTCTACGGGGCATGCATCTTTTCAAACCAGCACAATTGGGTTGTTTGTTTTGTTGAATTGTATGATTTCTTTATGTATACAAGATATCAAATCATTGTAGAATTCATGATTTCCAAATATTTTATCCCATGGTGTTGGCAGCCTCCTGACCTTTTAGGCAAAAATTTTTGAGGTATAAAAGCATTTGATTTTGATATTCCAATTTACATATTTTCTTTGCACTTTGGGTGCAGTTTAGGAAGTTATCTCTTATTACAGGATCTTGAAGATGTTTCTATTTATTTTCTTCTAAGAGTTTTATGGTACTGGCTCTTATATTTATATCTATCATCTCCTTTGAGTTAACTTTTTCTTTCTCCTTTTTTTTTGCATGGGCAAGCACTGGGAATTGAATCTGGGCCTCTGGCATGGGAGGCAAGTATTCTGCCACTGAGCCACCATCACACCACCCTGAGTTAACTTTTGTAAAGGGTGTAAAGTAAGGCTCTCCTTCATTCTTTTGACTATTGATATCCAGTTATTCTACACTAATTTATTGAAAATGATATTCTGTCCCAGTTAAGTGGATTTGGGTACATTGTTCAAGACTAGCTAACCATAGATTTCGTGGTCTTTTTCTACACTCAGTTATTTTCCATTTGCCAATACCTTTATCTTTGTGACAGTACCATGATGATTTGACCCTTGTGTCTTGATAATAAGCATTAAAATCAGGAAGTGTTAATCTTCCTACTTCATTTTTTGTGGGATATTTTAGCTGATGAAGATCTCTTTCCCTTCCAATTTGTATTTGACAATTAGCATTTCCAAGTCTCCCTAATAGGTTTTTGGAATTGTTCTTGTTATTTCATTGAAGCTGTAGATCAATTTGGGTATAATTGACATCTTAACTACATTTAACCTTACTATCTATCAATAGTGAATGTCTTTCAACTGAATTAAATCCTTTCTAATTTCTTTTAGCAATATTAGGTAGTTTTCTGTGTACAGGTCTTTTCAATATAAGGCTAAGTTTATTCCTAGGTACTTGATTATTTTAGCTGCTATTTAGAATGAATTTTTTTTCTTAATTGTCTCCTCAGTTAGGTCTAGACTTGTGTACAGAAACATATCTGATTTTTGCATATCAATGTTGCATCTTACCATTCTCTGAATTCATTTATAGCTCAAGAAGCATTGTCATAGATTTCTCAGGATTTTCCAAATATAGCATCATGTCATCTGAAAACAGTGAAAGGATTGCTTCTTCCTTTCTCACTTGGATGGCTTTTATTTATTTTTCCTGTCTCATTGCTTTAAATAGAACTTCTAGTACAATGTTGAATAATGGTGCAGTGGGTATCTTTGTCTTATTCCCAGTCTTAGGAAGAAGGATTTCAGTCTTTTACCTTTGAGTATGATTCTGGCTATGGGTTTTTTATATGTGCCCTTTTTTTTGCATGGGCAGGCACCAGCAATTGCACCCGGGTCTCTGGCATGGCAGGTAGTATATGTGCTCTTTATCTTATCAAGGAAGTTTTTTTAAATTCATAACTTTTGAAATTTTTTTACCAGAAAAAGATGGTGAATTCTGCCCAATGATTCTTCAGCATTAATCTGGATGATTAAGTAAGTTTTACCTTTCAATTTGTTGATACGCTGTTTTACATTGATTGATTTTCTTGTGTTGACACAACCTCACATTCTGGTATATTTCTCTCTTGATTGTGGTGTATAATTCTTTAAATGTGCCATTGGATTCAATTTGCTAGTATTTGCTGAGCATATTGCATATGTATTCTTTATGGAGATTGGTCTCTAATTTTCCTTTCTTATAGCATCTTAAACATTTTTGGTATTAGAGTGATGTTATCTTCATTGTTTTGGAAGAGTTTGAGCTGGATTTGTTTTTGTTCTTTTTGTAATATTTGATAAAATTCCTCTGTGAAGCCTTCTGTCCTTGGGGTTTTCTTTATAAGATTTTTGGTGACTGATTTAATCTCATTAATTATGCTTCATTTATTGAGATCTATTTTTTCTCAATCACTGTAACTTGTTCATGTGCATCTAGGAATTTAGTCATTTGTTCTAAGCTGTCTAATTTGTTGGCTTTTTGTTCATAGTATATTCATGACTTTTATTTTACTTCTTCAGGGCCCATTTTAAGAACCCTACATTATTTCTGATTTTGTTTATTTGCATCTTTTTTTTTTTTCTTTGTCAGCCTAGCTAAGGGCCCATTGATTTTATTGATTTTCTCAAAGGACCAATTTTTGGTTTCACTGATTCTTTGTATTCTGTTTTTTCTCTTCAGTTCATTTAATTCTTCTTTAATCTTTGTTACTTGTATTCCTCTATTTTTGGGGGGGTTGGTTTGCTTTTCTTTCTCTAGTTCCTCCAATTGAGTGGTTAGACCAGTGAACTCCCTCTTTCTTTTTAAATACAGGCATTTAGTGCAAACAATTTCCCTCTCAGCACTACCTTTGCCATGTCCCATATGTTCTGATCTTGTTATATTCTATTCACATTCATCTCCTGGTACTTGTCAATTTCTGTAGTATTTTCTTCTTTGACCCACTAATTATTTAAATGTACATTACTTAATCTCATGTATCTGTGAAAGTTCATCTTTAGTGGTTATTGATTTCCTGCTTCACTCCATTTTAATCAGAGAAATAATTTCAATATTTCTGAATTTTTCAATCTTTCTAAATTTTTAAACATCTTTTGTGTCCAGTATATTATTTATCATAGAGAAGATCCCTGTATCAGTAGAGAAGAATGCGTTCTCTGCTGTTTTGTCATGTAATGATCTATATATGTTTCTTAGGTCTAATTATTTTATCAAGATATTTAAATTCATGATTTTCTGGCTGATTATATGTCTGATTGTTCTTTCTATAAAGGAGAGTGTTGTACTGACTTCTGCCACTATTATTCTTGAAAAGTCCATTACTCCCTTCAGTTTTTCCAGTGCTTGCTTTGTGTACATTAGAGTTGCATAATTGACTGCATAAATATGTATGGTTCTGATTTCTTCTTGTTGAATTGGTCTTTTTTTAATATGTAGTGTTCTTTTTTGTGTCTTATGATGTCTTTACATTTAAAGTCTACTTGGTCTGATAGTAGTAAAAATACTCCTGCTTTCTTTGGCCTACAACTTCCATGGAAAACTTTTTCCATCCTTTCACTGCATTCTGTTTGCTTCCCTGGGTCTAAGATGAGTCTTTTGTAAACAGCATATAAATGGGCCATATTCTTAATCCATTCTGCTAATCTATACTTTATAATTGGTGAATTTAGTCTGTTAATATTCAAAGTTGTTACTCTAAAGGTACTTCTTGAATCTACCATCTTATGCTTTGATTTATATTTGTCAAATCTTTATATTCTTTTCCCTCTTTCTCTTTTTATCCTTTAGGTTACCGTTACTGGTAGTACTATTCAATTCTGTGCCCCGCTCCAGTTTTCCAACCCCCATCTTTATTTTCACCTAATGAAGTCCCTTTAGTATTTCTTCTAGGGTTCAAGAATTTCTCTCAGACTTTGTCATTGAAAATTTTGGTCTCTCCCTTACTTTTTTCAGGACAATTTGACTGGTTACAGAATTCTGGAATGGAAGTCTTTCTCTTTGCAGATCTTTAATATATCAAAGACCCACCTTCTCACCTCCTTGTTTATTGTTGAATAGTCCACATTCAGTCTTTTATGATTTTCCTTTTATGTGGTGACTTGCTTCCTTCTTGCTCCTTTTGGCATTTTCTCCTCCTCTTCACCATTTGACAGATTGATTAGTATGTGTCTGAGGGTAGGCCTATTTGGATTTATTCTATTTAGGTCCTGTTAATTTTATTTGATTTGCATACTTATGTCTTTTATAAAGGTTAGGAATATTTCCCCCATTACTTCCACAATCTTCTTAGCCCTTACTCTTCTGTTCTTCTTTTATGACACTGATGATTCTATTATTTGTGCTGTACATGTTGTTCATTATTTCTCTGAGATCCAATTCAAGTTTGTCCATCTGCTTTGCCATTTTTCTTTTGTACATTTAGATTCAATTTCTCTGTCCTCTAGTCTCTTATTTTTTCTTCTACCTCTCCAAATCTGCTGTTGTGCATCTCTAGCATATTTTTAATTTTGTCTACCATCTCTTTAATCTCTGTGATATCTGCTGTTTTTACTACTCATTTTTTTTTCTTTATGCCCTTCTAGTTTTCTCTTGGTAGTCTATCTGCCATTACCCAATCCACTGTATTTCTTTAGGAGAGTTGTATGACTATCATCATTAGTTGTTCCAAAGTCTGTGTTCTCCTATGGTAATTCAATTTTGTCATTGGAAGATATGTCTGTATCTTCGTAAGCTTGGTGATTTTCTGTTGATTTTGAGTCATTTAATTGTCTTGATAAAGTTATCATGGAAGTTGATTTCCTTCAATCAGAATGAGGATTTTCATTTGCTTGAATTTATGTTGAAGCTCTTCTTCAGATTTTGGTTTATTAGTGTTGCCTGGTCAAATCAAGTTTCAAACCTCAGGCAGGGGATTCCACTCTACTTGTGGATCTCTGAAGCTTGACAGTGTGCCAGACTTCACTTTCTGTTTCCTACCAGCAGATGGTGTTCTTGGGCCTCATCTTCCCCACAGGACTGCTTTCCCGAATTACAGCATCCCTATGAGACAGATGGAGACCCAGTGCAATTCTAGCCAAGTCCCTTCATCTTGGTGTAAGCATTAAGCTACCAACCCAATAGCTGGTGGTTAGGCAGTGTGCACTTCACTGGAGATATTTCTTGTGGGCCTGATTAGGCTGGTGTTCCCCAGATCCCTCCTTGGAATTACCTGGGGTTGTGTGACTGGTTATGGCAGCTGATAGTGTACACAGTCAATCAGAAATGCACACTGACTAGGCTTGTCCTTGATACAAGCTTTATGGCCCAGTGGGCAGGAAATGAAGGCACAGGGACTTGGGCTGTGGTTTAGTTGTGGCACAGGGCACACTGTGTGAGTGTGGGTATGAGGGTCATGGGACAATGTGGCATAAGGGGAGTACAATGCATGGTTTGTTGGTGTGTGGGTCATGGGGCAGTGTTTGGGTGGGCATATGGTGGTGTGCAGGGCATGGGGTGCGGTCCAGTCACAGGATGTGCCCTAGGGTTATGCATGGTAAGGGTTGGTGTGCAGGTTTCTGGTTGTGTGGGATGTTGGCCAGACAGTCGGGGTGGTTGGGTGAAGTGCATACAAGGCTCAGGGATTGTGGGCAGTGTGTGGCATGTTGGATGTAGAGGGAAGGAATTGCAGGAGATAGGCTGCAGAGGCAACCTGCATATTTGGGGGTATGTGGCAACAGGGTGGGTGAGGCTTGAATGTGTTGGTCACAGGAGGCCAGGATTCAGGTGTGCAGTTATGCATATGCTACAGTGTGCACTGGTGTAGGGATAGGCAGTGTATTCATTTGAAAGCTGCTGGAATGCAGTATGCCAAAAATTGAATGGCTTTTTTAAAGAAAAATTTAATAAATTACATGTTTACAGTACTAAGAAAGAAAAAGTGTCCAAATTAAAGCACCAACAAGAAGTTACCTTCACTCAAGAAAGCTAATGGGTCTAGAACATCTCTGTCAGCTGGGAAGTCATGTGACTGACATCTGCTGATTCCTTGCTTTTGGGCTCTGTTGTTTTAGCCTCCATTCTTTGGGGCTTCCTCACTTTTCTTCTCTAGGGCTTGCTCTCATCTCTTGTCTTGCCTCAGCTCTCTCCAGTGCTGGTTTGTTTAACATCATATGGTGATGTGTGCTGGGCTTAATATATGTCCAAACATCTGTGTCTCTGTCCTCCAAATGTCTGCTTCCATGTCAGTTCTGCTTGAAGTTTCTATTGGCTCTCTCTCTGAAGGCTCTGACTCTCCAAAAGGTTTACTCTTTTAAAGGATTCCAGTAAACTAATCAAGACCCGCCTGAAATAGGTGGAGTTAAATCTCTAATCAAAAACTTACACCACATTACTTCCCTAACCACAGGGAATAGGTCTATCTCTTTCTCCAAATTTTCTCCAAGAGTTATATCTCTCAGTTCATTTTTCAGCAGTTTTATTCACACAACATAGAACACAACCTAAGATTGAATCAGGATTATAACATGGGTTTTTGGTAAATAATTCCTTCAAGCTAGCAGGGGTGGGTTGAGCACATTGGTGGTGGAGTGTGGATGTTGGGGTGCAGGACATGGGGTGACACTTTTGGGCCATCTCCATCCATTACAAAACATGAACATTGTCATGATAAACACCAATGTGCAAATGTCCACTCATGTCCATGTTCTTAGGTCCTCAAAGTACACATATAAATACAGGGTTACAGGCATGACAACTCACACCTAGCTTCCTATGGAGTCACTGCCTCTAGATTGGTTGCACCGCATTATTTTCCTAACCACAGGGAATAGGTCCATCTCTCTCTCCAAATTTTCCCCAGCATTTGTATCTCTTAGTTCACTTTTAGCCAGTTTTATTCACACATCATGCAACACAACCTAAGTAAAATTCAATGGTTTCTGTTATAATCACATGGCTTTGGTCTTACCCGCACAACCTAAGAGTTTCCATTTCCTTTGCAAAGTATCCTGTACCCCTCCCTCATATCCCCTGGTTATTAACATTTATCTTTGTCATATTGTTGCTGTTACATTCAATGGATGGATATTATAATTTTACTGTTAATTAGAGGATTCATTTCAATTGACTGTATTTTTCACCATATGCCATCCCATTTTCAACACCTTGCAATATGGACATTCACTTGTTACCCTACATATTTGCATATCTGTCCATTTAATTACCATCATTGCCCATTCTAGGCAATGGTAGACTATACTTTCCCAGTCATTACTCCTCTACCTTTTCTTCTGGTGTCATACATGACAACAGCCCTCCTCCCTCAACCATACTCACACTCAGTTTTGTTCAGAGTACTTACAATATTGTGCTACCACCAAATAGTACTGTGCTGTCAATTTCTGGATTGTTAGAATCAGTCCTGTTGAACATTCTGTACTCTTTCCTGCTGACCCTCTGTACTCTTTCCTCATCAAATGCCAAATCTCTACCCTCTTTCTTTCTCCTGATAACCTGTGTTCTTAAATTTAACCCTCAAAGTAAACTCATTAATATTAATTCCTGTTAATAAGACCATACAGTATTTGTCTTTTTGTATATGGCTAGCTTCACTTAGCCTATGTCATTGAGGTTGATCCACATTGTTTCAGTTTCATGACTTTAGTCTGTCCTTTAGCTGCATAAAATATCCATCATATGTATGTACACATTTGTTTAGCCAGTTGTCCATTGATGGACAGACATTTGGGCTGTTTCCATCTCTTGAGAACCATGAATAATGCCACTACAAACATCGGTGTGAAAATGTGGAATGGGATTGCTGGATCAAATAACAATTATATACTTTACTCCTTAGGAACAGTCAATCTGCTTTTGAGTGTTTACATCATTCAATATTCCCACCCACATGAATAAGTGTGTTTCTTTCCCCACTTTCACTCAAACACTTGCAGTTTTCTGGGTTTTTTTTGATAATATTCATTCTATTAGGTGTGAGTTGACATGGTTTGAATATGCATTTTCCTAATAGCAAGTGAAGTTGAGGATGTTTTATATGTTTTTAAGCCATTTGTATTTTCCCTTCTGAAAAAATGTCCATGATTTAGTCCATTTTTTAATTGGATTCCTTGTTTTTTGTTGTTGTTGAGTTGTAGTGTTTAAATTAGAAAAAAATCCATTTAGCTATTTTTTTCATTGCTCATGATTTTGGGCAAAATTTCTACAAAACAACCTCCTATAACAAAATCTATAAGGTATTTCCCTACATTTTTTCCTAAACATTTTATGGTCTTAGCTTTAATTTTTAGAGCTTTGATACTTAGTTTTCATATAAGGTGTGACATAGGAAGTTCTCGTTCATTTTTGTTTATGGATATCCATTTTTCCAAGGACCATTTAATGAAGTGGCTGCTCTATTCCATTTGAATTGGCTTGACAGCCTTATGAAAGTTCAATTGTATATAGAGGATAAGGTCTATTTCTGAATACGCAATTAAATTCCATTGGTTAGTATTTCTATCTTTATGCCAGTGTCATGCTGTTTTGACCACAGTACCTTGTAGTCTGCTTAAAAGTCAGGTAGTTATAAAATCTCCCACTTCATTCCTTTTTTTCAAGATACTGTCCCTTATAAATAAATTTGATTTGATTTTTATATTTCAGGAAAGCATGTTGTTGTGATTTTAATCAGTACTGCATTGAAAGTATAAATTATTTAGGATAGAATTTATATCTTGACTATATTTAGTCTTCCAATCCATGAACACAATGTGTCCTTCCATTTATTTAGTTTGCTCTTATTTGTTTTAGAAATTTTTTGTCATTTTCCTTTGTTTAGGTCTTTTGGAGGCTTGGTCAAATTTCTTCATAAATATTTTATTGTTTTTTTGGTATTGTTAATGGAATTTTTTTCTTGATTCCTAAGATTGCTTACTACAAATGTATAGAAACACTACAGATTTTGGGGTGCTGATCTTGTTCCCTGCTACTTTACTGCACTCATTTATTAACTCTAATAGCTTTGCTGTAGATTTTTCAGGAATTTTTACATATATTATCATGACATCTGTAAACAGTGAAAGTTTTACTTCTTCCTTTCCAATTCATATATCTTTTATTTTTCTTGTCTAATTACTGTAGGCAAAATTTCCAGCACAATGTTGAATAACAATGGTGATAGTAGGCATCCTTGTCTTGTTCTTGGTCTCAGAGGGAAAGCTTTCAGCCTTTCCTAATTGAGTATGATGTTAGCTAGGTTTTTTCATATATTCCCTTTATCATGTTTCATAAGTTCTCTTCTATTTCTATATTTTGAATTATTTTTCCCAAGAAAGGATGTTAAGTTTTGTCAAATGCATTCTTTTACATCAATCAAGATGATCATATGCTTTTTCTGCATTGATTTTTTTATGTGACATATTACATTAATTGTTTTTCTTCTGTTGAACCACTCCTTCGTACCTGCAATAAATCCCACTTGGTTGTGGAGTATAATTATTTTAATGTTCTGCCAGATTTGATTTGTGAGTATTTTGTTGATGATTTTTGAATCTACTTATATTAAATAAATTTATCTTTAATTTTCTCTTCTTGTCATGTCATTTTATGACTTTGGTATGGGTGATGTTGGCTTCATAGTATAAGATACTTAGTTGGTACTCCTCTTCAAATTTGAAGTGTTTTAGCAGAACTGGCACTAATTCTTTCTTGAATGCTTGGCAGAATTCACATGTAAAGTTAACTAGTCCTGGACTTTTTTTTCTGGAGTGTGTTTTAGTTTGCAAGCTGCTGGAATGCAGTATATCAGAAATGGAATGACTCTTAAAAATGGGAATTTATTAAGTTACAAGTTCAAAGTTCTAAAAGAGTGAAAATGACCAGTTAAAAGCAAGGCTATAGAAGTGCCCAATCTAAAGTATCCAGGGAAAGGTACTTTGTTTCAAGAAGGCCAATGATGTTTTGTGTTTCTTTCTCAATTGGAAAGGCACATGGTAAACATGGTGACATCTGCTTTCTCTCAAGACTTCTTGTTTCATGAAGCTCTGCCTGGGGAATTTTTCTTTTTCATCTCCAAAAGCTGCATGGAATTTCTTGGCTCTCATGGCTCTTAAGCTTTTTCCAAAATGGTTCCCTCATACCTTAAACAATTGGTCTGCCCTCACAAGATTGGATTAAGAATGAAAGAACATGGCTTTTCTGGGGTACCTAACAGTTTCAAACTAGTAAACTAGCTAAAAGTCCAATAATTCTTTTTTTTTTCTTCCAATATTCTAGATTTTTATAGCAGAAGAGCAAGTCTATATCAATCATTCCATCATGGCCAGAAATGCTTTCCAATTGGTTTTTTTATTAATTAAAAAAATTAACTAACACAACATTTAGAAATCATTCCATTCTACATATGCAATCAGTAATTCTTAATATCATCACATATATGTATGATCATCATTTCTTAGTACATTTGCATCGATTTAGAAAAAGAAATAGCAAGACAACAGAAAAAGAAATAAAATGATGATATAGAGAGAAAAATAAAAATAAAAAATAAAAAAATAAAAAAAACTGTAGCTCAGATGCAGCTTCATTCAGTGTTTTAACATTATTACATTACCATTAGGTAGTATTATGCTGTCCATTTTTGAGTTGTTGTATCAGTCTTGTTGCAGTCTGTATCCCTTCAGCTCCAATTACCCATTATCTTACCCTATTTCTAACTCCTAATGGTCTCTGTTACCAATGACATATTCCAAGTTTATTCTCTGATGTCGGTTCACATCAGTGGGACCATACAGTATTTGTCCTTTAGTTTTTGGCTAGTCTCACTCAACATAACGTTGTCTAGGTCCATCTATGTTATTACATGCTTCATAAGGTTATTCTGTCCTAAAGCTGCATAATATTCCATCATATGTATATACCACAGTTTGTTTAGCCGCTCGTCTGTCGACGGATATTTTGGCTGTTTCCATCTCTTTGCAATTGTGAATAATGCTGCTATAAACATTGGTGTGCAAATGTCCATTTGTGTTTTTGCCCTTAAGTCCTTTGAGTAGCTACCTAGCAATGGTATTGCTGGGTCGTGTGGCAATTCTATATTCAGCCTTTTGAGGAACTGCCAAACTGCCTTCCACAGTGGTTGCACCAATTGACATTCCCACCAACAGTGGATAAGTGTGTCTCTTTCGCCACATCCTCTCCAGCACTTCTCATTTTCTGTTTTGTTGATAATGGCCATTCTGGTGGGTGTGAGATGATATCTCATTGTGGTTTTGATTTGCATTTCTCTAATGGTCAGGGTCATTGAGCATCTCTTCATGTGTCTTTTGGCCATTTGTATTTCCTCTTCTGAGAGGTGTCTGTTCAAGTCTTTTTCCCATTTGTAATTGGATTGGCTGTCTTTTTGTTGTTGAGTTGAACAATCTCTTTATAAATTCTGGATACTAGACCTTTATGTGATATGTCATTTCCAAATATTGTCTCCCATTGTGTAGGCTGTCTTTCTACTTTCTTGATGAAGTTCTTTGATGCACAAAATTGTTTAATTTTGAGGAGCTCTCATTTATTTATTTCTTTCTTCAGTGCTCTTGCTTTAGGTTTAAGGTCCATAAAACTGCCTCCAATTGTAAGATTCATAAGATATCTCCCTACATTTTCCTGTTTTATGGTCTTAGACCTAATGTTTAGATCTTTGATCCATTTTGAGTTAACTTTTGTATAGGGTGTGAGATACAGGTCCTCTTTCATTCTTTTGCATATGAATATCCAGTTCTCTAGGCACCATTTATTGAAGAGACTGTTCTGTCCCAGGTGAGTTGGCTTGACTGCCTTATCAAAGATCAAATGTCCATAGATGAGAGGGTCTATATCTGAGCACTCTATTCGATTCCATTGGTCAATATATCTATCTTTATGCCAATACCATGCTGTTTTGACCACTGTGGTTTCATAATGTGCCTTAAAGTTTGGCAGTTTGAGACCCCAAGCTTCGTTTTTTTTCCTCAAGATACTTTTAACAATTCGGGGCACCCTGCCCTTCCAGATAAATTTGCTTATTGGTTTTTCTATTTCTTAAAAATAAGTTGTTGGGATTTTGATTGGTATTGCATTGAATCTGCAAATCAATTTAGGTAGAATTGACATCTTAACTATATTTAGTCTTCCAATCCATGAACACGGTATGTCCTTCCATCTATTTAGGTCTTCTGTGATTTCTTTTAACAGTTTTTTGTAGTTTTCTTTGTATGGATCTTTTGTCTCTTTAGTTGAATTTATTCCTAAGTATTTTATTCTTTTAGTTGCAATTGTAAATGGAATTCGTTTCTTGATTTCCCCCTCAGCTTGTTCATTGCTAGTGTATAGAAACACTACAGATTTTTGAATGTTGATCTTGTAACCTGCTACTTTGCTGTACTCATTTATTAGCTCTAGTAGTTTTGTTGGGGATTTTTCCAGGTTTTCAACGTATAGTATGATATCATCTGCAAACAGTGATAGTTTTACTTCTTCCTTTCCAATTTTGATGCCTTGTATTTCTTTTTCTTGTTTAATTGCTCTGGCTAGAATCTCCAACACGATGTTGAATAATAGTGGTGATAATGGACATCATTGTTTTGCTCCTGATCTTAGGGGGAAAGTTTTCATTTTTTTCCCATTGAGGATGATATTAGCTGTGGGTTTTTCATATATTCCATCTATCATTTTAAAGAAGTTCCCTTGTATTCTTATACTTTGAAGTGTTTTCAACAGGAAAGAATGTTGAATCTTGTCAAATGCCTTCTCTGCATCAATTGAGGTGATCATGTGATTTTTCTGCTCTGATTTGTTGATATGGTGTATTACATTAATTGATTTTCTTATGTTGAACCATCCTTGCATACCTGGGATGAATCCTACTTGGTCATGATGTATAATTATTTTAATGTGTTGCTGGATTTGATTTGCTAGAATTTTGTTGAGGATTTTTGCATCTATATTCATTAGGGAGATTGGTGTGTAGTTTTCTTTTTTCGTAATATCTTATCCTGGTTTTGATATCAGGGTGAAGTTGGCTTCATAGCATGAATTAGGTAGCTTTCCCTCCACTTCGATTTTTTTGAAGAGTGTGAGCAGAGTTGGTACTAATTCTTTCTGGAATGTTTGGTAGAATTCACATGTGAAGGCTTCTGTTCCTGGCCTTTTCTTTTTGGGAAGCTTTTGAATGACTGATTCAATTTCTTTACTTGTGATTGGTTTGTTGAGGTCATCTATTTCTTCTTGAGTCAAAGTTGGTTGTTCATGCCTTTCTAGGAACTTGTCCATTTCATCTACATTGTTGTATTTATTAGTGTAAAGTTGTTCATAGTATCCTGTTATTACCTCCTTTATTTCTGTGAGGTCAGTGGTTATGTCTCCTCTTCCATTTCTGATCTTATTTATTTGCATCCTCTCTCTTCTTCTTTTTGTCAATCTTGCTAAGGGCCCATCAATCTTGTTGATTTTCTTATAGAACCAACTTCTGGTCTTATTGATTTTCTCTGTTGTTTTCTTATTCTCAATTTCATTTATTTCTGCTCTAATCTTTGTTATTTCTTTCCTTTTGCTTGCTTTGGGGTTTGTTTGCTGTTCTTTCTCCAGTTCTTCCAAGTGGAGAGTTAATTCCCAAATTCTTGCCCTTTCTTCTTTTCTGGTATAGACATTTAGGGCAATAAATTTCCCTCTTAGCACTGCCTTTGCTGCATCCCATAGGTTTTGATATATTGTGTTTTCATTTTCATTCACCTCGAGATATTTACTAATTTCTCTTGTAATTTCTTCCTTGACCCACTCATTGTTTAAGAGTGTTTTGTTGAGCTTCCACGTATTTGTGAATTTTCTGGCACTCTGCCTATTATTGATTTCCAACTTCATTCCTTTATGATCCGAGAAAGTGTTGTGTATGATTTCAATCTTTTTAAATTTGTTGAGACTTGCTTTGTGACCCAGCATATGGTCTATCTTTGAGAATAATCCATGAGCACTTGAGAAAAAGTTGTATTCTGCTGTTGTGGGGTGTAATGTCCTATAAATGTCTGTTAAGTCTAGCTCATTTATTGTAATATTCAAATTCTCAGTTTCTTTGTTGATCCTCTGTCTAGATGTTCTGTCCATTGATGAGAGTGGCTAATTGAAGTCTCCAACTCTTATGGTAGATGTGTCTATTTCCCTTTTCAGTGATTGCAGTGTATTCCTCACGTGTTTGGGGGCATTATGATTTGTTGCACAAATATTTATGATTGTTATGTCTTCTTGTTTAATTGTTCCTTTTATTAGTAGATAGTATCCTTCTTTGTCTCTTTTAACTGTTTTACATTTGAAGTCTAATTTGTTGGATATTAGTATAGCTACTCCTGCTCTTTTCTGGTTGTTATTTGCATGAAATATCTTTTCCCAACCTTTCACTTTCAACCTATGTTCATCTTTGAGTCTAAAATGTGTTTTCTGTAGACAGCATATAGAAGGATCCTGTTTTTTAATCCAGTCTGAAGTCTATTCCTTTTGATTGGGGAATTCAGTCCATTAACATTTAGTGTTATTACTGTTTGGGTAATACTTTCCTCTACCATTTTGCCTTTTGTATTATATATATCATATCTGATTTTCCTTCTTCCTACACTCTTCTCCATACCTCTCTCTTCTGTCTTTTCATATCTGACTCTAGTGCTCCCTTTAGTATTTCTTGCAGAGCCGGTCTCATGGTCACAAATTCTCTCAGTGACTTTTTGTCTAAGAATGTTTTAATTTCTCCCTCATTTTTGAAGGACAATTTTGCTGGATATAGAAATCTTGGTTGGCAGTTTTTCTCTTTTAGTGATTTAAATATATCATCCCACTGTCTTCTTGTTTCCATGGTTTCTGCTGAGAAATCTACACATAGTCTTATTGGTTTTCCCTTGTATGTGATGGATTGTTTTTCTCTTGCTCTTTCAAGATCCTCTCTTTCTCTTTGACCTCTAACATTCTAACTAGTAAGTGTCTTGGAGAACGCCTATTTGGGTCTAATCTCTTTGGGGTGCGCTGCACTTCTTGGATCTGTAATTTTAGGTCTTTCATAAGAGTTGGGAAATTTTCAGTGATAATTTCTTCCATTAGTTTTTCTCCTCCTTTTCCCTTCTCTTCTCCTTCTGGGACACCCACAACACATATATTTGTGCGCTTCATATTATCATTCAATTCCCTGAGCCCCTGCTCAAATTTTTCCATTATTTTCCCTATAATTTCTGTTTCTTTTTTGGATTTCAGATGTTCCATCTTCTGGTTCACTAATTCTAACCTCTGTCTCTT
This sequence comes from Tamandua tetradactyla, assembly GCF_023851605.1. Classification (NCBI taxonomy): domain Eukaryota; kingdom Metazoa; phylum Chordata; class Mammalia; order Pilosa; family Myrmecophagidae; genus Tamandua; species Tamandua tetradactyla. The sequence goes on along the minus strand of NW_027518251.1, from coordinate 393,738 downwards.
GAAATCTACCATTGTAGGTTTCCATTGTTTTTTCATCTCTTCTACTGTATCTTTCATTCCCATAAGTTCTGTGATTTGTTTTTTCAGTTTTCCATTTCTTCTTTTTGTTCATCCCATGCCTTCTTCATGTCCCCCCTTAATTTATTGATTTCGTTTTTGAAGAGGTTTTCCATTTCTTTTCATTTTCCAATTCATTTCAGAATTAATTGTCTCAGTTCCTGTATCTCATTTGAGCTATTGGTTTGTTCCTTTGACTGGGCCCTAGCTTCAGTTTTCCTGGTGTGATTTGCTATTTTTTGCTGGCATCTGGGCATTTAATCAGATTTTCCTGAGTATGGGACCCAGCAGGTTGAAAGATTTTCCTGTGAAGTCTCTGGGCTCTGTTTTTCTTATCCTGCCCAGTATGTGGTGCTTGTCTGTCTGCGGGTCCCACCAGCAAAAGATGTTGTGGCTCTTTTAACTTTGGAATATTCTCACTGCTGGGTGTGTGGTGGAGACAGAGGAAAGGTTGTAGGTTGGTTTTAATGGCTTCAAATTGTGAAGTCCTGGCATCTGAATTCCTTGAGAGAGGGATTCCACCTGAGTTGCATTTCACCCCTCCCACAGGAAAGGTTCAGATGGTAGAGAGCCCTGAAAGCAGCCTGTTTCTGCATTCGGGGAAGTTTGGCACTGTAATCCCAGTGCTGAGCCCAGAGGCAACCAAGCTTCCATAGAAACAGCCACAGAAGGCTCTGTTTTGCCCCCTTTCCTCTTTTTCAGTTAACCCAATAGGTGACTTCTGCCTTGATCAGTTTCACCTTAGTTGAGGGCCTATTTTTAGGAGTCAGAAGTTGTTCATTAATGCCACTATTGGTTTTAGGTTGGGCTCAGTCTCTACTACTGTTGGAGACTCTTTCCTTTCCCTCAAGGAAGTCGCCTGTGGGGGAGGGGCACCAGCCACTGTGGCTTGGGGAAATGCTGATCCGCGGTTCCCAGCCGGCCCGGGAAGTTGTCTGTAGGGGAGGGGCACCAACCACTGTGGCTTGGGGAACCACTGATCCAAGGCTGCCAGCTGGCCTGGGAAGCCACGTGTGTGGGAGTGGCGCCTGTTGCCGGCTGCCATGGTTTGGGGAACCGCTGATCCGATGCTCCCAGCCAGCCCGGGAAGCCACGTGTGTGGGAGGGTGTGCCCCTTTCTTAATGGAGACCCAGAGCCCTCAGTAATGGACAGGCAGAGAGATAGGGACAAAAAAGTAACTGAACAATCATAATTGTTTATACTCTCCATGAGGGAGGTCCAAAGTACATAAGGCAAACATTGGCAGAAGTGAAGGGAGCAATAAATGTTTCAAAACCAATAATAGGGGTCTTCAATACATCACTCTTCTCTACAGATCAAATAACCAGGGAGGATCAACAAGGAAATAGAGAACTTACACAATTGTATAAATGAATGAGATCTAACAGATATATCTAGGTCATTACACCCAAAACAAGGATATACCTTCTTCTCCAGTGCTCATGGATGGTTCTCCAGGATTGATCATATGCTGGGGTACAATGCAAGTATTTATGAACATAAAAAGATTAAAATTGTCGAAAGCATTTTTCCTGCTCACAATGGATTGAAGCTGGAAATCAACAACCATCATTGAACCAGAACTTTCACAAATATATGGAGATTAAGTAATGCATACATAAACAAAAAAATGGGCAAAGGAGAAATTGCTGGAGTATGAGTGACCATCTAATGATGAATGATAATGAGAACACAAGATATCAACACTATGGGATGTGGCAAGGGCAGTGCTGAGAGGGAAATTTATTGCCAGAAATACCTATATTAAAAACAGAAAGAGAAAAAAATGAGAACTTAACTGCACATGATGAGAACTAGAGAAAAAACAATAACCTCAAATTAAATAGAAGAGAAATAGCAAAGATTAAGGCAGTATTAAATGAATTTGAGAACAGAAGAACATTAGAAAGAATCAATAAAACCAAAAGTTGGTTCTTTGAGAAAACCTATAAAATTGATGGGCCACTAGCAAAGCTGATAAAGAATTAAAAAGAGAGGATGTATATAAACAGATTCAGAAATTAGAGGAGTGTCATTACCACAGACACTAAGAAATAAAAACAATCATTGCAGTATACCACAAACAACTATATGTCAACAAACAAGACAACTTAGATGAAATAGACAAATTCCTAGAAACACATAAACAAGTTAAACAGACTTCAGAATAAATAGAAAATCTTAACAAGCCAATCACAAGTAAAAAGGTTCAATCATTCATCAAAATTCTTCCTCAAAGAAAAGCTTAGGGCTAGATGACTTCACAAGGGAATTTTATCCAGCACTACATAAAGAATGAACACCAGTCTTTCTCAAACTTTTCCAAAGAACTGAGGAAAAGTGAACACTACCAAACTCATTTTAAGAAACTATCATTACTCCAATACCAAAACAGGGTAAAGAAGCTATAATAGAGCATAATTACAGGTCAATCTCCCTAATGAAAATTCTCAACAAAATACTAGTAAATAGAATCCAGTAACACATGGAAACAATTATACAGCATGATTTAGTGAAGTTTATACCAAGAAAGCAAGGGTGATTCAACACAAGTAAATAATGTAATAGAGCACATTAAAAAATCAAAGGGGGAAAATCACATGATCATCTCCATTGATACTGAAAATTTATTTGATACATTTCAACACTCTTTTCTGATAAGAAAAAACTCTTTAAAATATAGAAATCAAAACTAACTCATTCAATATGATAAAGGGTATATATTAAGAAACACATAGCCAGGATAATACTCAGTTGAATCTGTTTGTCTCATTCCTGATCTTAGGAATGCTTTCTCTCTCCACTATTTTCCATATTGTACTAGAAGTTCTAGTTACAACAATCAGGAAGGAGAAAGAAATAAGAGGTATCCAAATGGGAAATAAAGTAGTAAACCTTACATTATTTGCAGATGATGTGATACTATACTTGGGGTATCCTGAGATATCTACAACAAAGCTACCCGAGATAAAAAAATTCAGCAACGTGTTGGGATACAAAATTAATCTGCAAAATATCAATAATGTTTTTATACACAGGCAATGAACTAACTGATGTGTCAATTAAGGAAAAATTCCATTCAAAAGAACAACTAAAAGAATCAGGTGTATAGGAACGAACTTAACTAGGGAAGTAAAAGGCCACAGAAAACCACATAACATTGCTAGGACAAACCAAAGATCTAAATAGGTGGAAAGACATTCCTTGTTCATGGATAGAAAGGTTAAATGTAGTTAAGATGTCATATCTACCAAAATTAATCTACAAATACAATGCAGTATCAATCAAAATTTCAACCACATAATTTGAAGACTTGGAAAAGCTGGTGATCATATTCATTTGGAAGGAAAAGAAACCCCAAATAGCTAAAAAAATATCTTAAGAAAGGAAGAATGAAGAGGGATTATGAACACTTTTTTATTTCAAAGTTTATTATAAAACCACAGTGGTCAAAACAGCATGGTACTGGAACAGAGCTAGAATACTGACCAATGGAATCCAATCAAGAGTACAGAAGTAGATGATCAAATCTATGGTCAACTGATCTTCAACAAGCTTCTAAATCCACTGAACTGAGCCAAAAAAATCTTTTCAGTAAATAGGCATTTGAGAACTAGTTATCAATAGCCAAAAGAAAAAAATAGAATCCTTAACTTACACCCTACACAAAAATTAACTAAAATGATTTATACACCTAAACATAAGAACCAGTACCATAAAACTCCTAGAAGAAAATGTAGTGACATATCTTCAAGACTCAGTAATAGGAGGTAGCTTCCTAAACTTTACACCCAAAACACAAACAACAGAGAAACATAAATGAATAAGAACTCCTCAAAATGTAATGCTCTTGAACCTCACAATACTTTGTCAAAAAGTTAAAGAGACAGCCAACTCAATGGGATAAAATATTTGAAAATTATATATCAGAGGCAGTTTTGATATCCTGTATACCAAAGTAAACATACAACTCAACAACCAAAGATCAATGATTCAAATTACAAAATGGACTAATAATATGAATAGACATTTGTCCAAAAAGGAAATACAGATGACAGTAAAGCCAATGAAGAGATGTTCATTTTCATTAACTATGAGGCAAGTGCAGATCAAAACTACAATGAGATATCATCTAACCCCTATAAGAATGACTGCCATTACACAAACAGGAAACTACAAATGTTAGAGGTTGTGGAAAAATTGGGACACTTATGCACTGCTGGTGGGAATGTATAATGGTACTGCTACTATGGATGACAGTCTGGTGGTTCCTCAAAAAACTGAATATCAAATTACCCTATAACCCAGCAAATTTACTATTCAGAATACACCCAGAAGAGATGATAGCAATGACAGATATTTGCACACTGATTTTCATAGCAGCTGTATTAGTTAGGGTTCTCTAGAGAAACAGAATCAACAGGGAACACTCACAAATATAAGATTTATAAAAGTGTCTCATGTGACCATAGGAATACAGAGTCCAAAATCCATAGGGCAGGCTGTGAAGCTGATGACTCTAATGGAGAGTCTGGATGAACTCCACAGGAGAGGCTCACCAGCTGAAGCAGGAATGGAACCTGTTTCCTCTGAATCCTCCTTAAAAGGCTTCCCATGATTAGATTAAGCATCATTCATTGTAGAAGACACTCTCCTTTGGCTGATTACAAATGGAATCAGCTGTGGATGCAGCTGACGTGATCATGATCTAATTCTATGAAATGTCCTCATTGTAACAGACAGGACAGCACTTGCCCAACCAGATAAACAGGTACCACAACTTGGCCAAGTTGACACATGTCCCTGACCATGACAGCAGCATTAGCCACAGTTGCCAAAAGATGGAACTAATCCAAGTGCCCATCAACAGACTAGTGGATTAACAAAATGTGGTATGTACATAAGATGCAATGTTATGCAGCAGTAAGACAAAATGATATCCTGAAGTACATTGCAAGATGGACAAACCTTGAAGACATTAATGCTAATGGAAATAAGGCAGACACAAAAGGATAGATACCGTATGACTGTACATTTATGATCATGGTAAAGGTAAACTCAGAGGCTTATAATAACAGAATATAGGGAATCTAGAGATACACAGAAACCAGAGATGGGTGAACAGTTAGCTAATGTTGTTGAACTTAAATATAAGAAAATAGAAGTGTAGGCAGTTCATTAGTAGGTCTATAAGTAACGTGCCATATTGAAAGTGAACATTATTGAAAGGCTTTGCATAGCCCCATGTATCCAACTAATTAACACTCCAAATATAAATAAGTTCTTGCATGGACTACTTCCAAGATATGAATCTTGCACTAAAAGGATAAAATATCTAGGTATAGGTGGGAACAGTTATTGCATGCTATCAACAGTACCACAGTAATGTCCAGGATTAAATAATGGGGGAAAGGAAAAGAGTCAAAGGGAGGTTTGGATTTTCTATTTGTTGAATGTATGTTTATCAGTTATTATTCTCTTGTGAATGATGAAATTATATAAATTGATAGTGTTGATTATATCACTAAATGAGGATAACATGAAACATGGTCTGTTGACTTTGGACATTATAAAAAATGTCTAAAGAAAGGAGGTGGCTGAAGGGTACAATAACCAGGAAGTTGAATGGTAAATGCTCTTGTATAAATATGACAGAATATTTTACTGCACAGAAACGAATGAAACTGTGAGGCATGCAAAATTGTAAATGAAACAAGGGACATTTGGGGAAGCAAAATAAACCAGAAACAAAAGAGCAAATATTCTATGTCCACATTTAGAAAATATTTATAGGAAAACTGGGACCTAGATTGTAACTCATATAGCAGTCACATTTAGTCCAGAGCAGTAGTTTTTGTTTTTAGATTTTCAGAGATTTTATTATATATGTGTAACCTGGTATTTAGAGATAAGAATGAAACCAATCAGATAATTCAGAATACAGTGATAAGGAAAATACTGTCTGTATTTTAGGACTTCACCTAATCTATAAGATCAAAGGAGGAAAGCTTAATTTGTCCAAACATAAATTTTCTGTAGCACATAATTTAACTCAACCTGTCTGGATAGATCATCTAAACAACCCAAACACAAGGGACTCAGAATGGAATGAGGTCCTGCAATCTTGTATATCATAATGTAATGCCCAGATGTATTCCAGAGATTGTTAAACAGATAATAAAATATGTATTGGCAATGTGTCTTGAGGGATGGGAGAAAAAATATGGAACTATTAAACTTTACCACCAGGGAAAGCCCTGATACTGTCTCCAATACTAAGGACTACAAAGTCAATAGGCCAAGCTCTTGATATTGAGGCTTTCTTTTGTGGACCTGATTTATGTAGCAGAGAATCTCACCCTACCAATAGTTATGCCTGAGTTACTTCTAGATGACTCCTTTTTTTTTTTTTGCTCAAATGTGACCTGTCTCTCTAATCCTGACTTTGCAAGTAAAATCATTATCCTTCACCCTATGAGGGGAATGACAAGCAGGGGTAAAATTATCCCTGGCTATGTGGACTATGCCCTCAAAGATGTCCCTGGCTCATGAACTGTGGGATTGATGATGGTATCAAGATCCACAGGCAGAAAAGAATTGTGACAAATAGGGTGTCAATGGCTGAGAGTTCAAATGGAGTTGAGAGTCAACTTTGGAGGCTACTGTAATTCAATCTTCAGCTAGACATTGCTATTTGCCAAAGCCCAACCAAAACCATATCTACCAAAACTAAAGAACACCTAGTGCTTTGTATGATATTCAACAAAGGTTCCATGAACTAGGATTATCTTCCAGAGTCCAATAACCTCCTGATTGTTTCCTAGGCCAGATAAGTCCTGAAACACAGGTGGATCAGTCTCTCCAAAGCATCAACTAGTCCCATTCTCCCAGCCCATATTATCAACAGTCCCTTCCAACATGAAAAATTTAGAATAGGTATAGCCCAAATAACCTTAAATAGTGGGACAGAGATAAAAGGAGGTGGTAGAATTATACAGAGAACGTAGGGTTTAACAAATAAGTGTAGTTGCTGAATCATTATATTGATATTTCTTTTAATCTCCAGTATCATACACAGGTGTTTCTGTTCTCCAAGGGTCGGCATCTATGTCAGCCCTTGGCTCTATTGGCTGTGCAGCTTTTGTCATTTCTCCAAAATATTTCCCTTTTAAAGACTCCTGTAAAATAATCAAGACCCACCTAGTATGGAGTCACATCTCCTTGCAATCAAAATGTTACCTCCACAATTGGGTGTGTCATATCTCCCTAGAAATAATTTCATCAAAAGTTTCCACTCTGTGATATTGAATAAAAATTAGATGCAATAGCTGCCTCCACAATATTGAATCTGGATTAAAATTTGACTTTTATGGAGTATATAATAGATACAAACTCACACATTCCACCATCTAGTCCCCCAAAATGACATGTATTTTTCCCTGTAGAAAATACTATCACCTCATCACAATATAGCAAAAGCCTTAAAACATTTCAGTAATGCTACAAATACAAAAAAATGTTTAAACAGTACAAATCTCAACACAGTCAGCCATGGGTATGGTATATTCTAGGCAAAATTTCTTCTCTGGCTCTAGAAACTCATAGCAAGTTACCTGTTGTAAATATGTAAGGGAGGGACAGTCATAGGATGCATTTTTCCATTGCCATAGGGAGGAATTTAAAGGTAAATAATGGTCAGTAGACCCATATAGTTCTGAAAACATGAAGGTGGAAATCCACTGCAGAGCAAAGAACGAGTCATTGATACTTGGGGCTTTAGAAAATAGCCCTCCAATCTTTTCCAATGGCCTTCACAGTGGCTTTGCTCTTTCTGAACACTGGGGAAATTGCAGTCTTGAGGGACATTGTGGAGACCACCTTTATCTTGGCTTCAACCTCTCCAAGCTTCAGGGTAACACTCAGGTTTTCTCCAATCTCTAGGGCACATGCTCAAAGCCTTCAGATCAGTGATGTGGAAGCCAGGCTCCCCCAAATCCAGTTTATGAACACCACCCTCTCTGAGGCCTGATGTGGCACAACTCTTCCTGAGCAACTAAGCAGAAGCCCCAACCTCTGCCTCCAAGGCAAATTCACACTCTGCATTTATGGGTTGCTACACTTTCCTGGTCCATGTTTTCTTCACTCCAGAACTTAGCCTCCATTTTTCTGCCTCTGAAGATATTTTATCCTACAGTTTGTCCCTTTTTTGTCCCTTTTCATGCAGCCTTGTATTTGTTCCATTTGTACATCTCTCATAGCACTCTTCTTGGTTTTCCATGCAAAATGCTGGGATCATACCCATCAGACAAATAGACTTTCCACAAATATTTCCTGGATTAATCTATTTCAAATCCTTGTTTTTCCTGTTAATGGCTGACTACTTCCATGCTTGGGTATATCCTCACATGGGGTCCTACTCACTATAGTCTCATTTTCTGGAAGCCCAGAATTTTCCAGAACACTGATTTCCATTTTTTATAGACAAGATTTAATTTCTTAACTTATCTCTTTCTGCTCACATTTTACTTCAAGGAAAAAACAAACTGCATTTTCTACATATAGTTTGAAAATTTACTCTACTCAAAATCCAAATTCATCACCCTCAATTTCAACCTTCCATCTACAAAGAATACCTTCCACCCAGGTTAGAATGACATGTCAAAATTTCTCTCTGAAGCCTCATCAGATGTATCTTTAGATTCCACATTTCTATGAAAAGTCTCTTCAAAGCATGCTAAGTCTTCTCTATCAAGCTCCTAATAACTCTTCCAGAATTTCCCTTTAATCAGTTTAAAAATATGTTCCAATATGTTTGGTATTTGCAAACTGCAACAGCACCCCACACCTGATACCAAATATGTCTTTGTTTGCAAACTTCAGGAATACAATATACCAGAGCTGGAACAACATTTTAAAGGGGAATTTAATAAGTTACAAGTTTCCAATTCTAAGGCTATGAAAATGTCCAAACTGATGCATCCAGGGATGGATGCTTTCACTCAAGAAAGACCAATGTGTCTGAGTCACCTCTGTCAGCTGGGAAGTCACATTGGTCTCTTTCTTTTCCCTTGCTCCCGGGCTCTGTTGCTTTCAGCCTCTGTTCCTGTGGGGGATCCTCACTTTGCATCTCTGGGGCTGGCTTTCATCTCTTGGCTTAATTGGATCTTTCCAATTCTGTCTTACTTAACATCTCATGGCAGTATTCTGACATGCAAGCATCTCCAAATATCATCGTCTCTGTGATACAAGTGCTGGCGTCTGTGTCATGATCATCTTCAAAAATTAAAGCTATTGGATTATATTTCAACATTTTCCAGTGTTTCCTTCTAGCTATTCCAATATGCTAAAAACTAAAATGGTATATTTATATGAAGCTTAAGAATAACCTCCAGAACTACCTCTCAAATATGTTTGAAATGTCTCAGCCACTGAAACTTTTTCTATCATTTTTCTTCCCCATTTTTGTCAAGTGGTGTTTCCCAATACCATGATGTTATGTCCAGACCCATCCAAGGGAGTCATGTCTTATGTTGCCAGGGAGATTTACACCCTGAGTGTAATGCTCCACACTAGGGGAAGGGCAGTGAGTTTACCTGTAGAGTTGACTTAGAGAGATAGCCAGCAAATGAGGAACAAAAGATGTTCTCTTAGGGTGACTTTTAGGTGTAATGATAAGAAGGCTTAGCTGATCCTTTGCAGGAATAAGTTTCATAAGGTTAAATCCCAAGATTTAGAAATTTGTCCCAATGTGTGTGCATACCAGGAATTCCCCAGGTGAGGAAGATTAATAGTTCCACACTTTTCTTCAGTCTGTCAAAAGGACTAAGTAATTTTTTTTTAATTTTCTGCCCAGATTACTCTGGCATATGTTGGGGCATCACACTAAACTGTTCAATGCCAACAAGTCCTCACTCCCTTTTCAATGTTACATGTAATTATAGTTTTCAAATAAATTGACCATACAAATTACTTGGAAATGGGAGGACCTTCAGCAGCCTGTTTTGAAAAGGCAAACAGGAGACTATCACAAGCATAAGCACTTAGAGGAATAGATCCAGACCTGCCCTTACAGGTAGGCTTGTGTGGCAGATGCAAGGCACACAAGTGGAACTTTCTAGCAATGTCCACTGAATGGTAACAGATGATCGGATGCTAGAAATTTTGTCATTTGCAGGTATCCCATATGGATTTTCACCATTATTGTCTCCAGAAATGTGAATTATGACCACCCATTGTTCCTGCTTCTAGGTTGTCATGCAAGTCATAAGGCCTTTGTAAATAATTTGGTAGTAGGTACAGATATTTAGGGTGTTTTCTGTTCATACACTATTACTCTCCATACAGTTCCTAATTTAACCCGCTGACTGCTTGGCATAGCATCAGTCTCCCAACCTGTACTGTCAGTAATAGGTTATACTGCCATAGCTGTCTATGTAGGAGTCTGCCCTCTTGTTGACCAAAAACCAAGGGACATACATTTAGAATGTTTTTTCTAACTTAGACCCCACCCGAAGCAAATATTAGTGCTGCTACATCCAATTCACAGGTGGGTCTGTATATATACCTCTCTGTGCTTGTGCCTGCACTATTACCCTCTTTGATTTTTCAAAATAAGCCTGGTGGAGGTCCTTCCATTTCCAAGCACAAACTTTTCTAATTTGCATATACAATGTTTTAACATTTATGCTAAGTGTGGAAAAGAAGGTTTCCAATAGCCTACAACTCAAAAAATAGCCATTAGTTTTTTTTGGTATATGTGTTATAGGAAAACATTGTATCTTACCAATTACTGAAGAATAAATTTTGTCTTGTCCAGTCTTATACAACACCTAGGTTTGCTTCCTTTTCAAACAAAGGCATTATAGTTTGTCATGATTAAGTGTCCATAACTGACTCTCAATAAGAGATTACAATGGGCCTGAGGATTATTTTTTTCTGGAAGAATTACTGGCTAACATAACATCATAAATACAGTGAAATTGTCCTCTCCACTTAGCCAAATTCTTTTCTGGTAGACTATGGATGGTAGGGCTTGTGGGAGCTCAGTGAATGTCTTTTATTCTCCTTTCCAGGTGAAGGTGAAATCAGTTTGACTGGCCATATCTAAGGGAATATTAAAGGAAACATTAACCTAGAATAAGGTGATTAACTTTTGGAACTTCTGCATACAACTGTGATGTTACTTTATCCTTGTGTTCTAGTGTACTGACTTCCAGAATGTGATATATCAGAAACAGAACAACTTTTTAAAAGGGGAAGTGTGATTGATTAAGTTGCAAGTTTAATTGAGTTTTCAAACTCAATTAAAGCAAGTCTGAAAAAATGTCCAAATTAAGGCACCAACAAGAAGTTACCTTCACTCAAGAAAGGCTGATGAAGTTCAGGGTTTCTCTGTCAACTGAAAAGCACATGATGAAAATGGTGGTATCTGCTAGCTTTCTGTCCCATCTCCCCCATGGCATATTCCTTCTTCATCTCCAAAGCAGTCTATGTGGCTGAGCTCTTATGTTTCTCCTGGCTCTCTTGCAGCATCCCTAAAAATGTTTCCACTTTTAAAGTACACCAGTAAACTAACCAAGACACACCTGAAATGGATGGAGTCACATCACCAATCAATCAAGGTTTAATACCACAATTGGTTGAGTCATCTCTGTGGAGATAATTTAATAATGTTTCCAACCTGTAGTGATGATTAAGGATTAGAAGAAATGGCTGCCTCCACAGATGGGATCAGGATTAAAATATGGCTTTATTAGGGTAGATAATCCTTCCAAACCAGCACATTTTCTTCCCAAATCTCTTCTGAATTGTGCAGTGGTTTTTACAACTTGTTCTACATTGGTAGCCATTTGCAGGGTTCCTCGCTTGGGCTATGCTATGGCCATCACTATTTGACTGTCTCCTTTCATCTTACTCAATTTTAATTGTTCTGCTATCTGTTGCAATACAGTTAGCAATCCCATCAGAGTTCTCATGGCATCCCCATATTTTCAGGGCAGTCAGTCTTAGTCTAGGAGTGCAGCTTACCCTCTGCAAATAGACGAAGAATGCCAATCTGTTATTTCTATCATGGATTTTCCCTTCTCATGACTAATAGCTTCTATAGCTTATGACTATTCTCCTGGCTGGTTAGCCAAATTTCCAAACCAGCTCTATGAGGGCATCAGTGGGGGTAGTCCAAACACCAAAGGACATATCAGACATGGACTTAGACATGAATTTCATTGGGACTTACAAACAGGAGAGGATTCTTCTCATTGGCACTGGGTTTGGAAGTGGAAAGTAGAACTCCATAAAAGGGACAGGGGAGATCAAGGACTTATAGGGATTTAAGACAAGGACATGAGAAAAGAATTTCAGAAGGTTCTCATGAAACAGAGGTTTGAAGATTTGTTATCAACCTTCAGAATGACTATACAACCTATTTGAAATTGCTCAACCTTTCAAACTTTACATTGTTTCATTTAACTTCATTTTTCACTAATCTAAATTAAGTTGTTGGGATTTTAATTGAATCTATAAAATAGTTTGCATAGAATTGGCATCTTAACTAAATTTAGTCTTCCAATTCACAAAGATGGTATGTGCTTCTATTTATTTAGGTCTTATATGATTTCTCTGATCCATTTCTTATAGTTATCTCTGCATAGCTATTTGCGGCCTTGGTTAAATTTATTCCCAAATATTTGATTCTTTTCCTTGTTATTGTGTAGATTTTTTCCCTTATTTCCCCTTACATTGCTCATTACCAGTGTATAGAAACATTAATGATTTTTGTATATTTGGTATATATTATGTACCATCAATTTGCTTTACTCATTTAATAGCTTTAGTAACTTTGTCAGATGTTTCTCAGGATTATCCACATACAATATTAGGTCGTCCACAAATACTGAAAGTTTTAATTCTTCCCTTCAAATTTGGATGTCTTTTATTTCTTTTTCTTGCATAATGTCTCTATCCAGAACTTCCAGCACAATGTTGAACAGCATTGTGACAGTGGGCATCCTTGTTTTCTTCTGTATTTTAGAGGGAAAATTTTCAGTCTTTCCCCTTTGAATATGAAGTTAGCTGTAAGATTTTCATATATTCCTTTTGTCATGTTGAGGAATTTTCCTTCTATTCCTGTCCTTTGAATTATTTTCTTCAAGAAAGGATGTTGAGCTGTGTAAATTCATTTTATGCATCAATAAAGATATGACATATGGTTTTTCTGCCTTGATATATTGATGTGGTGTATTACATTAGTTGATTTTCTTGTGTTGAACCAGCCTTGAATACCTGGAATAAATCTCACTTAGTCATGAAGTATAATTCTTTAAATGTACCGTTGGACTCAAGTTGTGAGTTTTTTGTTTAGGATTTTTGCATCAATATTCATTAAATAGAATCAACTGTAATTTTATTTTCTTGTAGTATCATTATCTGGCATTGGTATTAGAATGATGTTGGATTTATTGGTTGAGTTAGGCAGCTTTCAAGCCTCTTCAAATTTTCTGAATAATCTCAGGTAGTAATTCATTCCTGAAAGCTTTGTAAACTGCATGTATGAAGCCATCTGGTCCTCAGTCTTGATTTTTTGAGAGCTTTTTGATGACTGATTCAATCTCTTGTGATACATTTGTTGTCTTCTATTTCTTTTTTAATCACTGTTGGTTGTTCATGCTTTCCTAACAATTTGTACGTAGTCTCTACATTGTCTAGTTGACTAGCATATAGGTGGTCATAGTATCCTCACATATCTCCTTTATTTCCTTTGTATCAGAAGTTGTTTGCTCTTCCATTTCTGATTTTATTTATTTCCATCATCTCTTTGTTTTTGCCACCATAGCTAAAAGTCCATTGATTTTTATTAATTTTTTTCTGAGAATCAAATTCTGGTTTGTTTGTTCTCTCTAATGTCCTCATATTCTCAATTTCATCTATTTCTTTCCCAATCCTTGTTATTTTCCCCCTTTTTTTGTTTAGGGTGAGTTTAATGTTCTTTCTGGAGTACTTCCAAGTGAACAGTTAATTCCTCAATTTTTTCTTTTTCTTTTTGTTAATATAGGCATTTAGGTCAACTAATTTCACTCTCAACATTGCCTATGTGCATTGCATATATTTTGATAATTTGTGTTTTCATTTACAAAAAAAGATATACTGATTTCTCTTGTAATTTCTTCCTTGATCCACTAGTTAGGTGTGTGTTATTTAGCTCCCATATATTTGTGAATTTTATGGCTTTCCTCCTGTTATTGATTTCCACCTTCACTCCATTATGAATTGAGAAAGTGTTATAATTTTAATATTTTTAAATTTATCGAGACTTGCTTTGTGACTCTACTCATGGCAAATCTTGGGGAATGATCCATAAGCACTTGATAAAATTAGCTATCCAGGTGTTGTGGGGTGTAATGTTCTATAAATTTCCGTTAAGTCTATTTTATTTATTGTACTATTCAACATCTCACTTTCCTTATTGATCCTCTGTTTGGATTTTCTATACATTGATATGAGTGGTGTATTGACGTCTCCACTTATTATTGTATAAATTTTACCTTTCTTAATAGTCTTCATTTACATATAAGAAAGTATATATCTTTAGTATAATCAGTGTGTGCCTCATGTATTTTGGTGCACTCCAGCTCAGTGCATAATATTTATCATTGTTTTCTCTTCTTGATGAAATGCTCATTTTATTAATACATAGTGTCCTTCTTTGTCTTTTTAAATTATTTTAAATTTCAAGTTTAGTTTTTCAGATATTAATATAGCCCCCTCAGTCTTTTCTGGTTGTTGTTTGCATGAAATATCTTTTCCAACCTTTCATTTTCAAATTATTTATGTCCTTGTGTGTAAAATCAGTGTCTTATAGGTAGTATATAAGTGGATCATGTTTTTAAACCATTCTCCCAATATTGAGGAACTAAATCATTAAAATTTAATATTATGACTATAAAGACAATATTTTCTTTTCCTACTTTGTTGTTTGCATTTAATATGCCACATCTTATTTTTTTCTGCTCTCTGAAATTTTATCCTTCCTAATAGTCTTTGTTTCTACACTATTCTCCAAACCTCTCTTTCCATTATTTCCTATCTGCCTTTAGTGTTTCCTTTAGAAATGCTTCTAGAGCAAACTTATTTTTCACAAATACTCCCAAGGAGTGTTGGTCTGAAAATATTTTAAACTCTCACTCATTTTCAAAGAACAATTTTACAAGTTATGGGATTCTTTATTGGCAGTTTTACTCTTTCAGTATTTTAAATACATCCTATCACTGCCTTCTTGCCTCCATGGTTTCCCCTGAGAAATTCACACATATTTTTATCAAAATCCCCTTGTATATAATGGTTTGCCTTTCTCTTACTGCTTTCATAATTATCTCTGTGTCATTGACGTTTGACAATCTGATTAGTAAGTGTCTTGGAGTAGTCCTATTTAGATCTACTCTATTTGAGGTAAGCTCACCTTCTTATATCTGTAATTTTATGTCTTCCATATGCGGTGAGAAATTGTCATTCATCATTTTCATTATTCTTTCCTGCACATTTCCCTTATCATCTCCTTCTGGGAAACCCATAACATTTATCTTCATGTGCTTCATTTGCATTCAATCCCGTGAGACACTGCTAATGTTTTTCCCATTCTTTTCCCTATCTCTTCTTTTGCATTTAGGATTTTTGATGTTCTGCCCTCTAGTTCACTAACCATTTCTTCCAACTCTTGAAAACTGCTTTTGTAGATTTTGATTGTGTTTTTCATACCTCCTACTCTGCATTTCATTTTCATAGATTGTGTAATATGTTTTTAAAAACTTTCAGATTTTATTTTATGTTCACCCAAGTCTTCTTTATGCCCTTCATCTCTTTTGCCATATCTTCTCTCAACTCATTGATTTGATTTTTGCTTTGATTTTACATGTTTGTTTGAATGTCTTTAATTATTTGTCTGAACTGCAGTATCTGGTTTGAATTGCCCATTGGTTGGGCTTTATCTTCTTATTTGTTAGCATGATTCACAATTTTCTGCTCATGTTTGGCATTTGATTTCTTTGATTTGTTTATTCTGAAGGACATTTTCACTCTTTCACCTGGGATTTTCTGGTCAGTTGGATTTGTTCTCTATCTATTCTTTAACATTCATTCAACTTTTTCTGGACTTCTAGTATACCTTCTGATAGGAATTTTTCAGCTATTATTTTTCTGATTATTGTCCTGCTTATGAAAACTGTTCTTTGAGGTGAGTCTCCCTAGATATGATTGACCCCAATCAGATTTTTCCATAAAAGATAGAATCTGGTCTCATGAGTAGGGTGCAATCAATATCAAGTTTCCCTGAGGGTGAGACCCAGCAGAACGTCAGACTTTCTTGTGGAGCCTTTAGACTGAATGCTTTTCCCATTCTGTCCAGCAGGTGGCAGTTGTCAGCCAACAGTTTCCACTGGTGCAATGATGGATTGCCTTTAGTTTTCAGCAGCCCCTGTCCCTATGAGGGGCATAGTTGAGACAGAGGCTGAGGAAGAATGTGGGCTCTAGTGGTTTCATTTTTCCATGCCCTGTTGCACTGAATTCTCTGAAACTCGGCTGCCACTTGATCTGGGTCCTGTTCCCCTTTTCTGGCAGACAATTTGCCCTCTGGGAAATTATCTCCTGCACTTGACTCATTACTTTTTCTCTGAGACCTCTCTTAACTTTAACCTTGTCTGTCCTGCTGCCAATTGAAAATAGCTGAGGCTTTCCCTGTTGATCTGCTTAGAATAGTTTAAAATAAGATGAGGAAAAGATAAAATCCTGTTCAGAGACTGCCTTCAGTCCCCAAAGTTAGCCAGTCAAGACCCAGAGATGGTACCTGACTCTATGTGTCCCCCTTTTTAGGGCACAAGCCCTTTCCAGTACTGTGAGATCAACCAACTCCAAAAGCCCCCATCTTTATTCTTTTTAATTTTATTTCATTTTTTTTGTGTTTGTTTATTTCTATTTCTCTTTTTTTTAATTTTTTTATTAATTAAAAAAAGAATTAACAAAACAATTAGAAATCATTCCAATCTACATGTACAATCAGTAATTCTTAATAACATCACATGGTTGCATATTCATCATTTCTTAGTACATTTGCATCGATTTAGAAAAAGAAATAAAAAGACAACAGAATAAGAATTAAAACAATAATAGAAAGAAAAAAAAAAACCTATACCTCACATGCAGCTTCATTCAGTGTTTTAACATAATTGCATTACAATTGGGTAGTATTGTGCTGTCCATTTCTGAGTTTTTATATCCAGTCCCGTTGTACAGTCTGTATCCCTTCAGCTCCAATTATCCCTTCTCTTTTTTTTTTTAATTAACGGAAAAAAAGAAATTAACCCAACATTTAGAGATCATACCATTCTACATATGCAATCAGTAATTCTTAACATCATCACATAGATGCATGATCATCATGTCTTAGTACATTTGCATTGGTTTAGAAGAACTGACAACATAACCGAAAAAGATATAGAATGTTAATATAGAGAAAAAAATAAAAGTAATAATAGTAAAATCAAAACAAAACAAAACAAAAACCTATAGCTCAGATGCAGCTTCATTCAGTGTTTTAACATGATTACTTTACAATTAGGTATTATTGTGCTGTCCATTTTTGAGTTTTGGTATCTAGTCCTGTTACACCGTCTGTATCCCTTCAACTCCAGTTGGCCATTATCTTACCCTGTTTCTACCTCCTGCTGGACTCTGATATCAAGGACATATTCCAAATTTATTCTCGAATGTCTGTTCGCATCAGTGGGACCATACAGTATTTGTCATTTAGTTTTTGGCTAGACTCACTCAGCATAATGTTCTCTAGGTCCATCCATGTTATTACATGCTTCATAAGTTTATCCTGTCTTAAAGCTGCATAGTATTCCATCGTATGTATATACCACAGTTTGTTTAGCCACTCTTCTGTTGATGGAGATTTCTGCTGTTTCCATCTCTTTGCAATTGTAAATAACGCTGCTATAAACATTGGTGTGCAAATGTCCGTTTGTGTCTTTGCCTCTAAGTCCTTTGAGTATATTCCCAGCAATGGTATTGCTGGGTCGTATGGCAATTCTATATTCAGCTTTTTGAGGAACCGCCAAACTGCCTTCCACAGTGGTTGCACCATTTGACATTCCCACCAACAGTGGATAAGTGTGCCTCTTTCTCCGCATCCTCTCCAGCACTTGTCCTTTTCTGTTTTGTTGATAATGGCCATTCTGGTGGGTGTGAGATGATATCTCATTGTGGTTTTGATTTGCATTTCTCTAATGGCCAGGGACATTGAGCATCTCTTCATGTGTCTTTTGGCCATTTGTATTTCCTCTTCTGATAGGTGTCTGTTCAAGTCTTTTTCCCATTTTGTAATTGGGTTGGCTGTCTTTTTGTTGTTGAGATGAACAATCTCTTTATAAATTCTGGATACTAGACCTTTATCTGATATATCATTTCCAAATATTGTCTCCCATTGTGTAGGCTGTCTTTCTACTTTCTTGATGAAGTTCTTTGATGCACAAAAGTGTTTAATTTTGAGGAGCTCCCATTTATTTATTTCCTTCTTCAGTGCTCTTGCTTTAGGTTTAAGGTCCATAAAACCGCCTCCAGTTGTAAGATCCATAAGATATCTCCCAACATTTTCCTCTAACTGTTTTATGGTCTTAGACCTAATGTTTAGATCTTTGATCCATTTTGAGTTAACTTTTGTATAGGGTGTGAGAGATGGGTCTTCTTTCATTCTTTTGCATATGGATATCCAGTTCTCTAGGCACCATTTATTGAAGAGACTGCTCTGTCCCAGGTGAGTTGGCTTGACTGCCTTATCAAAGATCAAATGTCCATAGATGAGAGGGTCTATATCTGAGCACTCTATTCGATTCCATTGGTCGATATATCTATCTTTATGCCAATACCATGCTGTTTTGACCACTGTGGCTTCATAATATGCCTTAAAGTCAGGCAGCGTGAAACCTCCAGCTTCGTTTTTTTTCCTCAAGATGTTTTTAGCAATTCGGGGCACCCTGCCCTTCCACATAAATTTGCTTATTGGTTTTTCTATTTCTGAAAAATAAGTTGTTGGGATTTTGATTGGTATTGCATTGAATCTGTAAATCAATTTAGGTAGGATTGACATCTTAACTATATTTAGTCTTCCAATCCATGAACACGGTATGCCCTTCCATCTATTTAGGTCTTCTGTGATTTCTTTTAGCAGTTTTTTGTAGTTTTCTTTATATAGGTTTTTTGTCTCTTTAGTTAAATTTATTCCTAGGTATTTTATTCTTTTAGTTGCAATTGTAAATGGGATTCATTTCTTGATTTCCCCCTCAGCTTGTTCATTACTAGTGTATAGAAATGCTACAGATTTTTGAATGTTGATCTTGTAACCGGCTACTTTGCTATACTCATTTATTAGCTCTAGTAGTTTTGTTGTGGATTTTTCCGGGTTTTCGACGTATAGTATCATATTGTCTGCAAACAGTGATAGTTTTACTTCTTCCTTTCCAATTTTGATGCCTTGTATTTCTTTTTCTTGTCTAATTGCTCTGGCTAGAACCTCCAACACAATGTTGAATAATAGTGGTGATAGTGGACATCCTTGTCTTGTTCCTGATCTTAGGGGGAAAGTTTTCAATTTTTCCCCATTGAGGATGATATTAGCTGTGGGTTTTTCATATATTCCCTCTATCATTTTAAGGAAGTTCCCTTGTATTCCTATCTTTTGAAGTGTTTTCAACAGGAAAGGATGTTGAATCTTGTCAAATGCCTTCTCTGCATCAATTGAGATGATCATGTGATTTTTCTGCTTTGATTTGTTGATATGGTGTATTACATTAATTGATTTTCCTATGTTGAACCATCCTTGCATACCTGGGATGAATCCTACTTGGTCATGATGTATAATTCTTTTAATGTGTTGTTGGATACGATTTGCTAGAATTTTATTGAGGATTTTTGCATCTGTATTCATTAGAGAGATTGGTCTGTAGTTTTCTTTTTTTGTAATATCTTTGCCTGGTTTTGGTATGAGGGTGATGTTGGCTTCATAGAATGAATTAGGCAGTTTTCCCTCCACTTCGATTTTTCTGAAGAGTTTGAGGAGAATTGGTACTAATTCTTTCTGGAACGTTTGGTAGAATTCACATGTGAAGCCATCTGGTCCTGGTCTTTTCTTTTTAGGAAGCTTTTGAACGACTAATTCAATTTCTTTACTTGTGATTGGTTTGTTGAGGTCATCTATGTCTTCTTGAGTCAAAGTTGGTTGTTCATGTCTTTCCAGGAACCCGTCCATTTCATCTAAATTGTTGTATTTATTAGCGTAAAGTTGTTCATAGTATCCTGTTATTACCTCCTTTATTTCTGTGAGGTCAGTAGTTATGTCTCCTCTTCCATTTCTGATCTTATTTATTTGCATCCTCTCTCTTCTTCTTTTTGTCAATCTTGATAAGGGCCCATCAATCTTATTGATTTTCTCATAGAACCAACTTCTGGTCTTATTGATTTTCTCTACTGTTTTCATATTTTCAATTTCATTTATTTCTGCTCTGATCTTTGTTATTTCTTTCCTTTTGCTTGCTTTGGGAGTAGTTTGCTGTTCTTTCTCCAGTTCTTCCAAGTGAACAGTTAATTCCTGCATTTTTGCCTTTTCTTCTTTTCTGATGTAGGCATTTAGGGCAATAAATTTCCCTCTTAGCACTGCCTTTGCTGCATCCCATAAGTTTTGATATGTTGTGTTTTCATTTTCATTTGCCTCGAGGTATTTACTAATTTCTCTTGCAATTTCTTCTTTGACCCACTCGTTGTTTAAGAGTGTGTTGTTGAGCCTCCAGGTATTTGTGAATTTTCTGGCATTCCGCCTATTATTGATTTCCAACTTCATTCCTTTATGGTCCGAGAAAGTGTTGTGTATGATTTCAATCTTTTTAAATTTGTTAAGACTTGCTTTGTGACCCAGCATATGGTCTATCTTTGAGAATGATCCATGAGCACTTGAGAAAAAGGTGTATCCTGCTGTTGTGGGATGTAATGTCCTATAAATGTCTTTTAAGTCTAGCTCATTTATAGTAATATTCAGATTCTCTATTTCTTTATTGATCCTCTGTCTAGATGTTCTGTCCATTGATGAGAGTGGGGAATTGAAGTCTCCAACTATTATGGTATTTGTGTCTATTTCCCTTTTCAGTGTTTGCAGTGTATTCCTCATGTATTTTTCTGTCTTTCCCATCACCTCTCTTTCAGGATTAAAGCACAATTGGAGGCTGGCTGAGCTACCTTACCTTGCTCCTAGTAGAGTCTGCTTAACGATACACCCATTAGGAAATTATGTGCTTCACCTGTCAAATTCCTTTCTTTATTTATGTTTCTCAAACATACCATGTCTGAGACCCAGTGGGCATTATTGGTTGAGAACTGCCAATTGCTGGCCCTTGCCTTGGATAGTGCTAAAGCCAGAGAATGCTATAGCTCTATCTAATGGGCTCTTCTTTAAAAATATCAGGAAAAGTTCCTTTTCAGATCTGGACTGAAGTCCCCTATGTTTGACAGTCGAGGGCTGGAGTTGGCACCTAGCTCTAAGTGCCCTTTATCTTTGGACCTAGCCCTTTTCCCATAATCCAAACTTATCCAACTCAAAATTCTTCCCTCTTCTTTTGCCCATCAGCCCCACCTCCTCACTTCTGGGAGGAAATCTCCCAGTTCCTTATTTGCATGCCCCTGTTTAATCTGTGCTTGGAGCTTGCTTCCAGCAATATAAACATGGTGATAATTACACAATTGGAGCTTGATTGAGCTACTTTCCTTGCTCTTAGTAGAGAGTGCTCCTTTTGTTCTTCAGGAAACCAACTCCAAGATAATCTGTCATGCCAGTGGAGGAGTGGTTCCAGCCTGCACAGCTTGGGTAATTTACAGTTATGTGTTATGATCCCACCCATTCCACCACTTCCAGATTGGTTTATGATGTGTGTCTGGTCACAGAAATTCCCCAAACAGTTGTGCCAGACAGTTTCTAACTATCTGATAGCTGCCCTACATGACTAAATAAATTCCACACCTCACTATGCTGCCCTGTCTCTCATGATGTATTTTTGTTGTGCTTTCATCAGCTTGGATCTTGAGAGTAGCCAAAATTCTTGCAAAGCATTTCTCCTGGAAGATTAACTTGGAGGTTTGTAAGATAAAGGATGTATTGATTTTACTGTTTTTCATGAGCAGTTTCCCAATCATGAAAAATGTTAAAGAAAATTTGCATAAACTCCAATATTGCTTTACCTAACCCTCTCTAGCTTTTGTAGTTTCCAATGAATGTTAGGGCCACTCTGGAAAATATTTGGTCTCTGGTCTTTATTATAAATTTAAAGTAAGTCTCAAATAATCATTTTAATAATTTGATAGATCTTCATCTGGATTTTTGGATGACCTCTTTGACTTTCCTTCAGTTATTTTAAGTCCTCCATCTATTAGTCTCACAACTGTGCATGTTTTATAGTGATCTAATTTTGTTCTGTTGGCTTATTCATTTGGGTTCTAAATTGGGTTTTACTTGTGGAAAAGCCAGATCTCCAGGAATGTATACTGAAATTTATCTTTTATTATTACTTAAAGAATCAGCATAATCATGAGCATTTTCAATTACAATTCTCCTTTATTCTGAGGTTAATATCACATTAAATACAGTTTGCATATCAGTCAAATTAAGAATATGTGTTGCAAATAAAGAAAATTTTTATTTTTCCTGGGTTCCTCTTGATAACTGGTAACTCAGCTTATTCAACTATAGATTTCGTGGAGAGAATAGAGTCTGCACATACATATGTCCCTTAGTTTCACACTGATTATCTATCCCAACTGGCACTGGTTGGAGAGGGAAACACCCTACCTAAAAAGCGTATCCCTTCAGATCTGAGGTGGAAGGTCATTTCATGGGTGTTCCTAGGCGTCAGAGACTTGCCTTCAGCCTTTTGGCAAGGAGCCAGAAGGAGAGGAGGACCAAGAAATGTTAAAGTCTTAGACTCTGGTGGGAAAGTAAGGGGGGGTGAAAATGGCAGACTCTAGTAGAAGGGCAAAGGAGACCATGTGAACCACAAGCCTGGGGCTAGAAATCTTGGCCCCTCTTTTCTGTGCATGGAGTTCAAAAGCCTTAATCAGTTCAGAGCTGGGAATCTCAATAAGCTGTTTCTTATGTGGGTGCTACATCCCTCATTTCTTTTCTCTGGAGCAATAAGCTCTTCAAATTTTAAGGAAAGACTAGGGGCTTGGCTGAAACAGTTTTTCTACAGCTTTTCCTTCTGAGCTAGAGTTATCAAACACTGCACATATAAATTTTATCCCATCTATTCATTCTCTTACAAAATAAATCTAGCTGAAAAATAAACATATTGTATCAATCAATATCTTGGTCCCCTGTGTCCAACCTCTCATTCATATAAGGCCAAATTACTCCACATAAACACTTTGTGGATTTCTTTATCATTGGTTCATACCTTAATAGCTCCCAATGCTTATGAATACAACTTAAAGTATCACCCTACTTGTGGAGAGCCGCCTCCCGGGTCAGGCCTAGTGGTCGCGCTGCAGCCTGCTCTAGAGTTCCCCCCGCCCATCGAGTGAGTCAAGATGGCGCCCGCATCCTGTTTCCGCGTATGACGTACGCGCCCACCAACCCTATCTTCCAATCACCTCTGTATACGTGGCACTAACCTATTGGGTTTGGGCACAGTATATAAGAGGTTACCCGGACAGGGTGGGGGGAGACGACCCACAGGGAGCCGTACCTGACGGCCGCACAGAGGTTGTCTCCCCGCGGGGTGCTTAGGCCCGCGTGGAACCTGTAACAGAGAATGCAAGCTTAACTCCAGTAAAGGTCTGTGCTCACAACCGTTGCGTGCCTCGAACCCGTGTTTATCACTCGAGTCGGTTTGCCTGCGCCTGTCTCTTTCTCCCCTCCTGTTCCCTTCGCCGGCCGGGGATCAGAAGCCGAACGAGACGGCTGCGGACAAGTGGTGGCCCGTACGGGGAACCTCCTCTCTCGACACCTCTTCTGCAAGGAGAGCCGTACTGTCTCTTCTTGAACTGAGAAGGACGTGCATCCTGAGCTCGCAGCGGACTTCCCGCGCCTGATCACCGCGAGAAGGTGAGTACTTCTTATTACGTGAGAGTTAAGGCCCGCGGGCTTTCAGGTAGCCCCGGGGACTCGGAAGAGCTCTCCGAGTGATTAAAGTACAGTGCCGACTGCAAGCATGGGGCAGTCAGGAAGTTCACCTTTATTACCCCCTTTAAAAACCCTTTTGAAGCAGCGGGGCATCTCGGTTAGGAAGAGTTCCCTCCTGCGGTTCTTAGACGATGTTGCTGCTTTTGCACCTTGGTTCGCCCACTCCGGGAGCCTTAGTCTGCCTTCTTGGTTAAAACTTGGTAATGACATAGAACGGGCGCGCCGGACGGGCCTTTGTATGGACCCGATCCTGGTCCCTATATGGGAGACCGTTCGTGCTTGTCTTGAGGCGGAGAATGCTACAGGCCTAAGTCCATCTTCCGCCCTGCTGCAGGCACGGCACGCGCTCCAAGAAACTCAGTCAGTTTCGTCTGCGGACGGCTCCCGTAAAGGCAAGCCGCCAGAGTCAAGCGATAGTTCAGACAGCTCTGACTCAGAGTCAGATGGTGATGAGACCGAGGGTGCAGACGCGCCTCCGCTGATCGATTGGGGGAGGCCCCCTGTCTCACCCACGCAGCCTTCCGCCCCGCCAGCGCCTGCTGCAGGGGCGCAGCGGCTTCCGGTGAATGGTTTTGGTGATCTCGCCAAAAACCCTCACCACGGGCTCCCTCTGGTGGCCGAATCAGGTAATTACAGTGGCTGCTCTCCAACTTCTAAGCGCTTGTTAAAAGGAATGGGATATGTCCCCAGCAAAGGCTTAGGAGCCTCATTGCACGGGCGCGCAAGGCCTATACAAGCTGTCTCCAATTCTGACAGACGAGGCCTGGGTTTTTCCTAGGGGCCACTGAGGGGAGATTCCCACCCACACCTATAAAACTAAAATGGAAGACCAGTACCCCGGTGTGGGTGCCTCAGTGGCCATTATCACAGGAAAAACTCTCAGCATTACACACTCTAGTGTCAGATCAGTTAAAAAAGGGCCACATCATTCCCTCCACATAGAGGTCTAGTCCGATGGAAGGATGTCCTGTCAGGACAATGGCAAGGCCCTGACCCAGTGCTCAGCTGGGCCAGAGGCTCTGTTTGTGTTTTTCCCCAGGAGCCAGGACGTCAACCAGTGTGGGTTCCGGAAAGACTGGTGAGAACCGTGACATCGCCCGAGGAGGCCAAGGAGCTGTTGCCCAAAAAACCAACAAGCCTTCAACCTGAACCATCAGATCAGGCCTCCAACTCTGCTGATGACGGCGGCGACTGACGAGATGGCAACGAAAACGCCGGTCACCCTTCGACTGTTTAGAAGGGGGGACCAGTTTTAATACCCCCCGCTCTCCCAACAGGTGGAATCAGACCTTAAAGTGCTTGGGAAGATCAAGTTAACCCCCGTTGCCTTCGACCTTTCCGAACTGGGCGAGACTGTACAAAGTCTGTGGAACCGAGTCACCTCTTGGTTCTCTTGGCCCAATTTGACTACTTGGATTCTCGTAGCGGTGGGACTATTAGTGGGATTAGTCACTGTTAAATGCTTGTTAGAACGCTTGTTCCAGACACAGCAGCAATTGCGTGTTACTACCATGTTGGCTATGTCACTCGCCCCTGGTGCTCCTGACAATGACCGCCCTGCTGCCCAGTCCCCCATTTCACCGTATGACCCATCCCGGCCACTCAGGGTGGGACGCTCGAAAGCAAGGTCAGCGGCAAGGCCCATGGCTGTGTCCCGGGTATAAAAGGCGGCACCAGATGTCATAATTTTGGTCTTAGGATGATCTCTAAGGCAGAGTCACGGTCCTGGCCAGACTAGACTCCGGCCATTGCACAGAGACATCTAGTGACACCCTCGACTCTGGTTGCCGCTCTCCTGAGCCCCGCTTAGCCCAGTTGCGAGGCGAAGCACTGCAGGGAGAGTCACGTGGTTTCCAGTTCACGGGCTCTCCGGTCTCTATATGAGGAGTGCACTCTGGTTGGTGCCTAGCAAGCCTAGTCCAGACTCCCCAAAGCACCAAAACAAGTAGTGGGCTAATCAAGCTCACGGGAGCTCACTCATCAATGGAGACACTGGGTCTAAGAAAGGGTCTACGGACCAAAAATAATAAAAAAGGGGGAGATGTGGAGAGCCGCCTCCCGGGTCAGGCCTAGTGGTCGCGCTGCAGCCTGCTCTAGAGTTCCCCCCGCCCATCGAGTGAGTCAAGATGGCGCCCGCATCCTGTTTCCGCGTATGACGTACGCGCCCACCAACCCTATCTTCCAATCACCTCTGTATACGTGGCACTAACCTATTGGGTTTGGGCACAGTATATAAGAGGTTACCCGGACAGGGTGGGGGGAGACGACCCACAGGGAGCCGTACCTGACGGCCGCACAGAGGTTGTCTCCCCGCGGGGTGCTTAGGCCCGCGTGGAACCTGTAACAGAGAATGCAAGCTTAACTCCAGTAAAGGTCTGTGCTCACAACCGTTGCGTGCCTCGAACCCGTGTTTATCACTTGAGTCGGTTTGCCTGCGCCTGTCTCTTTCTCCCCTCCTGTTCCCTTCGCCGGCCGGGGATCAGAAGCCGAACGAGACGGCTGCGGACACCTACTCTTTTCCTTTAGATTTCTCCCTCATGTTGTTTTCCATTCTCTCATTTTAAGACCTTATAGACAACTTTCAAGACAAAGCAGAGGAAGACACAACTCATATCAAAATCTAACAGGACCATAAAGCAAAGTCAAAACCAAGATGACCAATTCTCAATGGCTTTTATGTGTTTTTGATAACCCCAAAAATGAAGTCCAAGGTTAGGCACCAAATTCAATCACCTTCCTTTTATGCCAAAGGCTGTCTCCTTTCAAAATGTCTCAATGGTTTTTCTTTTATGCCTGGATCTGCACCCCCAAAAATGGTTTTGGTATAAATTTATTTATCACTGAGCACTAAGTAACCAAATGTAGTTTTCTGCTTACAGATTTGGCAGGAATTTCATGTCACTCAGTACCAAGCATCCACACTCACTCACTAAATCTGTTTTCCTCCACACCCAGCTGCTCTCGTGTTCCTTGATCCCCAAACAAATGATCACAATAAGTAATAAATATTTAGTTGGTCACAGAGCAAAGATTCATGAATTTCTTACCTTGGGGGGTCCAGTAATCCACAAGCAGCACATTGTTTAGACATTGTTCCTGGTTCTGGGCGCCAAATTGTAGATTGGGCATACCCAAATCTGGGTCCATCAAAACCCCCAGGCAATGGAAGTCACACCAAACAAGGCTGAAGAAGAAAAAAGTTTATTTATAACAACAGGGGGGTAGGGGAGATTTCCTCCCCAGATCAGCCATGCTGTTCTAATTTGTTAATGCTCCTGGAATGCAATCAGATTTAATCATCAAAGATGGCTTTCCCATGCTGATGAGTTAAATCCACAGTAGCAGAAGAACTGGGAAATGTCACCTGGACAATCTGACACCTGAACTTAACTATTACACTTCCCAAAATGATTTTTCAACTGGATTTTATAAACATTGGAGAAAATAAAGGCAATCATCTTAGTTAACATATAACAGAGCTCTAGAGGTAGTTTTTTTTAATCTCAGTTATTACCTATTTCCTTTAGGATTTGCATACTCTGTGTCACCTGTAAATGGTACCTTCAAATTTAGGACAATAAATTAAAGGTTATCCATATTTGGGTGGTTGGGGCCATAGATGAAATCTCCTTCATATCTGTGTGCAGACTTTAAATTTACATATTGCTCCATTGTGAGACTAGAACACCCTCTTTTGGGAAAGGCTTTTATTACCCTTCTGACAGTCACACCCCTCACCAGGTAGGCCTTCTAATGTACTCAACACAGAGCTGTACCTCCCCCAAACCAAAACCTACTGGTAACAGGCAATGACAGTACCACCTATATCTTCTATCACTGCATTGATTTATCTGAAGCAATGCTATGGAGCGTACACAAGAAATGAAGAATGAGTATTTGGAAGCAGGATAAATTATGGTTCAACCCATAAATGTACAAGGCAATGACAGAGTTAAAATTATGGCATGCTTGTACACTAATTACTCAGTATGATTTTATTATTGGCTGATACTAATTAAGAAAGTCAGTGGAGAGAATAGTAGTCAATTTCCTTTTGAAATCAATCTATTAGATAAATTGGTATTCTTGGGAAATGTTCAAACCCAACACAGAATGGCTTAGACATAAACTGTTTGGGCTCTTCAACTCCATGTGTCTGTGAACAAAGATACCAATGAAGCTAGTTTTGTGGGCATAATGGGGGTTTACAGGGGAATCAACAGTTTCTTAAATATCTGTTGATATGATACTTCAAAACTGCCTTCTGCACTGGCAGCCAGCTGTAATTTCAGTACTTCTAAATCTCAGCAGACTGCTGAAACCTTCATGAACAAGAATTGGAGAGATAATAGTAAGTTATATTTAGAACAAAGTTTGTTTTATATTTAAAATATCCTGAGAAATAAAAGAGTGGTCAAAATCCTTATTGAACAAATAAAGAAACAAGAAAATATGAAGGGATCATATTATATTACCTATTATTGCTTGGTGTTCTAAATATTCAAGGTACAATACCAGGTTTTCCTTGGACTGAAACCCAAAAATTTCATTTGTTCTCCTCAATTTAGGAATACCACAAAGTGTCATGATTTTTATTATTCTTGACATATTATATTTTGGTTAAAAAGGGCATATAATGGGTAAGGATTGTTTCATATGGTTCAATAAGCTGAAAAGGTTTTCAATGTTAAATGAAATAACAATTATGGAAAGTTATATAAAAATAGAGGAGCAAAATTAAAAATAATCATCTTGTTTTCATAAAATGACATACCATATTTTCAGCCATAAACTATAGGCAGGTAATTGAGTCACACAGAATTATCAAGAACACTGTCTTGAAGTATATTTCCTCTATTATTTCCCTCATGCTAAAAGACATAAACATGTATAGATAAGTAAAAATCTAGCATGTAAGGCCATGATCATTTTTTTACTCACAGGCAGTGAACAACATTTTATGATGAATAATCAATAATATTCTCAGCAGGAAGAACAGCAGAGAGACATAAAACCAAATTTTATCATTGGAAACATTTCTAAAGTCATTCAGAAAATGTTTACCTATTTGAAACTCACCTAATTCTTATATTTTCTCTTAAATACAACATATGGATTATTTTCCTCTAATTGTCTGTAGGATAATAAATTAGTAATATTAAATGGTAAGTTATTTAACTTCACTGCCCAAAATCCAATTCATGATATTTTCTCTGATATTTTCACTACATGCAAACATGGGGGATGTCTAGCATACTGTTTAAAAGAAGGAGTTAAAGGAAAGAGTGTGGAAAGTCGAACTCTAAAGTACATTCTTATATATGTACTATATTTACATAAGGTTAAAAAATAAAATCTGTCCAAATAGAAAGCATCAACCTGTCACTGCAAGATGTATCTCCAACCGCTGTGTTTCTTCACTCTGATATTATGTGAACTTAGCTCCGTCTCTTTGTCATCCCTTTCACCTGCTACATGAATTGTATTAACCTTATGGGAAGGATGGGCAAACAAGAGGATGTAGAAATCAAAGTGTGCTTGATGTGAACATTCTTTTAAAATATTTGCAATACTTCAGATATACAGTAGATAATGTCATCCATTTCAGTAGTTGAATAGTTAGTAGACAGAAAAAAGCTTTTGGAGAAAGCATAATTATTTATCTTATTAGATTTGAGGGAAAAGTAAAGAGAGGTTGTTAGAGTAGCAACTTCTTTTGTGGAATATGAGGCTAAAAATCTCAGCTCATATAACTGATACCTACCATAAGCAGGAATGTGCCATATGGAAAGCTAAGAATAAGATTAAATAATAATAACTTGTGTATGCTGAAGGAGAAAAGCAATCAAACATTAGCTAAATGACTTATTTAAATTTTGAAATATTTGAAGAATTCTAAACTGAATGCTCTCTAGAGAAATTTCTGGCAAATATTTTATAACAAAGATGAAAAACATGAATAATAAATAGTTCCATTTTTTCCTCAGGATTACTTACTTCTCAAATTCTCTGATATTCTGTAGAAAATGAGGTGATATTCATCATTGGAAAAGATGAAGGGCACAATTCAGCAGTTGTTGATTGGTCAATTTTAATTTACCTGGCATGTTGGAGAGTTTTGCAAAGATCAGAAGATGCATCTCAGAACATTTCGTTCAATGATGTATTTGAATGATGTTACAATGCCAGATATATGTGAACTGAAATTAAATTGTGTAACTAAAATTAAGGGGATGATTGATGACTAATATACTGAAGAGGATCTAGATGGAGGTAATATTTAGTGTTATGGATGTGATACTACTGTATGTATACATTCATTACATCTATAAAATTGAAACATGAGTTGTGGATGTTTGAGTCTTCTCTTTCTGTTTATTGGTTGTGTATCATATGCCTTCAGAAATGAAAAACAAACAGCCATGACTTAATTTTTCCTTATGGGATTTTCTACCAATTAAACTGTGATAATTTTTCATTCAGGCCTCTTCTCAATCATTTACTTGTCTGCCCTTACTGGGAACTCCTCATTATCATGATCACAACTTTGAACCAGCACCTTCAAATCCCCATGTACTTCTTCCTGAAGGCCTTATCCTTCTTGGATCTCTTCTTCATCTCATCCAAAGTCCCCAAACCCATTGCCAACTCCTTGACCCTCAACAGCAACATCTCCTACTTTGAATTTATCACCCAGGTCTTTATGATGACTTTTTTTCTAAATGCAGAACTATACCTCCTCACAATGAGGTCCTTTGCCCACTATACTGCCATCTGGTGACTCTGCAGTGTGGATTCATCATGAACATTAGCACATATGTGTGAATGGTAGCTATATCTGGGGTGGGTGGGGGTCTGAATGATGTGATGTGCACAGCTAGTACCTTTTCCTTATCCCACTGCCAGTCCAACATATTGTATCAGCTCTATTGTGATAGGCTCCATTTATTAGCTATTTCTTGTTCAGAAAATATAATGATAAATTGTGCCCATTCTTATCAGTGTTGTTTTGGATTGCTGCTGTTTATTTTCATTGTTATTTCCTACATTAACTTCTTCTTCAGTGTAAAGAACATTCCTTCTAGAGAATGCAAGTCAAGAGGTTAGCCACTTGTCTTCCCCACCTGTTGGCAATTGTATTGTTTCTATCCACTGACTTCATTGCTCATCTAAAGTCAACTTCAGGGTCCCCTTCCACTTCTGACATTGTAATTTCTGTGTTCTACACTGTGGTACCACCAACCTTGAATTCTACCATATACAATCTAAGAAACAATTTCCTGAAAATGACTCTGGGAATGTTGATGGGTGAATATTGCCTCCCTCTAGATCTTTTTCAGTGTATTGGTCATCAATCACTCTCTCATTAATTTAATTTTCTTTAAACAATTTAATTTCAGTTCACATATATCTTATCAAATACTAAGTGTATGCCTCCTTTTGTTTCAGTGGCCGAAAAATGCATATAATTTATTCAGTTTTCTGCCAACATTTATAAGTAAATATTTGCCTCTTTAGGAATTTTCGCTGAGCAAAAATCTTTCTTTGTTTTCTTATTATTATACTTCCAATATTCCTCTAGCTGTATGACATTTTTCTAGCTCCGTCCTTATGTGGCATTCATAAGCTGAATTCTAGCTAGTTTTGCATGATGTTAAAACATGTTTCCTAAGAAAGCATTATCGTACATTATCAACTATTACACAAAGTGAAGCAAAGAATATAAACAAACATCTCCCAGTATTTATACCCTCATATTATCTCACCTCTTCAAATTTACTAAAATCTTGTATAATTATTTGAATATTCATATTTATTCAGTATATTAGATATTGTATTTACATATCCTTGTGGGATAAGTTGTTTCAAAATTAAATTTGGTGATCTATCTCACATCATTAAACTTATGGAATACTATCTTCCCTTTCATACATTCATTTGGGATATTTTATGAAAGTAGAAAAGGAAAATGATGGTAAATACATTTTACCAGAGAAAGTTATCAAATCCAATGGTAATATAGGAACAATGATTCAAGTGTAACGATGAAATGATTATTAATTTTGCTAATATTTCTATTCCAACATAACAATACTTCATTGATATGTAGGAAATATATATATACATTTCATATGTATATGTATGAAATTATCAAACCATATTTGTACTTTTTTCATGAACTACTTTTGCATTTTACTTTCATTTTGGCTATATTTGAGGATTCTTCTTAATCATCAATATTTTATACATGGCTAATGATTACGTTCAGCTAGGTATCTCATTACATCCTTAGTCATTCTTCTACTATTATACTCATGCCTTATTCTGGTACTATATGAAATATTTGTTTGAAATAAATGCACCAATATATATATATATGTTTATTGTCTTGAAGCATTTGTACCAGAAATTCCAAGGTTTTAATCTACTGAACATGAAATATTATAAAAATTACTTCTCCAATATATTGCATACTACTTACTATATTTAAGTCTATAAAATATTTTTTAATTAATGAATATGTGATTTTCACAAGGAGAGATTTCCTTTAGATTTTGAAAGCCATATTCCAGTTTTCATGAAACATTTTTCACCTATGGATAGAATACATCATGTAATTTGCTGCTTTGATTTTGTGAAAAAGTTAAATAGGAAATTATTTTTCCTAAGAATTTGAATACTTCCCTCCATTCTCCACCCCATCCAGGTAAATGTGTCACAGGATCATCTTAGTAAAATTCACCATTAGTTCTACTTACCTTTACTTCTTGTCCCTGGATGATGAAGATGAAACTCTATTAATATTTCTTTTGTAATTTTAAAAGCATATAGGATGCTGTAATTTTTTATTTCTGTTTTTAACTAATGGCTCTGGTTTTAACTTCTGAATCCTTTCTTTAAAATTCATTTATATTATTCTGAAGGGTGATTTATTTTATTTTATTTATATAATTTCCTTATTATCTATATTTTTACTGCTACTGGATTTTTATTAGTAAGATTTTTTTCATTGATATTATTTTTCAAAATTTTTCTCTATAATTTTGTTACACTTTTAAATAACTTATTCTTTACAAATGTGCCACAATGCTTCTTCTACCATTTAAGGGCAGAATTTTATTTCTGATATAGAATTTGCACATATTAAATACTCTCTCTAGGTTGTATCAGTAATGAAATTCATTGGAAGGGTTCTCCACTTTTTAACTTTTTTCCTATGTAACTTTGATACTATGGATTTTTAGTACTTTCCTTCACTAATCTACTTTGCTTATTTCCCCTGGATTTCTGTTTTCTCAATGTTTTTTTTTCAATCTCGACCAGTAAGTGACATTTAAAAATATTGTTAAATAAACATAATTAAGGATATTGGGGGAAACTGCAAAATATATCATGGAAAAAATATTAATATAAATTATAATCAATAATATGTTACAAATGGACAGGTAAACAACCATATGAAATGGAAGTATCAACATGAAAAGGGACATGTAATGCACAGAAAAGCAAATCCTTTTTCATAAAAATCAAATTTAAGATTAAATAACATTGGGGAGCATATGTGAATAGGATACTGGAAAAAAATTAAAGAATCTCTGTCACTATTTGCTGTTACAGATACTGGTGCAACGAAATTACTCACTTTTACAAGTGAGTGGGAAACCTGCCATAGTAGTTAGGGTTCTCCAGAGAAATAGAATCAACAAGAAAAATCAATAAATATAAAATTTATAAAAATTTCTCATATAACTATGGAACATAGAGGGCAGGCTGTGAAGCTGATGACTCCAATAGAGGTCTGGACGAACCCCACAGGAGAGGCTCACTGGCTGAAGCAGAAAGAGAGACTGACTTTTCTGAATCCTCCTTAAAAGACTTCCATTGATTAGATTAAATATCACTCTTTACAGTAGGCACTCCCCTTGACTAATTACAAATGAAATCGGCTGTGGATGCAGCCAACATGATCATGATTTAAATGTCCTCATAGCAACAGATAGCCCAGCACTTACCCAACCAGACAAACAGGTACCACCACCTGGCCAAGTTGACACATGAACCTGACCATGACAGTCCACCCCTTGTCAATCTGGCAGCTATATACATCACCTTAAGCCATATTTAATTTCTAAATGGAAAACAATAAAGACACATTTTTCTCATCTAACAATACTTAACTGTCCAGCATATAACCAGAAACATATTAACTCTCCCCAGAATAGGTGCAAGTCCTTGGGTAATATTCATTCTTAAACTTGATATCTTATGACTTAAATACTATAACATGAACAAAACATCATTACAGTCCTCATTTCTGTAACTGATCACGTGGTCACAGTTCACATTTATCACTACCTCCTTTCACTACCCATTCCATGTTCCCTTTAACCATAGCAGGCATTTCAGCTGGTCGTGGTTCTTTGCCTGGTAGGGGTGAAACTTCTGCTTTGATTGGGTTGTTGCAGTTCTCCATTAATTTTAATCACATGTCGTGGTAGTACTGAAACACGCCCTAGGGGATGTCCTATATTTCAGGAAAGTTCTTCTTTGCCTCCATCCTTCCCCCTGATAGTCAGGATCAATCACCCCAACCAGTAATGTAATCTCTTTCTGGGCTTGTTGATTGAGGGGCACGAGTAGGTAAGCAGGTGGCAATCTTAGATTCTAGTTGAATGGAATCGTTGTTTCTTCTGCTGGAAGTACTCCCTCTTTGGGAACTAAAACTTGTAGACAAGCAGAGTTCAAGATCGCAGGGATAGGAAGCAAAAATTTTCCTAGTGGATCATTTTGGGTGAGTGGTGCCACTTCCATTTCTACCCCTTGGTTCCTGGATCCATGGATCCTGTCTATGGGAGAATAAGCACCATGCAGTGGATGCTGATTCAGATCAAATGCAGTTACCTGGGGAACATTGCTCCAGTCCTTCAAGATGTTGCAACCTAGTTGGCACCATAATTAGGTTTTCAAAGGCTGTTTCACCGTTCTATCAATCCAGCTGCCTCTGGATGATAGGAAGTATGTTAAGACCAGAGAATGCTATGAAAATATTCCCAAGCCCACACTTCATTTCTCATGAAATGTGTTCCTTGATCAGAAGCAATGCTGAGTGGAATACCACAATGAAGGATAAGACATTCTGTAAGTCCACAGATGGTAGTTTTAGCAGAAACATTGAATGCAGGGAAAGCAAACCAATATCCAGAGCATGTAATTATAACAGCTAAAACAAAATGCTGACCCTTCATGAGGGGACTGGTCCAATGTAATCAACCTCCCACCATGTAGGAAACTAGTCACCTTGTGGAATGGTGCCATATCAGGGGCTGAGGGTGGGTCTCTGTTGCTGGAAGACTGGACACTAAGCAGTGGCTCTAATCAGGTCAGCCTTAGTGACTGGAAATCCATGTTGCTGATCCCATACATAACCACCTGGAGTAGCAAAGGAAAGAGGCTGACTGGTATGCACAGAATGGGTCACCTTATCCAACTGATTATTAAAACCTTCTATGCTGAACTCAATCTCTGGTGTGCAATCAAGCAGGCTTTCTCATTCCCTAGAGGCTGTGTAACTTCTTGTCTGGAGAGTTCTGTCAGATGTTTAAAGGGATATTTGCATCCTCTGGGGGCAGGTCCTACATGGTGGGAGGGGAGCAATGAGGTCATCTGCTGAGTTGGCTGAAAGAGGGGAGGACCCTGTGAGCAACAAAAGATGATGACTGGCAGCATCCAATGGAGAGGATGGATAGAAGTGTCTGAACATGTAGAGCTGTGTTCCAGTGCCCATGTTCCCTGAAGATTATTGCATAATGATATAGATTTTACAATATGACTGTGTGATTGTGAAAGACTTCTGTTCAATGTTCTGTTTTTCTACCTTCTCAACAGGGAGGTAGAACATATGGAATTAAAGAGAATAATAGGGAGAACAAATGTGAAAATCAATTTCAGTTGAAAATGCAAATGATCAACGAATGGGAGGGGTAAGTGGTATGGTATCTATACATATTTTTCTGTTTTCTGATTATTTCTTCTTCTGAACAGATGCAAATGTTCCAAGAAAGGATCATGGTGATGAATATACAACTATGTGATGATATTGTGAATTACACATTATATTCATAGAAGGGAATGATCAAAATAGGAATGTTTGCATTGTTTGGTGTTTTTTGGTATTGAAAAAAAGGAAACAAAACAAGCAAAAAACAGGAAATAATCACAGGGGCCACAGAACCAACGTCACAAAGATCTGCTGCAGTCAGCCAGGGGCAGGGGCTGAGGGAAGAAGTGATGAGCAGGAGGCCCCGCCCTCAGCCCCGAACCCTGTCCAACATGGCATCATGGGTCAGGGAAGCCCAGGGAGGGTCTGGTGTTGCACCACTCAGACATGTCTGGACTTCTGGTAACCAGTGGCCAATCCTTGTATCTGATGCTCCTTTTATCTACCTTGCCAACAGACAGGTACAACATATGGAATAAAAATGAATAACAGGGTGAACAAATGTTAAATCAATTCACTTGGAAACGCTATTGATCAAAGAAATGGAAGCATAAGGGACATGATTTGTATAAATAATTTTCTGTTTACATTTTATTTCTCCCTCTGCATAGATGCAAATGTTCTAAGAAATGATCATGATGATGAATATGCAGCTATGGGATGAAATTGTGCTGTACTGATCCTATACATAGAAGTGAATGATCAAAATAGGAATGTTTGCATTTGTTTGTTGTCTTTTGGAATTTGAAGAAAGAAAATAAAACAAAGAAAAAAAAGGAAACATCACACTGACCTCAGCCTCTGTGTCACAAAGGTCTGTCACAGTCAGTCGAGGGGACAGGCCGTGGGGGGTGGAGCGGAACAGGAGGACTCACCCACGGCCCAGAACCCGCTGATGCAGCGGTGTAGGAAACTCAGGGTCAGGGAACCCCAGGGAGGGTCTGGTGCCCCATCGCTCCAAAGTACCTAGGCTTCTGGCAGGCGCAGGCTGATCAGAGTGCCCAGCAGGAAGGCATCCATCTCTGCTGTCAGGGAATGATGCTGCGGGGCTTCCAGCCCAAACCCAAAACCCAGAGCACCCCTGGCTAGTCAACACATGGGGCGCCAGCTGGGCTTTCCTACCAGTGCTGAGGGCAGCAGAGCCACCAGGTCTCCTTGACTCCTGAGAGGACCGGAGGTGCATGGCCAAAGTCAGGGATGCTGGTGAAGGGCTGCCTGGTGTCCTGCCAGGTGTGACATCCCTGCTTCAGGAATTGGTTTCCTGCTGAGCCACTTCCCAGTTCCCAGGCTGGAGCCTGTCCCCCGATGGAGCTGTGCCTGGCCCAGGGGGCCAAACGACAGGGGGCACTTGCTGCTTAGGAGTGGTGGTGTGGAGATACTGCACCCAGGCAGTGGTGTGTCCATCTTGGGTGCGGGGTGGCGAGAGTGGTGGTGGTTGGCTAGCAGGAGGGGTCAGGATGCTTCAAGGGACCCCAGAGAGTTGGACTGCATGCTGAGTGGCAAAGAGCAGTGCCCTGAGCATGCCCAATGTGGCAGGGTGCGGGTGGGAGGCTGACCGAGGGTGATGCTGGCACAGGGTTGGCGGACAGCATGGCCCCGTGGTTGGGAGCCGGACAGCAGGTTGGGGAAGGCACCTCACCACAACCCCAGTGAGGCAGCGCAGCCCTCCCCAGCCTTGGCTCATAGAACTGCCTCTGGTGGAGCTTGGCGTTAAGTTCTGAAATTGATTCAGTGCACATGCTCATGGCTGAGCAGTGAAGCTAAGCAGGCTCAGGTGCGGTTCGGGCTTGGATGTGAGACCACCGGCCGTTTGCATCCCTTTTTAGGTTTCTTGATTCAATTGATGGTGATGGGCAACTCATTCCTGGTATTGCCTGAGTGAAGAATCGAATGATTGCAAACTGGCCATACCTGTTCTGAGGCTACCAGTCCGGGGAACAGGGCAACTTTGGAGCTAATCTATGTCTATCAATGGCACTCTCTCTAATTTTTTTGAAAATTATTTTTGTCCATAAACATTGACACCAGTGCATTACATCGAGGTAGATAATCAATGGCTCACAGTATCATCATACTCATGTGGATTTAGGACCGTGATCATTTGGTAGAATATGTGAAGAATTCAAAAGGAGAAAAAACTCATCCAAGCCATGCCCTTACTCCCTCCTTCTCATTCCCCACTGGTATATGTAAATACACAATTGGCTTTACCCTTCCTGCTCGCTATTATTGATGTATTCTTTCTCCACACTGTTTCTGCACATCAATCCATACCTTGGAGGAAAGGAAGAAAAGAAAGAAATGGATATGTCAAGACCACAGTCGCACTGTAAAAGTTGAAACTTTCCACGTTCATCTCCAAGCGTCAAGGCTTGGGAACAAGACTCAACATTTACAAGTATTTCCCTCCAGCCACTCCACTCCAGCATAAATGAAAATTGGACGTCCTTAGAATGCCAATGAATCACCAGCAGGATAAAATCAGGGCTGCTGGAAATCTCTTGGCCACTGAATCCTTCTTGTCTCTCAGTTCTCTTTTCCCCTTTGGGTCAAGCAGGCTTTCTCATTCCCTAGATGCTCGGTAACCTCTTGTCCGGAGAGTTCTGTCATATGTTTCCAGGGAGATTTGCATCCTCTGGGGGCAGGTTCTACATGGTGGGAGGGGATCAGTGAGTTCACCTGCTGAATTGGCTGAGTGCGGGGAGGTCCTTGTGAGCCACAAAAGATGATGACTGGAAGCATCCAATAGAGAGGATAGAGGGAAGTGTCTGAGCATGTAGAGCTGTGTTCCAGTGCCCATGTCCCCTGAAGGATTATTGCATAATGATATAGGTTTCACAATATGAATGTGTGATTGTGACAGCCTTCTGTCTGATGTTCCATTTTTCTACCTTCTCAACAGGCAGGTAGAATGTATGGAATAAAAGGGAAGAATAGGGAGAACAAATGTGAAAATCAATTTCAGTTGAAAATGCAATTGATCAATGAAAGGGAGGGGTATGGAGAATGGTATGTACAAACTTTTTTCTGTTTTCTGTTTATTTCTTCTTCTGAACAGATGCAAATGTTCCAAGAAATGATCATGATGATGAATATACAACTATGTGATGATATTATGAATTGCTCATTATGTCTGTGGAAGGGAATTATCAAAATAAGAATGTTTGCATTCATTCTGTGTTTTTTGGTATTTAAAAATGGAAACAAAAAAAGGAAATAATCACAGGGATCACAGCCCCATTGTCACAAAGGTCTGCTTCAGTCAGTCAGGTGGAGGGGCTGAGGGAGTTGGCGATGAGCAGGATGCCCTGCCCTCGGCCTAGACCCCCGTCCAATGCTAACCTAGTGGCAACGTTTATTCTCATCAATGTTATATGCCAAATTTATGTAACTTGTACTTATAGCTCATATTAATGATTATATTTTCACTACCCATTCCATAGTTCCTTTACACCCAGAAAACATCTCAGGTGGTCAAAGATCTTCACCTTGAATGAAGCTGAATGAAGTTAAACCAAACCTTCATTACTGAATTGTTTAGACCATTTGTGGTCCTGTCTTGATTGGAATGTTGTAGTTGCCCATTGCCTTTAATCACAGGACATGGTAGTACACGGAAACATTACTGTATTCCAAACAAAATCTTTTTTACTACCATTGTGTATTGCTGGCCTATTTCTATTTGACAATCAACATCAATCACCCCAGCCAATACAATAATTTCCTTCTTTGCCTGCTGATTCAGAAGCAAGAA
Source organism: Tamandua tetradactyla (assembly GCF_023851605.1). Taxonomy (NCBI): domain Eukaryota; kingdom Metazoa; phylum Chordata; class Mammalia; order Pilosa; family Myrmecophagidae; genus Tamandua; species Tamandua tetradactyla. Next base: position 353,717 of record NW_027518251.1, on the reverse strand, counting down.
GTATACAAAGTAGTCTTATGATAATATTACCTTCAGTAGAATCATTATTTTATCTTCTAGTGGAAGCAATGTTCCTTTTGGAGGTAGACATGTAGATCAGAAGAGCTTAATATTATGAGGACAAGAAACAGTCTTTTCTAGTGGATCACGAAGGGCAATAGTAATTCATGCCATTCCCATTTCCTTCCCTTGATTCCTGGACTCAAAAATTCTGGATATTGAAGTATATACTCCACAGCATAGATTCTTATTTGGAACATATGCAGGTTCCTGAAGAAAATTTCCCCAAACCTACAAAGTATTGGCACTTATTTGGTATTAAAGTTGGTCATCAAAAGGATATTCCACATTTCTACACATTCCTTCAGGATATGTGGTAACCTCAATGAACTTCATGAGCATGTACCCATTCCAACCTTTAATTAGTTGTGAGGTGGATCCTGTGATCAGATGTGATGTGTATGGGTTACCAGGTTGTGGATTATATATCTATTGCCAATTCATTCCAGGAACTATCAATATTATCTTGGTCTTTGGTTACAAAGCAATTAGTGCATATCAATCTAATCAAATAGTGATTTCCCAAAGCACTAGAACTAACTCAGAAACCTAACCTAACATTCTAATTCTTAGGGACCACTCCTGATTGAAAAATATCTACTATTCTGGGTTCTCTAGAGAAAGAAACTTGCAGTATGTATAGGTAGATCAATAGATAGACAGTTGACAGATAGATAGATGGATGGGTAAATAGATAGAGATATATTATAGGTATTGACTAATGAGACCACAAGAACTGGTAAACATCTTTTCCATAACACAGGTCATAAACTGGGAAATTCTGAAGAGAAGCTCATGGCTTATAGAAATTCTTATTTCTGACTGCTGAAATCATCAGTTCTCTCTTTAAGTTCTTCAAGTGATTGGGTGGGACATTCTTATTGCCTAAGGCAACATCCTTTGTTTATTATAGGTATAATCATTAGCATATTCAATCATCTAACAATTTACGTCCTTGGAACACCTTCATGATAACAATCAGACCAATGTTTGGTTTATCAACATTTGGACACCATAACATATCAAATTGGCACATGAACTTAACAATAGTATGGATATTACTATGAAAAAGTGTATGCCAACAAATTAGATAATTTAAAATGAAATGCACAAGCTACATAAACTCAAGAAGAAATTAAAAATCTCAAAACCTTTATCTATAACAATAAAAGTGATTATGTTAGACCTTTCATTATGAATGAAAGACCGTTCACCAAAGAATGTCCAAGACCAGATGGTTTCAGTGGTGAATGTTGCAAAATATTCAAATAATGAACACCAATTCTTCTTGAAACTCTTCAAACAATGAAGAAAGAGAAAACTTTATCACTTATTCTATGTGCTAACATCATCTAACTCTTAAGCCAAATAAAGATACAACAGGAAAAGAAAACTATAGATCAACTTCTGTTATGAATATACATGCAAATATCATCATCAAAAATATTAGCAAGCTAAATATAACAGCAATTCAAAAGAAAAGGACCATTATAATGTGAGATTTGCTTCTGTATCAAAGTATGGTTCAAATATTCAAAATAAATTAATGTAATACTCCACATATGTGAGTGTGAAGCTATTATGTACCCCGGAAAATCCATGTCCTTTAATCCTCATTCACTATTGCTGGGTGGGATCTTTTTATTGTTTCCACGTGGATAATCCACCCAATTTTGGGTGTTATCTTTGGTTAGATGGTTTCCCTAGAGATGTGTCTATACCAATTAAAGATGGGGGTTGTCATGGTTAGGGACAGGTGTCAACTTGGCCAAGTTGTGGTACCTGTTCATCTGATTGGGCAAGCGCTGGCCTGTCTGTTGCAATGAGGACATTTCATAGGATTAGGTCACGATCACATCAGCTACATCCACAGCTGATTCCATTTGTAATCAGCCAAAGGGGAGTGTCTTCTGCAATTAGTGATGCTAAATGCAATCATGGGAAGCCTGTTAAGGAGGACTCAGAGGAGACAGGTTCCATTCCTGCTTTGGCTGGTGAGCCTCTCCTGTGGAGTCCATCCAGGCCAACCATTGGAGTCATCGGCTTCGCAGTCTGCCCTGCGGATTTTGGACTCTGCATTCCTATGGTCACATGCGACACTTTCATAAATTTTATATTTGCAAGTGTTCCCTGTTTATTCTGTTTCTCTAGAGAACCCTAACTAATACATCTTGGTACCAGGAGTGGTTCTTAAGGAACAGAATCTTAAAAATGGGTTTTTATGAATGGTTTTCTACTCTGACTGGGCTCAGAGACACTAAGGACTCTGATTCCCGTAATCAGAATGACACTCCCAATCCATGGACTGAGTTGGCAAAGGAGATAGTCAAAATATCATCATTCGATTCTCCTAATGCTTCGCTTGTACGAAGCCAGACTCTGGGGGATAATGTTTTTGACACCTTTACAGAGTTTTGTAGAAATAAGAGTTATAGAAATGTTGGTTGGTTGTTGTTAGATACACTGTCTACATTAAAGGGTGAAAGGGATGGGCTTAAGGCTTCAAACAAGAAGCTTAAGTGCCGTCTAAAAGATGTAGAGGTTTCTATGAGTATCCTGAAGGAAAATTTTATTTCCTGTAGCCGTAGACTTGAGATCTCTGAAAATCAGACTCAGAATCTTATTGTTAGAGTAGCAACTTTACAACGTAAACTGAAATCTCAGTCTTGCATGGTGTCTGCCGTTAAAGTGAGGGCATTGATTGGAAAGGGGTGGGACCCTGAAAAATGGGATGGTGACATATGGATTGATAATGATGTTGGGGGTGAGGTTGAAACCCTAGACCATGCTGAACCTTCTTTAGATAACCCTGTAATAGTCTGCCCTGAGGACATAGCCACCCCACCTTCAACCTGCCTTGAGGAATTGGCCACCCAACCTCCTCCTGAAGGGATTAGCCCTAGAGTTATTAATCCTGTTTCACCAGATGAAACTGCAAATGAAAGCCCTGAAGCAAATGGCTTGGAAGACATTTCTAATTCTTTTCATGACCCACCCCTACCATCCCTCATTTCTTCTAGACCTATAACTAGACTAAAGTCCCAACAGGCCCCTAAAGGTGAGGTACAAAGTATCACACATGAGGAGGTACATTATACTCCAAAAGAACTGTGTGAGTTTTCCAATTTATATAGACAGAAATCAGGGGAATATGTGTGGTAACGGATTTAAAGAGTGTGGGATAATGGTGGGAGGAATATAAGGCTGGATCAGGCTGAATTTATTGATATGGGCCCACTAAGCAGAGATTCTGCATTCAATGTTATAGCTAGAGCAGTTAGAAAAGGTTCTAGCAGCTTGTTTGGGTGGTTGGTTGAAACATGGATCAAAAGGTGGCCAACATTTCCTGAGGTTGAAATGCCAGAACTGCCCTGGTATAATGTAGATGAGGGGATCCAGAGGCTTAGAGAGATTGGGATGTTAGAGTGGATTTATCATGCAAAGCCTGCTCTTACACCCCAGGAATGTCCAAAGGATGCAGCTTTTACCAGAACAGTGAGAAATAAGTTTGTGAGACTAGCACCATCATCCGTCAAGAGTTCTGTGGTTGCACTTCTCTGTAGGTCAGATATTACTGTAGGAACTGCTGTCACTGAGCTGGAATCATTAAACACAATGGGGATGACAGGATCCCGAGTTGGCAGAAGCCAGGTGGCAGCACTTAATCACCAAAGACAGGGTAGACGCGGTTATTCTAATAGACAACAAACTCAAAGGAGGCATCAAAATTATATGACACGCAGAGATTTGTGGCATTGGCTAGTAAATCATGGGGTGCCTAGAAATACAACAGAAGAGCAGTCTACTAAATTCTTGTTGGAGCTGTATAGACAAAAGAGTTCTAGATCAAGGGAACAGAAGTCTAACCTGAATTACAAAAACACAGAGTCACGGCCCCTTAATCAATTTCCAGACTTGAAACAGCTTACAGACCCTGAGCCCCTTGAATGAAGGGGAGGCCAGGTCCCTATGGGGGAGAAACTTGTTACACTGCCACAAATTTGTACTGTTAATCTTCCTCTAAGTCTTCCCCAAGGAGTCCAACGGCCTTTTACCAGGGTAACTGTGCATTGGGGAAAAGGAAATGATCAGATATTTTGGGGATTATTAGACACTGGTTCAGAAGTGACATTAATTCCAGGGGACCCAAAACGTCACTCTGGATGACCAGTCAGAGTGGGGGCTTATGGAGGCCAGGTGATCAATGGAGTTTTAGCTCAGGTCCGTCTCACAGTGGGTCCAGTGGGCCCCCAGACCCATCCTGTAATTATTTCCCCAGTTCTGGAATGTATAATTGGCATAGACATACTGAGCAACTGGCAGAATCCCCACGTTGGTTCTCTAACTCTTGCAGTGAGGGTTATTATGGTGGGAAAGGTCAAGTGAAAGCCACTAGAACTGCCCCTACCAAGAAAAATAGTAAATCAAAAGCAATACCATATTCCTGGAGGGATTGCAGAGATTACTGCCACTCTTAAGGACTTGAAAGATGCAGGGGTGGTGATTCCCACCACATCCCCGTTCAACTCTCCTATTTGGCCTGTGCAGAAAACAGATGGGTCTTGGAGAATGACAGTGGATTATCGTAAACTCAACCAGGTGGTAACTCCAATTGCAGCTGCTGTTCCAGATGTAGTATCATTGCTTGAGCAAATCAATACATCCCCTGGTACCTGGTATGCAGCTATTGATCTGGCAAATGCTTTTTTCTCAATAGCTATTAGTAAGGACCACCAGAAACAGTTTGCTTTCAGCTGGCAAGGTCAGCAATATACTTTCACTGTCCTACCTCAGGGGTATATCAACTCTCCAGCCCTATGTCATAATCTTGTTCTCAGAGACCTTGATCATTTCTCCCTCCCACAAGACATCACACTGGTCCATTATGTTGATGATATCATATTGATTGGACCTAGTGAGCAAGAAGTAGCAACTACTCTAGATTTACTGGTAAGGCATTTGCGTGTCAGAGGATGGGAGATAAATGCAACAAAAATACAGGGGCCTTCCACCTCAGTAAAATTTCTAGGTGTCCAGTGGTGTGGGACATGTCGAGATATCCCTTCTAAGGTGAAGGATAAATTGCTGCATCTGGCCCCTCCCACAACCAAAAAAGGGGCACAATGCCTAGTTGGTCTTTTTGGATTTTGGCAACAACATATTCCTCATTTGGGTGTGCTACTCCGGCCCATTTATCGAGTGACCAGAAAAGCTGCTAATTTTGAGTGGGGACCTGAACAAGAGGAGGCTCTGCGACAGGTCCAGGCTGCTGTGCAAGCTGCTCTGCCACTTGGGCCATATGATCCAGCAGATCCAATGGTGCTGGAAGTGTCAGTGGCAAATAGTAAACTCAGGCCTGGTTTACAGATGGTTCAGCACAATATGCAGGTACCACCCAAAAGTGGACAGCTGCAGCATTACAACCCCTTTCTGGGGTGTCCTTGAAGGACAGTGGTGAGGGGAATTCCTCCCAGTGGGCAGAACTTCGAGCAGTGCACCTGGTTGTTCATTTTGCTTGGAAGGAAAACTGGCCAGAGGTGTGTTTGTATACTGACTCATGGGCTGTTTCTAATGGTTTGGCTGGATGGTCAGGGACTTGGAAAGACCACAATTGGAAAATTGGTGACAAAGAGGTCTGGGGAAGAAATATGTGGATAGACCTTTCTGAGTGGGCTAAAAACATGAAGATATTTGTGTCCCATGTGAATGCACACCAGAGGGTGACTTCAGCAAGGAAGATTTTAATAATCAAGTGGATAAGATGACCCGTTCTATGGATACCAGTCAGCCTCTTTCCCCAGCAACTCCTGTTATTGCCCAATGGGCTCATGAACAAAGTGGTCATGGTGGTAGGGATGGAGGTTATGCATGGGCTCAGCAACATGGACTTCCAATCTCCAAGGCTGACCTGGCTACAGCCACTGCTGAGTGCCCAATCTGCCAGCAGCAGAGACCCACACTCAGCCCCCAATATGGCACCATTCCCCAAAGTGACCAGCCAGCTACATGGTGGCAGGTTGATTACATTGGACCACTCCCTTCATGGAAGGGGCAGTGATTTGTTCTAACTGGAATAGACACATACTCTGGATATGGGTTTGCTTTCCCTGCACGCAATGCTTCTGCCAAAACTACTATCCGTGGGCTTACAGATTGCCTTATCCATCGTCATGGTATTCCACATAGCATTGCTTCGGATCAAGGAACACATTTCATAGCAAATGAAGTGCGGGAATGGACACATGCTCATGAAATTCTCTGGTTTTACCATGTTCCCCATCATCCAGAAGCAGCTGGATTGATAGAACGGTGGAATGGCCTTTTGAAAACTCAATTACGGTGCCAACTAGGTGCCAACTAGGTGGCAAAAACTTGAAAGGCTGGGGTAATGTTCTCCAGGAAGCTGTGTATGCTCTGAATCAGCATCCGCTGTATGGTGCTGTTTTTCCCATAACCAGGATCTGTGGGTCCGGGAACCAAGGGGTGGAAATGGGTGTGGTGCCACTCACTATTACTCCTAGTGATCCACTAGGAAAGTTTTTGCTTCCTGTCCCTGTTACCCTGAGTTCTACTGGTCTACAGGTTTTAGTTCCAAAATGGAGTGTGCTTTCTCCAGGAGAAACAACAGTGATACCACTGAACTGGAAGTTAAGATTGCCACGTGGCCACTTTGGGCTACTTATGCCTCTGGATCAACACACCAAGAAGGGGATTACATTATTTTCTGGGGTAATTGACCCTGACTATCAGAAGGAAGTAGGACTGCAACTACATAATAGAGGTAAAGAAGAGTTTTCTTGGAATATAGGAGATTCCCTGGAGCGTCTACTAGTACTACCATGCCCTGTGATTAAAATCAATGGAAAACTGCAACAACACAATCCAGGCAGGACCACTAATGGCTCTGGGACTTCAGGAATGAAGGTTTGGGTCACCCCACCAGGCAAAGAACCACGGCCAGCTGAAGTGCTTGCTGAGGGGAAAGGGAACATGGAATGGGTAGTGGAAGAAGGTAGTGATAAATATGAACTTCGACCATGTGATCAGTTACAGAAACGAGGACTGTAATGCTGTTTTATTTGTGTTATACTGTTTAAGTTGTAAGATATCAAGTTTAAGAATGAATGTTGCCCAAGGATTTGCGCCCTATTCTGGAGAGATTTAATGTGTTTCCAGTTATATGCAGGACAGTTGAGTGTTGTCAGGTAAAAAAAAAATGTGTGCTTATTTGTTTTCATTTGGAAATTAAGTATGGTCTATATATATATATATATATATATATATATAGGTGCCAAGTTGACAAGGGGTGGACTGTCATGGTTAGGGACAGGTGTCAACTTGGCCAAGTTGTGGTACCTGTTCATCTGATTGGGCAAGCGCTGGCCTGTCTGTTGCAATGAGGACATTTCATAGGATTTGGTCATGATCATGTCAGCTACATCCACAGCTGATTCCATTTGTAATCAGCCAAAGGGGAGTGTCTTCTGCAATTAGTGATGCTAAATGCAATCATGGGAAGCCTTTTAAGGAGGACTCAGAGGAGACAGGTTCCATTCCTGCTTTAGCTGGTGAGCCTCTCCTGTGGAGTTCATCCAGGCCATCCGTTGGAGTCATCGGCTTTGCAGCCTGCCCTGTGGATTTTGGACTCTGCATTCCTACGGTCACATGAGACACTTTCATAAATTTTATATTTGCAAGTGTTCCCTGTTCATTCTGTTTCTGTAGAGAACCCTAAATAATACAGGGGTGCTTACTGGAGCCTTTTAAGGGGGAACCACTTTGGAAAAAGCTCTAGAGCCCACATAGCCAACAAAGCCCACACAATGAAACCTTTGGCGAGGTGTAAAGAAAATGGCCTTGAGTAAGTAATTGAAGAAGTCTGGAGAGAAAGCTTATGAAAGGAACCATGTGAATTTGTAGTTGAGAGAGAAACTGCAAACATAGTTGGCTTTTTTGAATGAAGGTATATTTTCCTGGATGACTTAGTTAGGACATATTCATAGCCTTACCCTAATTTAAGGATTGCCATGGCCTTTCAACTGTAAACTTACAACTTAATACATTTCTCTTTTTAAAAGTGATTTTTTCACTTTTTTTTAAAGTGAAATTTCTGGTATATTGCATTTTAGCAGCTTTTCACAAACTAAAACACCACATTGATTAAATGAATTAAAAGAAATACACAGTCGTATCAACTATTTCAGAAAATGCATTTGACAAAATCTGGCACACTTTCTTTATAAAACCACTTAGAAAATCCACAGCATGACAGACAACATATGTGAAAATTTCACAGTTTAAATAATCATCTTCAATGGTGAAAGGTTGAAAGCTCACCCTCTAAGATCAGCAACAGGACAATTATGCACACTGTGACCAATGTTATTCAACACTGAACTGGAAGTTCTGTACAGAACATTTAAGCAATAAAGAGAAATAAAAGGCATCCAAATTGGAAAGGAACAAGTAAAATTATCCTCATTTGCTGATGACATGCTCCTGTATATGTATATATATAAAATCTGAAAAATCTGCAGTGTGGCCAGTACAGCAATTAGATAAATTCATAAAATTATTAGGGTACAAGATAAACATGCTAAAATCCTTATGTTTCTATGCATTAATATAGTAGTCAGTGTTGTCTAATGAAACAAAACCAACAGGGGATATCTGTAAATAGAATGAGATTTTATGATAGTGTCTCATGCAACTGCAGAGATGCAAAAATTCAACTTCCATAAGGCTTGCTGCAAACTGGCAACGACAATGAAGTATTTCAATGAGTTCTCCAGGAATGGCTGTCTGGCTGAAGTGGAGATGAAAGTTCTCTCTTCTGACTGCTGAAGAGATAACTTCCCTTTTAGAATTCTTCAAATAATTAGATTAAGCATCTCTTGCTGTCAAGACATTCTCCTTAGCCAACTGTTGATGTAATCAGCTACACATGCAATCAAAATGTTGATGATTTAAGGCCACAAAATATCCTTGCAGTAAAAGATAGGTTGGTGCTTGCTGATGAGACAACTGGGCCCCATCACCTGGCCAAGTTGACACATGAACCTAACCATCACAACTACTAATAAACAATACTTAAAAGAAATAAAGAACTAAATTCTATTTATAGTAACAACTGTTTCAGTTTGCTAAAGTTGCCAGAATGCAATATACTATAAATGGTTTTGGTTTAAAACAGGGATTTATTAACTTAGAATTTACAGTAATCAGGATGTGAAAATATCCAACTCAAGATAGCAAAAGGATGTTATCTTCTCTGAAGAAAGGCTGATGGCAATCTGTACTCCTCTGTCACATGATCAACCACATGGCAATGCCTGTTGGTCCTTCACTCCTGGGTTTCATTGCATTCAGCTTGTCACTTCAATGGCTTCCTCTCTTAGATCTTTTGGGGCTTTTTCTGTGAGCTTCTCTTAATTTCAATTCTTGGCTTCTGCATATGGTTTTACCTTTTATAAAAGACTCCAGTAAAGTAATTAAAATCTACCTGGATTGGAGTCATCACATCTCCATTGAAGTAACCTAATCAAAAAGTCCCACCTACAATAGGTCTAAACCCACAAGAAAGGATTAAAAGATCATGACATTTACTGGTTGGCATAGCATCAAACTGTCACAGAAATTCAAAGAATGAAATATCTAGGAATAAATTTAAGCAAAGATGTAATACAATTACACATGGAAAACTACAAGATATTGGTAAGATAAATTTTTAATTGATCTAAATAAATGGAAGCATATTCCATGTTTATGAATTGGAAGACTGAACATTATTATGATGTCAATTCTATCCAGTAGAAATTGAAGATTCATTAAGTACAAATGAAAATTCCTACAGTGTTCTTTGCATAAATGGATAGGTCAGTCATCAAATATAAAGGGAAGAAAAGAGACCCCAAAGAGGCCAAAACATCTTGCAAATGACAACCTTCCTTATTTTAAAACATATTATAAAGTTACAGTGGTAAAAACAGCTTGGAAATGGACAGCAGCAGACAGCCCAGTGAAAGTGAATTGCAAGATCAGAAATAAACCCCAACATCTATGGCTAATTTTTTTTTAAGTGCCAAGTCCACTCACTGGGGAAAGAATTGTTTTTTCAACAATGGTTCTGGGAAATTATGATATGTATAGTAAAAAGAATGAAGTTTGACCCCTACCTCATAACACATACAAAAATTAACTCAAAATGGGTTATAGACCTAAATATAAGAATTAAAATCATAAAAATCTCAAGATATTTTTTGGTCTGCTTGGGAGCCAAACTGTTCTCAGAAAATCATATCGTGTGAATAATAAATATTTCACAGCTTCAAGGTGTATGCAGGACATGATCAATCACAATTTTTAACCCAAATTTTGGATAGTAATAAGTCCATTCTGATTCTGTGTAGTGAGCCCAGAAGGAAACATGATTTGGATTGATTTTATGCAAGAGATCAGCTAGCCAAAAATCCTATCATTTTTTCACTTGTCAAGGTGACTATCTTGCCTTCACTGTTGGAAGATAGACTTTTGGTTTTTGTTGTTGTTTTTTTTTTGCATATAAGTTTTGTGGTTGGCAATATTTTATTTTGATCATGCCTAACACTGCTTTCTTGCCTCCAAGTTTTTTATGAGATTAGCCTATTAATTTCACTGGTTACTTGTTTTGTGCATAATTAGTCTTGCTGTCTTCAACATTTTCTTTATCATTGTACGTTGCAAATGTTTTAACAATGATGTGTCAGGGTATATATATTTTTGAGGTTATTATGTTTGGAGTTTGTTGAACTTCTTGAATGTGAAGATCAATGTTTTTCAACAATTACTGGAATTTTCAGCTTTTTTTTGCATATTTTCTACCCCATTTTATATTTTTTCTGTTTCTCAACTTTGTGCAAATTGGTGTACCCTCTCTAAGGCTCTGTTATTTACATTCACTTTTTTCCTTGCAGTTCTTCAGATTGCCTAGACCCTAATAACCTACTGCCATGTTTGCATGCATGTCCTTCTGCCAGCTCTAATCTATTGTTATATCCTGTTTGTGATTTTTTGCAGCTATTTCAGTTTTCACATACATTATTTCTATTTTGGTTGCTTTTATAATTTCCAAATTTTTTGATCATCTCTACTTGTTGAGACATTTTCATCACACTCTCTTTAACTCTTTGTGTATTATTCATTAGAAATCAATTATTCCTTTAATTTTTTTGAACATCTGCATATTGCCTGCACTCTTTTTGTCAGCTAGAGCAATATTTGGACCCTTTCAAAGAAGTTTCTATTGTCAGATACTATTTCCTTTCTATGTCTCAAATTTTCCTATTTCTTAGAATGTCTAACAATTATTTTTTCTTGAAAACTTGACGTTGATAAAAATCTATTACATACATTTTGACTCATTATTTTCTGACCCTAGGAGGTTAATATTTAGTTAATTTGGTCAGTCACTTATTTTCAGAGGCTTAGTTGTACTCTCTCTGTTAAGTCTCTTTCACAGCATAGTGAAGACTCTAATGATTGTATTCAGACTTTTGTCTTTTTCATTATCATTTAGCCTGAAAACTTAGGGGTAACCTGTAAGTCAGCATAAGCCACTTATTGTTCAAAGGTTCTGTTTAAATCTGCTTAAACCTTCTTAGTCAGTTGTAATTTGACAATTTACCATTGTGTGAATGCTTCCAAATTTTTGAATTTATGTTGTTTCCTTTTCAGCAAGGTAATAGTAGCTCAGATTTTCCCTTTCTGGTTGCTCTTAATAGGGTGCAGCCTTGGATAAGCACACAATTTTTCACACTCTCAGAGGTGAATGTCAGTTAACTTTTAAACATGATTTCATGGGATCTATCCCTTTCTCAAAGATTCTTATTGTTCAATGAGTGACTGTGCTCAAGTTCCTAGCATTAAAGATGTTTTGACACTTTGTTGATTGATCCATCACTATTGAGGAATGTTTTTGAATCTTCCCAACATCTGATCTTAATTACTCTTGTGTGGGCACAGGCTTCCCAAATCCCTTCCACTTAATTACCACTTGTTTCTTTGTTTTTGGTAATATTTTGTAGTTTCCTATGTATAGTCTTTTACATCCTTGGTTAAATTTATTCCTAGATATTTGATTAATTTAGGTGCTATGTTTTTCAGGGTTCCCTAGGAAAAACAGCACCAACAAGATATGCATATTTGTCACTATTATATAAATGTTATGTAAATATTATGAGTTTTTAATAGGAATTGGATTATGTGACTGTGGGATGGACAAGATCAATATACAGCAAGCCCTGAACTAGGAATTCTTTTGAAAATTTTCAGTGAGTTCCCTAGGTGAAGATGGCTGACTGAGTAGAGGTGGAAGTTCTCCCTTATGACCACTGAAATAATCACTTCTCCTCTCAAATCTTTTTGCTAATTGAATGACAATTCTTTCATTTTTGATGTCAATCTCTTCAGTGGTTTGTAAATGTAATCAAATATAGATACAATAAAATTACTGCTGATGAAAATCCCCGAAAATATCATCTCAGTAACAATAAGACTAGTACTTCCCTGACCCCACAACTAGGCACCATAACCTGGCAAAGTTGAAAACAAAGATATTTGCTTTATATTTACAGACAAACACTCATAATAAAATAAGGAAGAAATATTCATAAACATTATACTCCTTGTTTATGAAAATGGTCACAAGGCATAGCTCAGATTTATAAATACCTTCATCAATACTCATTCCACATTCCCTTTACATTCATTCAGCAGTCACCTTTGCTGGCTCTGTTTCTTTTCCTGATGTGATGGGCCAAACCTTCAGTCTTGAGATTTCTGCAGATTGTAGTTTTCCCTGGAGTGGGCTGTTGCAATTTTCCATTAACTTTAATCCAAAGGTATTGTAGTAGTGAGAAACACCTTAGAGGATCTCTATATTCCAGGCAAACTGTTTTTATTAACTCTATTGTGAAGTTTCAGTCCTATTTTCTATTAATCAGGATCAATCACCCTAGCCACCATAGTCAGCCCATTCTTTGCCTGTTAATCCAGAAGAATGAAGAACCCAAACTGATTCCATGGAAGTCTCAACTTCCAGTTCAACTGAATAATTATTTTACCTTCTGGTGGAAGCATTCTTCCTTTTGGAATTAAGATTGAAATTAAGATGTTAAGGTCATCATTGATGTTTTCTGGATTTGTATGCATTTCATTTGGATTAACCATAACTTCCTGTTTCTTTTTCTGTTTTTTAATATTTTTTTCACTCTGTTCAGTTTAGCATTTCAAAATGTTAACTCTAGGATTTAGTTCCTGAGTTGCTTATTTTTTGAGTTTGTATCCAGATTTTGTTTTTTCTTGAATGCCAGGAGTGAACAATACCAAATGAATCTTTGGCAAATGAGATTTGTTTTGGCTGGTGTTCACCTCCAGAATCAAGCTTTCCAATCAAGAGGTTCATCCCCAGGTGAATGCAAAGTAAAGTCTTCCCTTTATTTTTGGACCTTGTGACTTTTTCTTAGCTTTTGCTTGCTAGTGGCCATAAGAGTTACTTTGTTCAAAGGAATTTTAATTTCTTTCTACTATCTATGAAATACACTCCCTCTCCTTGGTGCTCTGTTATAGGATTTAAAGCAAGGAAGCCTTTTCTCAGGCTGTTTGACTTAATTATTTCCTACACTGCTTTAGATGTGCAGAGTTGCTTTTCTTGGGGGAAAATTTGGGCAAGGGTGCATGACTTCTAAAAGAGGTCAGTTTTGCCCAGCCATACAAGGCCAAAGAACAGCAATGGTGGCCCAGGATGACACTATACTATACTGGATTGGGCATTGGTGAGAGGCCACCTAAGGTGCCAGGAGAAATTCCTATTTCTATTGAAACTATGTTTTATTGATTCAACACTTGGCCAGTTAGTGCATCCCTTGTTTTCTGTAGTTCTGATAAAGTGTATTGTCTTCAATACAGCCTTCTGCTCTTTTTTTCATGAAGGCTTTTGGAAAAATGGCCACATGTAAGTTAAGCCCAAGAGCTAAAGTAGCTGATCAAAACTAGTGATCAGTGATCTGACCACACACCCCCACCCACTAGTTTGGGGGTATTAGCATTATATTTCCTACTCAGACATATTCTCTGCCATGATGTTATGGGATGAAGTATGATAGCTACTGCATAAAGGGTGAAATTCAACTCTATTTACCAGCATTTATCAGTGTCTTCATCCAGGTCCTCCCAGCATGCTTTAAGTGTTCTATTAGATTTGTGAGCTCAAAATGGTTGATTCAGAGTTCCTCCCAGTTCAATAGTTGTTCTGGTGAAGGAATGGATTCCTAGAGATTTCTACCCTATTATCCAACTATCCTCTGTCAGTACACCACTACTGTGAAGATTAAAATATTTGGGAAGAATTTACAACTGGCACTGCCCTAATCAATTATCCACTATTGGATGGGGGAGCAAGAATATCCTTCACATAAAATTTTATCAATAGTACCAACAAACTAGACAATTTAGATAAAGTGGACAAATTCCTTGAAACACAAAAACAAGCTATGCTGACTCAGGAAGAAACAGAAGATCTCAACAAACAATCACAAGTGAAGAGATTCAATCAGTCATCAAAAATTTTGCTACAAAGCAAAGCCTAGGGTCAGTTGGCTTCAAAGGGGAATTTTATCAAATATCCCAGAAAGAATTAACATCAATCCTGTTCAAAATTTTCCAAAAAATTGAAGAAAAATGAACTCTACCTAAATAATTTTATGAAGCTAATATAATTTTAATATCAAAACTAAGTAAAGAAGTTATAAGAAAGGAAAAGTACAGGCCAATTTCCCTAGTGAATATAGATGCAAAAATTCTCAACAAGATCTTAGCAAATCAAATTCAACAATATATTAACAGAATTATACACTATTACCAAGTGGGGTTTATACCAGGAATGCAAGGATGGTTCAACACAAGAAAATCAATTAATGTTATACACCATATTAACAAATCAAAATGGAAAAATCACATGAACATCTTGATTGATGCTGAAAAATAACCAACAGAATTCAACATCCTTTTCTGATAAAAACATTTCAAAAGATAAGATCAAAGGTAACTACTCCAATATGATTAAGGGAATATATGAAAAAATCATAGCCAACATCGTATTCAGTGGAAAGAGACTGAAAGATTTCCTCTCACATCAGGAATGAAACAAAGATGTCCACTGTCACCACTATTATTCAACATTGTGCTAGAAGTTTCAGATACAACAATCAGTCAGTACAAAGTAACCAAAGGCATCTAAATTGGAAAGGAAGAAGTAAAACTTTCATTATTTACAGATGGCATGATATTATACTTGGAAGATCTTGAGATATGTACTGCAGAGTTACTTGAGCTAACAAAAACTGAGCTAGGTGGTGGGATATAAAATTAATGTGCAAAAATCAGTAACATTTCTAAATACAAGCAATGACCTATCTGAGGAGTCAGTTAAGGAAAAAAAATCCATTCAAAATAGCAACTAAAAGAATCAAATAGTTAGGAATGAATTTAACTAGGGATTTAATGGATTTGTACACAGAAAACTACATAACATTGCTGATAGAAATCAAAGAAGTTCAAAATAGGTGGAAAGAAATTCCCTGCTCATGGATAGGAAGGTTATATAGTAAAAATTTTAATTCTATCTCAATTGATCTACAGATTCAACACAGTACTGGTCAAAAGTCCAACAATATACTTTGAGGACTTGGAAAAGCTAATTAGCAAATTCATCTGGAAAGGAAAGATACCCTGGATAGTTAAAAAAACATACTAAAAAGGAAGAACAAAAAAGGAAGATTAACACTACCTAACTTTAAAACTATTATAAAACCACAGTGGTCAAACAGCATGCTACTGGCACAAGGATAGAAATATTGACCAATGGAATCAAATTGGGAATGCAAAAATAGACCACCAAATTTTTGTCAATTGATTTTTGACAAGGTCCCCAAATCCACTCAACTGGGACAAAATAGTCTTTTCAGTGATTGGACATGTAAGAACTGGGTATCAATAGACAAAAGAATGAAAGAGGACCCCTATATTACATATTGCATAAAAATCACATCAAAGAGGATCAAACATCTAGTTAGAAGAACTAGCACCATAAAGCTTCCAGAAGAAAATGTAGGGAAACATCTTCAAGACCTAGTAATAGGAGATAGCTTCCTAAACTTTATACCCAAAGCACAAGCAAAAATAAATAAATAAATAAATAAATAAATAAATGGGAGCTCCACAAAATCAAATATTTCTGCATCTCAAACACTTTGTCAAAAAGTGAAGAGGAGCCAATTCAATGAGGAAAAATATTTGGAAATCACATATCGGACAAAGGCTTAATATCCTGTCTAAACAAAGAAATATACCTCAACACCAAAAGAACAAACAACCCAATTATAAATTGTGCTAAAGATAAGAAGGGGAATTTTTCTGCAAAGCAAATACACATGGAATAAAAGCACATAAAGAGATGCCCATTTTCATTGGCTATAAGGAAATGCAGATCAAAAGTACAATGAGATACCACCTCACACCTATATGAATGGCTCCTTTTAAATAAGCAGGAAACAATAAATGTTGGAGAGGATGTAGAGAAATTGGGGCATTTATGCACTGTTGGTGGGAATGTATAATGGTGCAGCTACTATTAAAGACTGTTTGGCAGCAGTAGGATGAAATGACACCCTGAAGCACATGCCATGAAGGATGAAACTTGAGGACCAAATGCTGAGTGAAATAAGCCAGACACAAAATGATAGATACTGTATGATTCCAATTTTATGACCAGCATAAATGTCTGTAGTACAGAATATAAGGAACTTGGAGAAACATAGAAGGTAGAGATGGATGAATGGTTAGCTAATGAGGTTGAACTCCAATGTGAGGAAATAGATACAAGTGAAAGAAGTTCTCTAGTAGGTCTATAAGAAATATTACCATATTGGGGTGAACAAAATTGAAAGGGGTCTATAGATGTAAGTGTTCCACTGATTAGCACTAGAGATATGAGTTAGTTCCTTTAAAATTTATGCCATCTGCAATAAAATCCAATAATTTATTCATTCTTGTATATATCTGATATGTAGAATGTCAGTTAGACAAATACTATGCATATGGTAGAAATTTTGAATATGCAGCTTATCAGTCTTGCACTGGCCATATTCTGCTGAAACATGCTCCTAATTCTGCCAGTCTTTATGAAATATATTGGAACAATATATACCTATACAAATATTTCATAGTATGTAAGTTAATCTTTATTCCCCAGAGACAAACAAAAACACACTTGAAATTAGCAAAAGGGTTATGGAAATAAAGACTCAGAAAACACACTAGGAATGGGATGGTCAGATATGTTTCTTTAATGTATCTAACTCTTTGAGTGGCTGGCAATTTGGGTTAGTTTAATTAGAAAGCAACATGAGAAAGGAGCTGATCCTCAAGGAGGAGAATCTTTCCTACCTAAAGACTCCTATTTTTTCTTGCAATAGCATGTATTTTAGAAAAAGTTTAGCTCCTTTTTCAAAATATAAATTATATAACCTTGAGTTTTTTCCTCATTTTATCTCTGCCTTTTACATCATTCAACTAATGTAAAGTATGACCTTTATCTCA
This sequence comes from Tamandua tetradactyla, assembly GCF_023851605.1. Lineage (NCBI taxonomy): Eukaryota > Metazoa > Chordata > Mammalia > Pilosa > Myrmecophagidae > Tamandua > Tamandua tetradactyla. The sequence goes on along the minus strand of NW_027518251.1, from coordinate 336,023 downwards.
AACCAAACAAATAAGCCTGAACTATTTCTCTCCATACCAAATCTATTTTTATATGTAACTGTATTTTTAAACATTAGGAAAGGACATTCAATTCCAGAAAATGAAAAAATAAATCCTTGAATTTTTAAAATTTCAAACACTATTTCAGACATTGTTTGTACTTTTTTAAGGTCATTATTAGGAACCTCAGAAATGATGAGAGCAAAACATAAAATGCTTTGTAATATAAGGGGCCAGTACATGAAAGATTGTCATCTTAATTGCTGAAACTTATTGAGTGATTTTACATATTAAATATGTTTTTTCAAATGTGTTAAATCAGTAGATTGTTTCACATGAAAATCAAACTATATCTAATTAATAAGCATGATAGTGAATAGACATCATTGATATGGTTGTATATATTGCTAGTTTTAAAGAAAGTCCTTGTGTATTAAGAATTAAGTTTCATGGTAAACAGATGTGAAAATATTGGGGCAATATTGTGGTTTTATTTTTATCTCTAGAAAATTCCTTTCATGAAAAAAGACAAGTCTTCTCAGTTTTATTTGCTAATTTCTGAATTTTCTTCTCCACTTTTAAATTGATTTTTTACAACTGACTCTGAATATAAGCAACATATAACTTGTCATGACATTTTTGTAGCTGATAACATAGTCCTTATATCAAATAAAATCATTATTTCACCAGAAAGACTAGAAAATTACATATCAAGCATTTGAATGAATAAGGTACCAACATTGAGCTGAATCATCTAGTTGTTTTCATTCTGAGTTTTATTAAGAGTAGCTTCTAATGATTCCCAGCACTCAACAACTAAGTTGCATTACTGCGGAAAAATTATTTATTTGCTTATTTATTCATCAGAGGAATGATGTTTAGAAAGGAAACACAACTTAGTTAGGATTAAAATAATTAAAATATTTTTAAAATATCTCTAACTTTGCACCTATTTTCAAAATAATTGTTTCCTTGCAGAGAGTAAAAAAAGTGAGACAATAATAGAGGCTAAATTACATACCTGATTGTAAATTCTGCTGATGATGCTTTGATTTACTAATTAGTTTTTATCACTTATTTTCAAACACATTTCTCTCCTTGGAAAGTGGAGAATAATGTTGAGAGGGTATCTAAGGATGGGACAGGAGCTATGAAAACAGCAGGCATAATTAAGAGGATAACAATTTGACAGCTGTGATTACATCATCAAAGGTGAGGTACATTATACAATCAAGTCTATGAAAATTTAGAAATTCATTCAAGAATAGATTGTATTACATAAGTGACAAAGCATGTTTATAATTTTGTAGCATTGTGTCCTAAAAATAATCATGTCTTGTGAAGTCTTAAACACTTGAAATCATGTCTTAAAAGTGTTACTGATTAGCTACTGATTTCTGAGTTACATCTTTGAGTTTTAGGTACTCCCTTTTTAGCATTCCTTACAATCAAATTTTCATTGCAAAAGTGTATAAAATAATGTTTGCAGAAGTTGAAATATCTTTCTTTTTTTTCTTTCTGCATGGGCAGGCCCTAGGAATTGAACCTGGGTCTCCAGCATGACAAGTGAGAACTTTATCTTCTGAGACACATGGCCCACCCTTAAATATCTTTGGTACTTTAGTGTTTATTCAGAAATATTGTAAATAGTAAATGAAATTATTACTGGCTTTAATTTTTTTCAGTCACAGAAAATCCTCAGGATGTCCAAGTTTTCTGTAGGCATTGTTCCTGACCACATGTTTACTGTTTTTGCAACCAAGCCCTTAGCCATCATCAACCCTTAATGTCCTTAGCCTAGCATTATGGGTGTGCCTCCTCTGCAGTGAATCTATGCATTTCAAATCAGTTAACACATAATATAATAGTAATCCATCATATTGAACTTACTTTCAATGCTCCATGTCTCAGAGGTAAACTTATTGCATCTATAAAATATCAATTCACATCACATATTTAAATTAAAACCTATGAATAGTGTCCAAGCTTTCAAGAAATGTGACTTTAATATACTGGCAAATATAGAAGATTAGTTGCCCTAATAACTGCTTAGACCTTCACATTTTATTAGCTAACATTCTTCTCCAATTATGCAGCACAGAATGGCCAGTAAGTGAATAATGAACATTTTTCGGTGAATTATTAAGTGCTGAATGGAGAGATATTATCCATTTCAATGAATATCACTATGATCTTCAAACTCCTGCACAAATCCACAGATTTTAAAGCATTGGTAAATATTGGAAGCACATTTATTTCACTTATGTAGTCCCTATGCAGAATTATGCAAGGCTTGTTCCCAAAAGAAAGCTTGCATATATTTAGCCCTCTCACTGGTAAGTTCCTGACAGGGCACGTGATATAACAAAAATGCCCTACCTGCCTCAATCAATTTATTTTATGTATATTTCTATGTTATTCTTAGTTATTGTGATTTTAAAGTAATATGTTTTGGATTGCTTTGTCTCTTTTATTACTTCACTCCCAACAGACAAATTCTAAATCCATTTTGGATTAATACTGCTGTGTAGAAAATATTGTCTCTTTGCTTCCCTTCTAAATGGCCAATTATACATAGTTTCATTTAATAAAAGTAACATTTTTGAAATAATGTCCCCCTAAATTAAGTATATTTGAAAACACAGAAAAGTTATGTAAGAGACAGTGGTAGCAATTAGAAATTACAAACAATCATTTCACCAGGAATTATATGGGAATAGAAAGACCATGGATTTTGAGATGGAGAGGTCAACATGGATTATTTGTATAAGCCAAATCTAATCATATGTGCCACTGCCATTAAAGTAGGAAAAGGAAGAGGAAGAGGGAAAATGACATGTCAGAAAGGTACCACAAGAGAAGAAAAATAAAAAGAACTGATGTATAGTTCTTTAACTATATATTTCTGTTTTCAATATCATTGATTCCTGCTTTAATTTTAATTATTTTTTTCAACTGCTTGTCTCAGATTTACATTGCTATTATTTATCTAATTTCTTAAATGGAAACATAGATTATTGAATTGAGAAATTCTTTTCAAATATATATATATAAAAAACAAGCCTGATTTTTATTTCTCCCACTATGTAAAAGAATTTAAGGGTAAGATTTTATAGTAGCTGTCATGGTTAGGAACAGGTGTCAACTTGGCCAAGTTGTGGTACCTGTTCATCTGATTGGGCAAGCGCTGGTCTGTCTGTTGCAATGAGGACATTTCATAGGATTAGGTCATGATCACGTTAGCTACATCCACAGCTGATTCCATTTGTAATCAGCCAAAGGGGAGTGTCTTCTGCAATTAGTGATGCTAAATGCAATCATGGGAAGCCTTTTAAGGAGGACTCAGAGGAGACAGGTTGTATTCCTGCTTTGGCTGGTGAGTCTCTCCTGTGGAGTTCATCCAGGCCATCCATTGGAGTCATCGGCTTCGCAGCCTGCCCTGTGGATTTTGGAATCTGTGTTCCTATGGTCACATGAGACACATTCATAAATTTTATATTTGCAAGTATTCCCTGTTGATTCTGTTTCTCTAGAGAACCCTAACTAATACATCTTGGTACCAGGATGGTTCATTAAGGAACAGAATCTTAAAAATGGGTTTTTATGAATGGTTTTCTACTTTGACTGGGCTCAGAGAAACTAAGGACTCTGATTCCTGTAATCAGAATGACACCCCCAATCCATGGACTGAGTTGGCAAAGGAGATAGTCAAAATATTATCATTCGAGAGACTTCCTGGAAGATGGCGGCTTAGTAAGACGCACGGATCTTAGTTTCTTCCCCAGGACAGCTACTAGGGGAGTAGAAACGATACAGAAAGTGCCCAAAGCCACAACAGAGATAAAAAAGACAGTGTACCCCATCCTGGAACGGCTGGCTGGCTGAGAGAAGCAGCTCGGGTGAGATAGCCGAGGCGCACGGGCCTCACCAGGTGGGGTGGCAAGCGGCCGGAGTTACTCCCTTCTCCCTTCCGGGGCCGGCTGGGAGAATTGGAGAGGCGGTCCCCTGAAACCAAGGTGGCTGGCGCCCACACCACGCACAGCCCCCCGGACCAACTGAGAGAATTGGATCGGAAATACCCAGGCCGCAGAGAACGGTGACGGGTGGGGGAGGCCCCTTCCAAACCCGTGACTCCCAGGGAACGTGCACTCTCTCAGGCGGGCTGCTGCCGCTGGTGCCCTCCCGCCACGCTTGTCGCCCAGGGCCGACTAGGAAATTCGGACGGGCTCTTTCCCGGGCTGCGGCGACCAGCAACCCTCCCTGCGTTCGGACCCCAGGCCGGCTCAAGCCGCTTCAGCTAGCGAAACCCCCGGACGGCGAGAGTTTTCCAAAGTTTAAGGTCCCACAGCACCTTTTACTGGTGGGACCCGCAGACAAACATGTGCCACGAGCGCCACCTACTGGGCAGGATAAGAAAAACAGAACCCAGAGATTTCACAGGAAAATCTTCCAAACTTTTGAATCCAATACGCCCGGAAATCTGTCTAAATGCACAGATGCCAACAGAAGATAACGGATCACGCTCAAATAATTGAAAATATGACCCAGTCAAAGGAACAAACCAATAGTCCAAATGAGATACAGGAGCTAAGACAACTAATGCTAAATATACGAACAGAAATGTGTGGCATATTATTTGGGATTGGAGTCTAGCAGCCCTTAAAAATTTTATTTTCACTTCTTTCTTACTTACTTGCTGTCCTCTCCCCCTCTTGTCGTAGACCGCCCATTTCTGTAGCCCACCACAAAACCGCAACCCTTCCTGTTATGTTCAGCACTTCTCTTTTCCTAACTTCTGCCCTAAGCCTAGCAACTGCTTCTTAGCTTGTGTGATTGGCTACCCTCCCCTGACGTACATGCCCCGACTCCACCCCTCCTCCAAACTGTATATAACCCAAGCTCACCAAGCGTCGGGGTCCTTTTTAGCCCTTGAGCCCCTGAGCACACGAGTCTTTGCTATGTAACAATAAAGTAGCAGTGCGCAACAATTGGCCTCCGGCTCAAGTCTTTTTAGGACCCGCGGCGAGGAACCCTGCCGAGCATCGGCTCACCTTAGTCCACTTATCCGGGCCCGGAACCCCCTCACCCCCACCCGGTGAAACGTCCAAACACCCTGACGCCGCGAGGCAGGAGGCCCAAGAGCCATAGCGCCCTCTTTAGCCCCTGCGATATCACCGCGGCAATTGGCGCCCGAACAGGGACATCGACGACGTTCCACCGAAGACTAGGACCTCCTAGACTAAGGTAAGACCCCCCTCCAGACTGTGTCCGCCTAAATAAACGCCCGTCCTAGTTTTGCCTTTGGCGGCCACTAGTCCCCTCTAAATTCTTCACTATGGGTGCCTCCATCACCAGGGCCCAAGTTCCACAGGTGCGTGCCCTAGCCGCCCTGTTAGACACTCATAAGTGTAAATGCCAGAGTTACCGATAAAATGCAGCATGAAGGCAAACGTTTCCCTCCGGGACTTCTTCCCACGCTCATCACCATCCGTTCATGCCTTCAAGGCTCCTTGCCCCCCACGGATGGCCGACCTTCTAAAACGGTGGCCGCGGAGGCTGCCGATGCTGCCGGTTCCGACCCTGGATCTGACTCTGATACCGAGTCCTTGCTCGAGCAAACAGAAAAGCGACTCGCAAGACACCCGCCTTCCGGCCATCATGGCGGCATACCTAATGACGAAGGGGCAAACGGTTCTCTTCCCCCTTCTTCTTCAGGCCCAAAGCCGGAAGGGGATAACAACCTATACCCCGCCCTTCCGAAAGACGGCGGTTTCGCGCCATCCCGTAAGCCACTTCCTCCTTCTCCCTCAGCCAGAGGAGGGAAGTGCCTCCCGGCTGCCCCCCCTCCACAGAGGGAGGAGCACTGTCCAACATCTTGTGCTCTCGCTCCTCCTTGTCCGCCATCTTCTGCTCCGGCCTCATTACCGGAGGCGCCCTCGGAGCTGCCGCCCTTCTCACCAGGCCCCGCCTACAAGTTTATAGCATCTATCGCTATAACCTTATTTAACCCTCTACCACTCAAAGGTGTCACCTTATATCTTCTTTTACAAAATGCATGTGTTGTTTTCCCTGCCTCCAATTCCAACCCCCACCGGCCTTGGAAATGGACCTTAATACGTTGGGAGGATTCCACGATCGTGCAAACCCAAGTTACAGCAAGTAGCCCCTCCTTTGTAGTTTACGTTGTGGTAACCCCCCCTCCCAGCTTAAAGTAAATCCTCCTAATAATGCTCATACTTCTCCCCACAGTATCCGCAGTAGCATCCGCAGTGGCACAAAAAGAGGTCTGGGCCGCCGTCCAGTTTCCTCCCGGACTCCTGTTCTTTACCCCTGACTCACCTATTTTTCCACAACTCAGTTCCTGTAGTGCACCAGGTGAGCCGGGCATCCAACAGCATCATGGTGTCCTGGCCGCAGCCTGACCAGACCAGTGGATTCAAACTATAATTCCTACGCCGTTAAACCAGTTACTTAACCTTACCTTTTCTAATTACTCCGGTCTCTTTAAAAAGGGAATGCCCTGCTCTCCACTATAGCCAAATTGTATCTATTTTAGCCGCTTGGTGGGTACTACTTCCGAGTCCACTCCGTCCTCGTCCCATCCGGCTCCTTCAAACTCTCCCCTCAATGTCCTTTATTCCACGGCCCCTGGCCGGTTCGTGGCACTAGGGGTAATGTCACTAACGCCTCCTACCCTTCTTATCCTACCCAACTTCTCGAAAATCCCCTGGAATAGCTGCCGTACACCTCCCCGTCGTTTCAACGGCTCCCGTTAACCCCCAGTTCCTCTCCAGAGCCAGTGCATTCGACTTCCTTTCCCTCTGCGAAAAATCCAGCTGCCTCGATCTTTGCCCCTTCCTAAGACTATCCGTTTCTATCTGGCACCCCGTTTCCTACAATTCGTCTTCGCAAAGTCCACCATCGTATGCACTCAACGGAGGAGGCAACCAAACTGTCTACTCTACCGTATTTCTTCCACCCCCTTTCTATTTCTTCTCATGCAATAATCCTCCCGTCAGTTCTTCCTGTGTACTAGCAAATTTCCTTAATGTCTCTCATCCGCTTGCATTCATAGTCCTACAGCCAAGAGTCCTATAAATCCCAGTTAACACCGCCAAATGGGTTGCCCCAACGCTGCCGGTGGACGCGTCGGCGGATCAATTGCAGCATGGCTGCGGTCCTTATTCGGTATCACGGCCGCAATTTCAGCCGCCATCATCGCCTCTGTAGCAGCAGCCGTCACCGCAGCCGTCGCCCTCACCCAAACATCTACCACCGCTGAAGTGCCGTGCAGACCGGACTCAACACCCTTACCCTCCAGGCCATCCGCAAGTTTTCTTCCTTCTTTCAACTCTCTAATCTCATCTTCTACGGCATTATACTAATAATCCTCATCTGCATCTTCTTCCTATTCTAGTGCCTTTTCTCAAAAATATCTCACCATAAACGACAAACTCAACTCCTAGCCCTAGCTGCTCTTGAGCTCCAAAATCCCTTTGCCAGTACAAACAATCGTCGGCAAACACAGGTTTGGCTAACTAGTGTCGCTCACCCCCAGGACTGATCACCCTGGGGCCTGGGTCTTGCCCTCAAGACTGATCACCTTGAGGAGCCTGCCCCATACTGCTGTAATACTGGCCCAGCAAGCTGTGTGCCTCCGCCACTCCTCTGTCCTCTCCATTCCCCCATGGGGGCTGCACGTTACCAGAGTACGTGCATCGGGGGCCGCCGCACGGCTACCAGATGGGTACCGCTGGGTGCGACACAAAGTAGTCGCAGGAGAGGGCCACTCTAACAGGCCTCCTCTGGCTCTTCTGGGGCACATGAGATTTGCATAAGGGTCAGCTCAGCACATACCCTTCCCCTGAAATTCTGAGCCTCACGTGCAAGGGGAATCTCATCCCTACCCCTCCGAGCAAAGGTTCATGCCCACCACTTGTCACGCAAGTGTGTTCTTTAAAAGAAAAAGGAGAGGAATTGTGGCATATTATTTGGGATTGGAGTCTAGCAGCCCTTAAAAATTTTATTTTCACTTCTTTCTTACTTACTTGCTGTCCTCTCCCCCTCTTGTCGTAGACCGCCCATTTCTGTAGCCCACCACAAAACCGCAACCCTTCCTGTTATGTTCAGCACTTCTCTTTTCCTAACTTCTGCCCTAAGCCTAGCAACTGCTTCTTAGCTTGTGTGATTGGCTACCCTCCCCTGACGTACATGCCCCGACTCCACCCCTCCTCCAAACTGTATATAACCCAAGCTCACCAAGCGTCGGGGTCCTTTTTAGCCCTTGAGCCCCTGAGCACACGAGTCTTTGCTATGTAACAATAAAGTAGCAGTGCGCAACAATTGGCCTCCGGCTCAAGTCTTTTTAGGACCCTCGGCGAGGAACCCTGCCGAGCATCGGCTCACCTTAGTCCACTTATCCGGGCCCGGAACCCCCTCACCCCCACCCGGTGAAACGTCCAAACACCCTGACGCCACAAGGCAGGAGGCCCAAGAGCCATAGCGCCCTCTTTAGTCCCTGCGACATCACCGCGGCAGAAATGGAAAACCTCTTCAAAACGAAATCGATAAATTGAGGGAGGACATGAAGAAGACATGGGCTGAACATAAAGAAGAAATAGAAAAACTGAAAAAACAGATCACAGAACTTATGGAAGTGAAGGACAAAGTAGAAAAGATAGAAAAAACAATGGATACCTACAATGATAGATTCAAAGAGACAGAAGATAGAATTAGTGATTTGGAGGATGGAACATCTGAATTCCAAAAACAAACAGAAACTATTGGGAAAAGAATGGAAAAATTTGAACAGGGTATCAGGGAACTCAAGGACAATATGAACTGCACAAATATACATGTTGTGGGTGTCCCAGAAGGAGAAGAGAAGGGAAAAGGAGGAGAAAAACTAATGGAAGAAATTTTCACTGAAAATTTCCCAACTCTTATGAAAGACCTAAAATTACAGATCCAAGAAGTGCAGCACACGCCAAAGAGATTAGACTCAAATAGGCGTTCTCCAAGACACTTACTACTTAGAATGTCAGAGGTCAAAGAGAAAGAGAGGATCTTGAAAGCAGCAAGAGAAAAACAATCCATCACATACAAGGGAAACCCAATAAGACTATGTGCAGATTTCTCAGCAGAAACCATGGAAGCTAGAAGACAGTGGGATGATATATTTAAATTACTAAAAGAGAAAAACTGCCAACCAAGACTCTTATATCCAGCAAAATTGTCCTTCAAAAATGAGGGAGAAATTAAAACATTCTCAGACAAAAAGTCACTGAGAGAATTTGTGACCAAGAGACCAGCTCTGCAAGAAATACTAAAGGGAGCACTAGAGTCAGAACCGAAAAGACAGAAGAGAGAGGTATGGAGAAGAGTGTAGAAAGAAGGAAAGTCAGATATGATATATATAATACAAAAGGCAAAATAGCAGAGGAAAATATTATTCAAACAGTAATAACACTAAATGTTAATGGACTGAATTCCCCAATCAAAAGACATAGATTGGCAGAATGGATTAAAAAACAGGATCCTTCTATATGCTGTCTACAGGAAACACATCTTAGACCCAAAGATAAACATAGGTTGAAAGTGAAAGGTTGGGAAAAGATATTTCATGCAAATAACAACCAGAAAAGAGCAGGAGTGGCTATACTAATATCCAACAAGTTAGACTTCAAATGTAAAACAGTTAAAAGAGACAAAGAAGGACACTATATACTAATAAAAGGAACAATTAAACAAGAAGACATAACAATCATAAATATTTATGCACCGAACCAGAATGCCCCAAAATACATGAGGAATACACTGCAAACACTGAAAAGGGAAATAGACACAAATACCATAATAGTTGGAGACTTCAATTCCCCACTCTCATCAATGGACAGAACATCTAGACAGAGGATCAATAAAGAAATAGAGAATCTGAATATTACTATAAATGAGCTAGACTTAACAGACATTTATAGGACATTACATCCCACAACAGCAGGATACACCTTTTTCTCAAGTGCTCATGGATAATTCTCAAAGATAGACCATATGCTGGGTCACAAAGCAAGTCTTAACAAATTTAAAAAGATTGAAATCATACACAACACTTTCTCGGATCATAAAGGAATGAAGTTGGAAATCAATCATAGGCGGAATGCCAGAAAATTCACAAATACCTGGAGGCTCAACAACACACTCTTAAACAACGAGTGGGTCAAAGAAGAAATTGCAGGAGAAATTAGTAAACACCTTGAGGCAAATGAAAATGAAAACACAACATATCAAAACTTATGGGATGCAGCAAAGGCAGTGCTAAGAGGGAAATTTATTGCCCTAAATGCCTTTATCAGAAAACAAGAAAAGGCAAAAATGCAGAAATTAACTGTTCAATTGGAAGAACTGGAGAAAGAACAGCAAACTAATCCCAAAGCAAGCAAAAGGAAAGAAATAACAAAGATCAGAGCAGAAATAAATGAAATTGAAAATATGAAAACAGTAGAGAAAATCAATAAGACCAGAAGTTGGTTCTATGAGAAAATCAATAAGATTGATGGGCCCTTATCAAGATTGACAAAAAGAAGAAGAGAGAGGATGCAAATAAATAAGATCAGAAATGGAAGAGGAGACATAACTACTGACCTCACAGAAATAAAGGAGGTAATAACAGGATACTATGAACACCTTTACGCTAATAAATACAACAATTTAGATGAAATGGATGGGTTCCTGGAAAGACATGAACAACCAACTTTGACTCAAGAAGAAATAGATGACCTCAACAAACCAATCACAAGTAAAGAAATTGAATCAGTCATTCAAAAGCTTCCTAAAAAGAAAAGTCCAGGACCAGATGGCTTCACATGTGAATTCTACCAAACGTTCCAGAAAGAATTAGTACCAATTCTCCTCAAACTCTTCAGAAAAATCGAAGTGGAGGGAAAACTGCCTAATTCATTCTATGAAGCCAACATCACCCTCATACCAAAACCAGGCAAAGATATTACAAAAAAAGAAAACTACAGACCAATCTCTCTAATGAATACAGATGCAAAAATCCTCAATAAAATTCTAGCAAATCGTATCCAACAACACATTAAAAGAATTATACATCATGACCAAGTAGGATTCATCCCAGGTATGCAAGGATGGTTCAACATAAGAAAATCAATTAATGTAATACACCATATCAACAAATCAAAGCAGAAAAATCACATGATCATCTCAACTGATGCAGAGAAGGCATTCGACAAGATTCAACATCCTTTCCTGTTGAAAACACTTCAAAAGATAGGAATACAAGGGAACTTCCTTAAAATGATAGAGGGAATATATGAAAAACCCACAGCTAATATCATCCTCAATGGGGAAAAATTGAAAACTTTCCCCCTAAGATCAGGAACAAGACAAGGATGTCCACTATCACCACTATTATTCAACATTGTGTTGGAGGTTCTAGCCAGAGCAATTAGACAAGAAAAAGAAATACAAGGCATCAAAATTGGAAAGGAAGAAGTAAAACTATCACTGTTTGTAGACGATATGATACTATACATCGAAAACCCGGAAAAATCCACAACAAAACTACTAGAGCTAATAAATGAGTACAGCAAAGTAGCAGGTTACAAGATCAACACTCAAAAATCTGTAGCATTTCTATACACTAGTAATGAACAAGCTGAGGGGGAAATCAAGAAACGAATCCCATTTACAATTGCAACTAAAAGAATAAAATACCTAGGAATAAATTTAACTAAAGAGACAAAAAACCTATATAAAGAAAACTACAAAAAACTGCTAAAAGAAATCACAGAAGACCTAAATAGATGGAAGGGCATACCGTGTTCATGGATTGGAAGACTAAATATAGTTAAGATGTCAATCCTACCTAAATTGATTTACAGATTCAATGCAATACCAATCAAAATCCCAACAACTTATTTTTCAGAAATAGGAAAACCAATAAGCAAATTTATCTGGAAGGGCAGGGTGCCCCGAATTGCTAAAAACATCTTGAGGGAAAAAAACGAAGCTGGAGGTCTCGCGCTGCCTGACTTTAAGGCATATTATGAAGCCACAGTGGTCAAAACAGCATGGTATTGGCATAAAGATAGATGTATCGACCAATGGAATCGAATAGAGTGCTCAGATATAGACCCTCTCATCTATGGACATTTGATCTTTGATAAGGCAGTCAAGCCAACTCACCTGGGACAGAGCAGTCTCTTCAACAAACGGTGCCTAGAGAACTGGATATCCATATGCAAAAGAATGAAAGAAGACCCATCTCTCACACCCTATACAAAAGTTAACTCAAAATGGATCAAAGATCTAAACATTAGGTCTAAGACCATAAAACAGAGGAAAATGTTGGGAGATATCTTATGGATCTTACAACTGGAGGCAGTTTTATGGACCTTAAACCTAAAGCAAGAGCACTGAAGAAGGAAATAAATAAATGGGAACTCCTCAAAATTAAACACTTTTGTGCATCAAAGAACTTCATCAAGAAAGTAGAAAGACAGCCTTCACAATGGGAGACAATATTTGGAAATGATATATCAGATAAAGGTCTAGTATCCAGAATTTATAAAGAGATTGTTCATCTCAACAACAAAAGACAGCCAACCCAATTACAAAATGGGAAAAAGACTTGAACAGACACCTCTCAGAAGAGGAAATACGGATGGCCAAGAGGCACATGAAGAGATGCTCAATGTCCCTGGCCATTAGAGAAATGCAAATCAAAACCACAATGAGATATCATCTCACACCCACCAGAATGGCCATTATCAACAAAACAGAAAAGGACAAGTGCTGGAGAGGATGCGGAGAAAGAGGCACACTTATCCACTGTTGGTGGGAATGTCAAAGGGTGCAACCACTGTGGAAGGCAGTTTGGCGGTTCCTCAAAAAGCTGAATATAGAATTGCCATACGACCCAGCAATACCATTGCTAGGTATCTACTCAAAGGACTTAAGGGCAAAGACACAAACGGACATTTGCACACCAATGTTTATAGCAGCATTATTTACAATTGCAAAGAGATGGAAACAGCCAAAATCTCCATCAACAGAAGAGTGGCTAAACAAACTGTGGTATATACATACGATGGAATATTATGCAGCTTTAAGACAAGATAAACTTATGAACCATGTAATAACATGGATGGACCTAGAGAATATTATGCTGAGTGAATCCAGCCAAAAACTAAAGGACAAATACTGTATGGTCCCACTGATGTGAACGGACATTCGAGAATAAACTTGAAATATGTCATTGGTAACAGAGTTCAGCAGGAGTTAGAAACAGGGTAAGACAATGGGTAATTGAAGCTGAAGGGATACAGACTGTGCAACAGGACTAGATACAAAAACTCAAAAATGGACAGCACAATAATACCTAATTGTAAAGTAATCATGTTAAAACACTGAATGAAGCTGCATCTGAGCTATAGGTTTTTGTTTTGTTTTGTTTTGCTTTGTTTTGATTTTACTATTATTACTTTTATTTTTTTCTCTATATTAACATTCTATATCTTTTTCGGTTATGTTGCTAGTTCTTCTAAACCAATGCAAATGTACTAAGAAATGATGATCATGCATCTATGTGATGATGTTAAGAATTAATGATTGCATATGTAGAATGGTATGATCTCTAAATGTTGGGTTAATTTCTTTTTTTCCATTAATTAAAAAAAAAAAAAAGAGAAGGGATAATTGGAGCTGAAGGGATACAGACTGTACAACGGGACTGGATATAAAAACTCAGAAATGGACAGCACAATACTACCCAATTGTAATGCAATTATGTTAAAACACTGAATGAAGCTGCATGTGAGGTATAGGTTTTTTGTTTTTGTTTTTTTTTGTTTTTTTTCTTTCTATTATTGTTTTAATTCTTATTCTGTTGTCTTTTTATTTCTTTTTCTAAATCGATGCAAATGTACTAAGAAATGATGAATATGCAACTATGTGATGCTATTAAGAATTACTGATTGTACATGTAGATTGGAATGATTTCTAATTGTTTTGTTAATTCTTTTTTTAATTAAAAAAAAAACATTATCACCCAGAGCTTGCCTCAAATAAACATACAATTGGCAGAATCTAAAAAAAAAAAACTGAAAATAACAGATGTTGGCAAGGATATGGAGAAAGAGGGACCGTCATACGTTGTGGGTGGGAATATAGAATGGCACGGCCAATAGGGAGCACAATCTGGAGGTTCCTCGGAAAATTAAACACAGAATTACAATATGACCCAGCAATTTCACTCCTAGGTATAATATTTAAAAGGAGCAAGTTAAACAGACACTTGTACACCAATGTTCATTGCACAGCCTTATTCACAATAATAGCCAAAAGATGGGAGCAACTCAAGTGTTCATCAGCAGATGAATGGATAAACAAAATGTGGTTTTATCTTATAGAATTTTTAATGTTGAAAAATTTTTAATGACAGCCTTATTTGTTGTTCTGGTTTGCTAGCTGCCAGAATGCAATACATCAGAGATGGATTGGCTTTTAATAAAAGGGGATTTATTCCATTAGTTTTTCAGAGGAAAGGCAGCTAACTTCCAACTGAGGTTCTTTCTTATGTGGGAAGGCACAGGGCAATCTCTGCTGGCCTTCTCTCCAGGCCTCTGGGTTCCAACAACTTTCCCTGGGGTGATTTCTTTCTGCATCTCCAAAGGCCTGGGCTGACCTGTGAGTGCTGAGATGAGGTATGCTGAGCTACTTGGGCTGTGCTACCTTGTGCTCTCTCATTTAAGCACCAGCCAATTAAGTCAAATATCATTCATTGCAGCAGGTGTGCCTCCTAGCCAACTGCAGATGTAATCAGCAACAGATGAGATTCATGTGTCATTGGCTCATGTCCACAGAAATAGATCTAGACACCTTCATCTGGCCAAGTTGACAACTGAATCTAACTACCACGTTTGTGTATACCAAATTATGCAGGTGAATAATGTGTGTGTGCAAAATAAGAATAGTTTACTCTTTTTCTGGATGCATGATTGGGGAGTTGAACCCGGGTCTCCCACATGAAATGCAGGCATAAGATAGTTTACTTTAAAAAAAAAACCAAGTATATTTTTGAGTCAATAAATTAAATATAAACAGTCTGTATATATGGATATAATTTGAATACTTAGCATAATGCAAAAAGTAAATCTGAAATGATTTTTTAATTTGAGATACCAATTTGTAGACTATCAAATAGAAAATAATTCCTCAAAAAATAATACCAGCACCAAACCAACATTTTTCTTATATACATAAATTTTTAAGCCAGCTCTTCAAATTATAACCACATATATATTGCACAAATATCATAAATATTGAAATAATATCTCTAAGAGAGTAGTTTCAGCTAGTGTTCAATAATCTATATCTGACCTTTTCATGAAAATTAATTTGATCTATAGAGCTGGAGGAATTACTTCAATATGCTTACATTTTCAGTTTTCCTTATCAAATACATTACCTTGGGCAAGGCATTCAACTTCTCCAAACCTCTTTTCCCTAATATCTAAGGAAATGTTTTAATTATCTTTAAAATCTTTCCCAGATTTAAAATTATATGATCTAAGATATACAAAAACTAATTAATAGTTGCACTTCAGATATCTAAATAAAAAGACTAGCAACATCTGAATAGTATTACAAAATTTTAATAACCACATATGTTGAAAGGTTGTAGAAAAATAAGGGCAGTTATTCACAACCAAAAATAATCTTTCTCAATAGAAAATTATTTTCATATGGCTTCTGAAAAGCTATCTGCCTTAGTGCACTTAAAATATGTTTTAATTTATAGTATTTTAATATGCACTCAGCTTTTTAAGATAATTAAAAAATATCCTTTTCTTTCACATTTGTAGGAAATAAATTCCTAAGATGGCCTAAAGTTACAACTTAGCAACAGAGCTAGGATAAGTTTCTAGATTCTTTACATTCTAGGTCCAATAATCTCCATATTTCCATTGCAATAAAGCATTGCTTTGTAAATAATGATATCTCTTGGGTAGTGACTGTGTTAAACGTCTGAGTCATGTTAAATGAGAAAGTCTATGGCAGTGAATTTGTTAAGTACATGTTAACTTTCTTAAATAAGAGTGCTCATGTGAATTTACTGAGTTTTTATTGCTTTTGTCATGCACAAAATAGAAAAATTTAAAAATTCCATTAATGTCAATTCTGGTAAATTACTACAGATTAACAGTTCCTTTTAGCAGTTTCCACTTATAAAAGTGCTGCACAGCTGAAATTATAGAACATTATATTTTGGTTGTTTTAAAAAATATTTTAAAGCAAGCACTTTTATAAGAGGAGGTAAAAGCTAAACCCTAAAATTCATTTTAAAAGGTTTATTACCTTCAATCATCAGAGTATATTGGGAAAATAAAAATACTTTACTCCCATGACCACTAGAAAGTATATTTAAAAAAAGTATATCCCTTTGAATTTATTTGTATGAAGGATGGTAAAATTGAGGGGATACTAAATGATGTGATACAAGATGTGTCATCTTTGCAAATAAGACCACAACTTTTTTTCCACTGGACTCCAGAAAAGAAGTAAGTCTCCCAAGGAATTTAAAATGCCCTTCTCTTAAACCAGTGGATGAGATATGTATTACTGGGTCAGAGAACTCAGACACCAGTGAGAACACTGATGCAATGTATCTGCAAATGAAGAGAACAGCGCTTTCATTTCATACAGTTCATTGTTGCTTTTTCTCAGGGGAAGAAGACCAACAATTCCTAGAAGCATTTCCTAGTGGGGAGCAGAGCTGTCTGTAGAAATCAATTGATAAGAGACTTCTACTTTAAGGCTGTACTTGGAGAACATGCACAAGCAGAGCTTTAGTAGTAATAAGGATTGCCTTATTATGAAAAAAAAGGAAGAGGTCAAGTTCAGCATGTGACACATAAAGATGGAAGTGAATGAAATGGAAACTATCCCCTTAGCCATATATTTAAAGTTATTACAGGCTCTTTAGAGTAAGGGGGACTATTATAAGGTCCATAAAATCTCCTTTTTAATGTCTTACAATATAATGTATATTGTTCTCACTGTAGGATTTGGATTCAGTAGCTTCCCCATTAATCTTTTTCTCTTCATAAAATTCAGGATTAAAGAGCTATTTTAGGTGCTAAGTGTTGTTACCAAACCAGATGGTTTCTACCTGTATATTGGTGGTAAGCTCCTTAACAAATAAAAAATAAACTAAACAAACACCACCAGTTTCTAAATTCTGAAATCTGTAACTAGTGCAATTAAATTATTATTTAACTCTATTTGGATCAGATTTTTCCTAAATCTTAACATTTTCATTAAGGAGAAAAATGCAAAAATATTTATTTTAAATAAATTAACTGGAATGAAAATCATAGCTTTTTTTTAGTGGAGGAATGTGCTAGTATAATGCCCTGAACCTCTTACTCAGAATTACTTTTCTAATACAATTTTAATGAGATAACCCATTTCCTCAAAAATTGTGTAACCTTCCTTGTTACAATGTGTTCATTAAAGTCAATGTTTAAACAAAGCTATGCCTCTGGCAGTCTTTGTCAAGAGGGCATTGACAAATATTTTAGTAATTTTATTTAAAAAGACTATTGGAATAAAATATCTTCATTTATGTTATTGAACTTTTCTGGATTATTAGTTAAATAGCATTTGATTCTAAATCCCTATATTCCTCTGAATATACCTTGTACAAACAGGGACAAAAGATGTTATTTAAAAGTAGAAAAGTTACTTCTATTGACTCTACACAATATTTAATTTTAAAGCCTGTTCTTCATTACATAAATGTGTTTTAATATTAGATGCCTAAAAGGGATCCAGGAGCAAATGTTTCATATTACTATTTAGAATAAATTTATTTTCATTGGTAAATATTTTATATCAGAAAAGGTTTTCTTTGTTAATTGAATGAAAATAAACATATTCCCTGCCTCTTAATGGTGAGAATATTTCCCTTTCTTATGAAATAAAATTGCTGGGCTACTTTCCCCAAGGTTTCTCAACTCTGTATGATTCTAAGTAAAAAATCCAGGATCCTGAACATATTTCAACATCTGAAACTGCATTTAGCATTTGTCAGACCATATGCTCTGAGTAAATTAGTTTTTGCAACATATTAGCTTAATAGATACTGAACTTTGTTAGTAGTGAGATTAATGATAGTTCTGAATATGATCCCACACCTGAGGCATATTACAGGTATATGGTTCAGTCTGTGATGTTCAAAGTAATTAAGCCAACCTTGTAATCAAGCAGCTGTCCTTTTACCTCTGACCAAAATTTCTTCCAAAATTGCAAGCACTTAAGGAGTCAGTGTTTTGTTATAATATTTAACAATTGGATTTGGTTTTGGCCTCAAATAAGCCACTTTTTGGTTCATGTTCCACAGCTACAGATGAAAGCCTTGAAAATTTTAGCCATTAGCCAATCATTAGAGGACTCTCAGTGAAGAGAATAAATATGCAGGGACATATCCATTCTTTACAATAATGGAAAATCTATTATTAGCTCTTTGATTCAGCAGAGGTAACTTTGCACTAGAAAACAACATAACTTTATTATCATTCATTATATTTTTATGGGAAGTGTGACTGGTTCATTATATCAATTAGAAAAGGATATTTAAAAGACTACTGATTTGCTCAACTTTTTAGAACAATTATGTAAGGTTTATTTTAATCATTGGAAGTAAAACAAGAGGATGGACAAGGGCCTCATGCAGGTTTTGAAACCTTGGAACCTAAAAAAAGCTTTTTTTGCTTTACGATTTACTCATTCAATTGAAACATTCCTTTAAAAGCACCCTAAATCTATGCCTACATAAGAGTCAGTTCCTCTGAATGATCAAGAGCTTAGGAATTGTTTACATTGTACATGTCTTTAAGAGAGTTCTTGATTTTTCCTTCCAGTCACACTTAACACTCCCTACTTTCCTGAATCACTCTTAGGCTAAAAATTAACAACAATAATGACAGAAATAATAAATCATAGACTCTGAGTAGAAAAGGACTTCAGACACCATCTAATATAACCCCTAACCAAAGCAATAATCTCTCTTACAATGCCTCTTCAGAGGTTCATAATTAGATTATAAGCTCCATAAGAGTTTAGATTTGCCATAAACAAACAAGAAAGACCATTAAAAAGTGAATCCACAGTGAATAGAAAACCAAGATGTAGACAAGTAATAAATGAAAAAGGGAATAAGAATTCACAGCACAGTGCATTGATTTTAAACTTTAAACACAATGTCATTGTGTCACTGGATGATCAAACACCAACATTACAACATAAGACATCTAGAGAACTACAAATAGAAAGGTTCATAACACCTGGGAAGCCTCAGCCATCAGTCTCCCTAACTCCATACAAATTGGTTACTTGCCCTCCAACCTCCACTCCAGTCCAACACTGAGCCCCATGCCATGAAGTCCAGCATTCAGGAACATGGGAGCAAGATGCCTTCAAAGAGGCTATGCCCCAGTACAGGGCAATCAGAAGACAAGCCTCCCTGGGCATTTGGACTTACCCAAACTCTCACCCCCATATTCCCTGATTCAGCCTAATGCTACCCATGACCCCAGCTTTCCTCTTCCTTCAACCCTTTCCACTTTTGTGTCTTCCTTATTCCCCATTGCTGCTTCCAGATCACTATCTTGGCTCCCTCTTACAAAAAGCCAATATAGCTTCTAGACTCAGAACATGACTGTATCACCCTCTCCCTCATTTATTGCTGCAAATTAGCACTCCCGGTCAGCAGAGGCTATGGTGCTGTTTTGCCTTTCAATATTTCACTATGAACTGTGCAGAAGTTTGTAAAGAGACAAGTCAGACACCTACTGCAAACCAATGAGAGATAAGAGTGGCTGAAAACTTGGTGCTTGAAGTGGAGGGAGGCCAAGTGAACAAATATGTGAGTCATTTCCTCTCTTTTAACCTATTCCCTACTTAGATGCTATCTTTTAAAAATTATATATCATGTTATTTCTCTGCTTAAATCCTCAAATGACTTCCCAATGCACTTAGAGGGAATTAATGAGCCTTTACTATGCCTTTTAAGTTCTAAGTGATGAGAGTATGTCTCTCCTTTCAACCACATGTTTAGTTTCCTCCCTGTTGCCACCATACTCTGCCATGCTGATGTTTTAGTTACACCTTACATTGTCCAAGCTCTTTTTCACCTCATTTAACTCTCTTTTCTTCAAACCCTTTCTCTCCATCCTGTCTTATAAGATCCCCTGATTCTTAAACTCTCATTATAAATATCACACATTTCACTGACCACTCTTTCTAAAGTAGAATTCTCCCAAATCATTCTCAATCCCAGTCCATTTATTGTTTCTTTCCCAGCATGTGCCATTTTGTAATTTTATGTACATGGAAATTCTTTCATAATTGTTCTCTCTCACTACAGAATATGAATCATGACAGCAGGAAATACTTTTTTTTCACTATTTGTTCATTAATTTAGCAATCTTTATTGTGCACCAATATTGCCAGCTTCCATTCCAGGCATTTAGAATATCTACATTATCTTATATAGTATTCTTAGTGCACCACAAAATGCCTAGCCCCTGGGCGGTGCCCTATAAAGATTAATGTAATGAATAAGTGAATTAATGAATTAATAAGGTGGTGAGGAAACATCATAAAATGACATGTAGGTCTAGGAACAACCAGGTGAACCCTAACGTCATTAACTCTGTTTACATGTGAAATAATGACATACTATTAGTCTTATTTTACACTTTTAGTCTTATTTTACACATTCATTACTGAGATTCAAAATATCATGGTCTCTCTATGTTAGAACAATGCTCTCTGGCTAAAATATGTAGACTCTGTCAAAAGAATTTAGAATTCTTTAAAAATCATCAAAATCGAGTGAATAAGAATCCATTAATATGTATTCATATGTCAAAGGTACATTTTATATATGCATGTATAAACATACATATATTGACAAACTTATCTACATATACATACATACACATTTATAAATATATATATAGCTTTTTGAAAGTGATACAATACTTACATAGTGTCAAAAGTGCATATTGATATCTAACAATGTAGAAATATAGAAATGAACTCAAATTGAACAGTCTACAAAATAACAGACAAATCTCAATGCTATGAAACACAAGGAAAGTTCAAGAATCATTCCAGATTAAGGAGATATGACAATCTAATGCAACTCAAGATCTTGCACTTGCTTTTTTTATCAATGATGTTTCTGGAATTGATTTAATCTCAAAGAGGTTAATGAGCCCGCCAAAACGCATGTTTAGGTCTCAAACTCTAATCCTTTGTGTGTGAAACCCTTTGTAGATAGGACCTTTGAAGATGCTATTAGCTAAGGTGTGACCAAACTGAGTGAGTGTGTCTTAATCTAATAAGGTTGAAGTTCTTAAAAGCATAGGAAATTGGATACTCAGAGAGAAGAGCCTGTGGGAGTGTTCAGAAGTTGGAGGTCAATGGATATCTGAAGAGAAAGGAAAAGATGATACAATGTCCATTGCCATGTGACAGAAAAGCCTAGGAATGCTAAGGATCACCAGCAGCCAGCCTCAGAAGACCACAATCTTTGTTTAGAATACATGGGCTTGCTGAGGCCTTGAGTTCTGGACTTCTCCTAGCCTCAAAGCCACGAGCCAATGCATTTCCTTTATTTAAGTCAACCATTCTGCAGTGCTCAATTTGGCAGCTGGGAAAGTAAAATAATAGAAGAATGGTAGTCCTTCAATATTATTTTCTTGATTTTGCTAATTATATTGTTACTATGTAAGAGAACTATATACTGAAATATTGAGGAGAAAGGGCATAATGTCTGCAACTTACTCTTTAAAAACTTCAAGAAAGTGTGTACATTCATACATATACACACATACATAAAGAACATAATATATGGAGAATGAGAGAAGGAAACGGAAAAGTTCAAGGAGTACCAACGTTAACATTTGGAAAATACGGATGAAGAGTGTCTAGGAATTTCTTATCTATTCTTAAAGCTTTCAGGAAGTCTGAAATAATGTCAGAAAAAAATTGAGTAAGCTAAAAACTCTTCAAGTAATATATTTTATTTTTAGTAAATATCTTTAAAAGTTTTGTTCCTTTCAAATATATTGCTTTGGGAGCTATAAAATTTTATCACATTTTTACTAATTAACAAACTGATTTGGACCTGTTCCCCAGAAACTATTTTCAGATCTTGTGACATGTTTTTGAGAATTTCCTCAGTGGCAAAAGTTTTGCTTTATTTGGAAATGTATTTAATTTTAGAAACAAATATAAGTCATTCAACCATTTGATTAACATTCTAAGGAATTGTGAATATCATTTTTTATTAAAGAAGTTGGAGTTTTAGAGAACAATCATGAAAAAATACAAACTGCCCATATATTATCCTATTAACACCTTGTATTAATGTGGTGCATTTATTATAATTCATGAAAAAACAATGTTATAGGTACTATTAACTGTAATCCATCATACACAATAGGGTTCACTGTGGTTTTTTGTCCTATGCATGCATTTAAAACTTGTTAAAATTATACTAACATTATATAACCTAAGTTTTCCCTTTCAACCACATTCAAATATATAATTCAGTATTGTTAATTACGCTCATAATGTTGTGCTAACTTCAACCATCCATTAAGAAAACATTACAAGCTACCAAAATTAAAACTGTACAATTTAAGCATTAATCCCACATACTCTACAATATCCCAGCCTTAGTAGCTTATCTTGCAGATTCTTACTAGATAAATTTGCTTATTCTAATTATTTCACATCAGTGAGATCTTTGAATATTTGTCTTTTTGTGGCTGGCTTATGTCTTCATAATGTCTTCAAAGTTCATTTGTATTGTCACATTATCAGAACTTCATTCCTTTTTATGACTGAATAATATTCCATTGTATGCATATACCACGTTTTATTTATCCATTCATTAGTTGATGGACACTTGGTTACTTCCATCATTTGGAAATTGTGAATAATGCCACTATAAAAATTGGTATGCAAATATGTTTGGTTCCTGCTTTTAATTTTGGGGGTATAAACCTTGAAGTGTGACTGTCAGGTCATATAGTAGTTCTATACTTAACTTTCTGAGAAATCACCAAACTGTATTTTTGAAGTGGCTACACCATTTTACATTACAACCAACAATGAATGATTGTTCCTATTTCTCCACAACGTCTTTAACATTTGTAATTTTCCTGTTTTTTTAAATAGTATTCATTTTAGTTCATGTGGAATTGTATGTCATTGTGCTTCTGATTTGCATTTCTCTAATTGTTAATAATGTGTATATTTCCGTGTATTTTTTAGACATTCATATATCTTCTTAGGGGAAATATCTATTGAAGTCTTTGGCTCATTTTTAAATGGATTGCTTGTGTTTTTATTATTGAGTTGTAGGATTTTCTTATCTATTCTAAACATTAAACACTTAAGAGATAAATAGTTTCTAAATGTTTTCTCCCATTGAGTAAGTTGTTCTACTTTCAAGATAAAGGCCTCTGATGCACAAGTTTTTTTTATTTTTATGAGGCCCCATGTATCTGTTCTGTCTTTTGTTACTAGTGCTTTGGATGTAAAAGCTAATAAACCATTTCATAACACAGTTCTGAAGGTCTTTCTCTCCTCTACTGCATGTTTTCCTTGAGGAATTTAATATTCCTCACACTTACATTTAGGACACTGATCTATTTTGAGTTAATTTTTGTATATAGTGTGAGATAGAGGTTCTTCTTCATTCTTTTTTTTACATGGATATCCAGTTCTCTTAGCATCATTTATTGAAGAGGCTATTCTTTCTCATTCGACTGGAGTTGGCTGGCTTGTCAAAAATTAGTTGACCATAGACATGTTCCTGAACTTTCAATTTGATTCTGTTGGTCAATATATCTATCCTTTGTCAGTCAGAAAGTGTGAGTTCTCCAAACTCATTCATCTTTTTCAAGATGGCTCTGTCTATTCAGGACCTCATATCCTTTCAAAAAATTTGATATTTGTCTTTTCTTCTACTGCAAAGAAGCCTTTTGGAAATGTGATAGGGATTATTTTGCATTCTTAAATCATTCTGGGTAGAATCAATAGCTTAACAATATTTACTCTTCCAATCCTTGAGCATGAAATATTATTCCATTTATTTAGATCTTCTCTGATTTCTTTTAGCAAAATTTTGTAGTTCTCCATGTATCCTTCACACACTTAGTTAAATTCATTCAATATTTGAGTTTTTTTAGTCATTATTGTAAATGGAATTTGACCCTTTATTTCCTCCTCAGAATTCTTTTACATACTGACTTTTGTGAAGTGACTTGCACCCCACCACTCTACTGAAATTGTTTATTAGCTCAAGTAGCTGGTTGTAGAATTTCTGGGACTTTCTATACATAGGACCATATTTCCTGCAAATAGTGAAAGTTGCAATTCTTCTTTTCCAATTGGTTACCTTTTTTTTCCTTTTCTTGTGTAACTGTTCTGACTAGAACTTTCAGTACAATGTTGAATAACAGTGATGACAGTGGGCCTCCTTGTCTTGCTCCTGATCTTAAAAGGAAAGGTTTCACTCTTTCACCATTGAGTATGATGTTAGTAATGGGTTTTCAGTGTGCCCTTTATTGTGGTGAAGAAGTTTCCTTCTCTTCCTAATTTTCTAATGATCATGCTTTTTTTTTTTATCCATTCTGCCAATCTCCATCTTTTGACTGGGGAGTTTACTTGATAAAAACATTTACTGTTATCTTTGTAAAGATAGTACTTACTTCAGACATTTTTTCTTTGTGGTTTTTCTAGGTCTAATGTCTTTTTTGTTTTCTTTTCCTTCACTGAGGTCTTGTTTTATGCATAGTTAATCTTTGTTATGTACCTACTGATCCCTTCTTCATTTCCATTTCTCTATATTTTAAAAATATTTTCCATGTGGTTACCCTAAGGTTTGTATTACACAACTTAGATCTATAACCTACTAATTTACAAAAGTCCCAATGTCAATATCATACCCATTCTCTGCTACTATATCTTTTCATTCCCCCTCTTTATTTTTTCTGCCCCACATCACCTCATTATATTTTGTGTGCCCTTTATCAAGAAATATTACTGTTTCTTATTCTATTATAATAAAACTCTTATAGTAATAAAAAGTTAGAAGAATGTATTGAAAATACAATACTCTTGGGTTTTACATTTTCCTGTTTTGTTAACTTTTCTGAAGATACCACTTCTTCACTCTGTTTTAGCCAGAATCTCCCTTCTTTTCCTTTCAACTTGAAGAATTCTCTTTGGCAGTCCTTGTAAAGAAGTTCTTTGGTGATGAGCTTTCTGTTTCTGTAAATGTGTGAATGTTTTAAACTTCTCTCATTTTTGAAGTACACTTTTGCCAATTAAAGAATTTTTGCTGACAGTTTTCCTCTTCTAGAACGTTAAATATATAATACCTCTACCTATTGCCATAATGGTTTCTGATGAGAAATTGAAACTTAGCCTTATTGAGGATCTCTTCTATGCAACAAATTGCTTTTCTCTTGCTGCTTTCAGAATTCTTCATCTTTGACATTTGACATTCTGACTCATGGGTTTCTTAGAGTAGGTCTATTAGGGTTTAACCTATTTGGACCATATGGCACATGTACAAGTATACTTAACATCTTTCATAAAAGCTGGAAAACTGGGGGCCAGTATTTCCTCAAATATTCTTTCTTCTCCTTTTTTCTTCTCGTCTACCTATGAAATATGTGTTTGTGCTTTTCACGCTGTCATTCACATCCTTTAGATACTGCTTATTTTTCCTATTCTTTTCTCTATCCATTCTTCTGACTATTATTTCAATTGTCCTGCCTTCTAGTTCATTGATTCTTTCTTCTGCTTGTTCAAATCTACTCTTACATGCCTCTAGTGTACTTTTAATCTTTATTATTATACTTTTCCACCCTACAATTTCTGTAATATTTCTTTTTCAAAATTTTAATTCTTTTTTATTCATAAATTGTCTTAATATCCTTTAGCTCTATATTCACTGCTAGTTTATTTCTATATGTCTTCTTGAATTGACTTAGGAGAGTTGTTTGAACTTCTTTGATTAGTTGTTTCAAAGTCTGTGTCTCCTGTTGCAGAGGGCCAGGAGAAATCAATCAGGCCTAAGAAGGGAAGGTCCCCACAATACGGGGGCAGAATTTCCCCAAGAGTTAAACAATAACCAATGTTAGGGAAATGAGGGAATGGGATGTGTTTTGGCAACAGCTAATGGCATTCTTCTGCTTCTATGATACACTTGCTTGCTAGCAACTGCAAAACCACAACATGATTTTAGACTTTATAAGCACATCTTGAAAACCTCTGGGGACTGCTGTCTGAATTGTCCTTGGAAGTTTCTGAAGCAGTCACCGGCAGGCTAAAAAAAACTCCAAATTGACTTGTAGTTTTGAATTATGTGGTCTCTATTTCAGTGTGCCCCACAGCACTGTGAATTTTTAACTTGTACCCTTGATTGAGTCATATTTCCCTGTTTCTTAGTATGGTTTGTAATTTTTTGCTGATACCTGGATGTCTGATTATCTTGATGTGCTTGTTTTGAAGGTCAGTTTCTCCTTCTTGCTTGAGTTTTATTATAGACTGACCATCTGTCAAGGGTCTTCTTAAACATTTGGTCCACCTTATAATGTGCCAGTAGAGCAATCAGTATGTACCTGTGGTCTTCTGCACCTGTTTCTTGTCTTGGACATGTGATGCAACTTTTAAAGTTGTCCTTTTTGTGCAATTGCTTCTCCTCCAGGAGAAATATCTCCTTCCTTTGTCCCTTCACCAGGAATCCTGATCTCTTGTTTAATTTACAGTTTCTGCTCAGCTCCTATGATTTGTTTAACTGATCTCCCTCACACAAACCCCTTTTCATTACACTTTTCAACACTGGGACCCCTCCTCCCTTACAGCAGTTTCATTTTCCATTTTATTTCTCATTAAGCTTTTTTGCCTTTGGTAGCTTCCACATTGGGTATCCCACCCCATGGAGCCAGATGGCATCAATGTTAAAAGTGGCCTATTTTTTCATTTAGATCAGATAACACCATTTCTGAGACAAGAAACAAAATTATTATGTGATAAGCCTGGATGCCTGGATCTATTATGTGGATTGTATGCTTATTTTTATATGATTCCAAATTACAAAATCAAAATGTTTTTGAACAGTAGCAATGACTTCAGGAACAACTGCTCCTGAAAGTGACTGATAACAATAGTTAACTTTTTTGTTTATCTGTTTTGTGGCAGTCACAGTCCCCTTTGAATGGATTATATAATCCAGTTCTCACAAGATTTTTAGATTCAATTTCCAAGTTTGCCATATATTTTCCCCCAAGTAGGTAAATTTGGGCAACATGATAACAAATGAGAGATTTTACACACAACACAATTCTCTCTGCTCCTAAGACTTTCAAACACACCTTGTAACATGGGAGAGTGTAAAGAGTGAAGGATTTAAATTTAGAAGGTTGACAATTAGCTGGCTGCTTCAGTGTAAGGACATGATTAGACACTTCTGAGCCTATTATCTCCTTTCTAAAATAGAAAAATAAATATTTTTAAGTATAGAGTAACTAATATTTTAGTGACTTGCTGTAGGCTAGTTATTTTACATTTAATCTTCCATAAACTCTTTGCAGTAGACCCCTCTTATTCTCATTTTTCAGGTGAAGAAATTAAGCTTTTGAGAAGTTAAGTAATTAATCAAGTTCACATTCACATTTAGTGAATGGCAAAAATGTTTGAATCCCAGATCTGGCTGGCTCCAGAATCAACCCTCTTATGCACTCTTTTATACTTCTTACTTTTGCTGGGCAAGGTACAACTTTTAAAAGTTCATAAAGGGGTGTGGTGGAAAACAGGATAAAAAGTCTTTGGTCAATGTGTATGTGGGTTGAGTACTCATTTTAAAATGTATCCTATAGATCATTGGTTTGAAGTATGTTCCTGGTTCCAGGGTTTCCTGGAGATGTCTTACTCACAGAGCTGATGATAATTTAACTGAGAATAGAAATTCTTTACATACAGGTGAGTAGTCATGACCTCCTGCAGAAATCCACAGAAACAAGGTGGAGGTTTCCCTTCCTTTAGGGAGATTTGCTCTCCCCAGTGTTACTACCACAAAGCTCAACAACAGTCTCCTTCTGCCAAACACTGGAGACACCATCACTGAGACTCTTTAAGATATAGGTCAACAATGATCCTTGCTTTAAAGGCCATACAATTCTTCAACCCTTCAATGAAAAAAAAACTTCCCTTGTATTTCCAGCTAATATTAATCTCTGCCTTCTTGACTTACTATGACACTCAGTTTGTCAGTTACTTATACTATTTTGTATTTTAATCCAGTTAGTCCACATAAATAAATTTGAAAGGAGGCAAATTAAATTATCCTAAAGAAAACTGTGTTAAATTAAAAAGGAAACAAAGGCAAGGTTTTAATTTACAATGTTATACTTATTCTTGACACCTGTTTTATTAATAAAGTAAATATCTGGTGCACACTCCACTTGGCACAGCAGAAAGCATCTTCTCTTATTTATGCACTTATTTATTCAGTCTTTTTTTTCTTCCTTACAAGCATCCACTTTTCACTTTAAGAGTTTTGGAAGAAGAAACAAAGTTTATAGTGCTTGAGTTAAGCACACAAGGAACATATGAAAAAATTCTTATGATAAGAGTAGAAATACAGTTTAATAATAGTAGACTTTGGATTATTATGTAATTTCACAGTTACATTTATTATAATAAAATTATATTTAAGTTTTGTTCATTAACATAGCAGATAACATGCATGTACACAGGCATATGTACATATACTGAGTGCCTACTTTGTGATATTCATTCCATTAAGTGTTAGTTTTAAAAAGATGTGTAAGACCTAATCTCTGTGATCTTGAAAAGTTCATGGTCTAATATTGATTTTGTATGTGAAATTGAAAAACATTTCTGATATAGTAAACTTTGGGACAAGTTAACTATCTTCTCCATGACACAGTTTGTTTATCTGCAAAATGGTAATATTAGTAGCTACTTCATAGGTTTGGTGTATTACATGAGTTAAAATATGAAAAGTCTAAAATAGTTCTAAGCCCACAGTACAAATTCAATATGACTTCTTTCCCCTATTTCTACTATGTCTTTGCCCTTTCTCCATTTCAAGCACATATGTCATTCTACAGTGAATGCTGCAGAAGAGGAGGGGAAGTGGAGAGGTTCTGGTACATTGCACAGAAGCTGGTGTGCAGAGGGGAAGGTGGGAAGCAGAGAGCTGGAACTGAAATGAAATTGCTAGTGAATCTCTCCTTTATCTTCCAATAACCTTGGATGATAGTACAGGTTTAACAAAATGTAAAAGAGATGAAAATTTGAAAGTAGGGATCCTTCCATCCCTTCCTTCTGCCATTTAGACTGAAATAAAGATTCCTGGGGCTAAATGAAAAAATAGAAGAGATACAGATGTCAGTTATATCAATGTCTTTACAGAACAGTCTCATATTCCCTGCTAATCCACTGTGTGACTCAGGCTAACCCTGCCTATTTTGGGGGCTCCCAGGGAAGACTATATCCAACCTTACTGCCCCTATACTTTTATCATATGCTAGTCAAATCTTCGCATCTTCTTTTGCAGCTTTTGGGGTATAAACGATGGAAATATAAACATTACTCAATTTAAATAATTATTCCTATTAATTGTGTTAATTAGGGGCAAAAGAGAAATAGATGATATCTTTACAGAAAGTACAATATAATTAAATGTAATTGCAGACATAAAAAGTAATGAAAATTTGCATTAAAATGTGTGGATATTTTTTCAGAATAAAATTTTTGTTATAAATAGCATGGCTAATGAAAATTAAGTTGCACTCCCTCCACACAATTATATTTTAGAAATGTACTATATTGTATTCAATTGAAAATAAAATAGAAAATCTAAAAGACCAACTCATTAATGAAACATTATCAGATCCAAAGAAAGGCATCCATAAAAATGATCCCCTCTAAATTGTACAAGCTATATGCCATGGTATCTGACCCAGTATTGCTAAAAATTTGTTCACTGGTCATGGATCAAGTTTGAAGCATATATGACCATTTAAACAGTAGTTAATAGTTCTTATCCTTGGAAAACATGTTCAACTTAAAATATAAGTTTCATGTGCTTTAATCAAAATGCTGAAACTGACCTTCATGGGTCCTTATTGTTTTGATTTCATACTTATTTAGACAATCCCATAGCATAAAATTTTGACCTTGAAAGCCTGAAGTCACCAGAAGATTATTGAAAAGACTGCCAAGAAAATGCTTGATAAAATTGCTCTAAAACAAGTCACCTGGGGATCTTGCTTAAATACAGATTCTGAGTCAGTAGGTGTGGGGTGGCATCCAGTATTCCACATCGTTAGCCAGCTTCCTAGTACAGCTTTATACTGTTCAGTTGTGGGCCACACTCTTGAGTGCAAGATTCTACAAGTAATGCCATTTCAGGTACATTCAGTTAACAGTATAAAAAAAGTGAAAAATAAGAATATATGTCACATGAAGTTGTCTCCTCCTCCTCCTCTACCTCTTCCTTTTCCTTTCAAAGGAGATGTAAGAAGTACAGTGGCAGAGTTAAACAAAAAACTCTGAAGTCAGACCACACATTTTTACAGTCCCCTAAATATTAAAATAATAATATTTACAACACAGACCTTTAATGAGAATTAAGATAGTCCCTACCATAAATAAATGGCACTAAAGCATTCACACAATTCTAGTCCAGCTCTTTCTTCACTTCATAATTATCTCATTATTTTTCCTATATGAGTACTAAATGTTTGAAAATTTTAATCTTTTATTGGGGTTTAAAATTTATTAGGTCTCAAAGCCATTTATCTTATTTCCCAAAATGCTTCCCATTAGTTCAAGACAAGTGTATTTTTTTGTTAGTTTAAAATTATCTAAATGAGAAAGCTAAAATATTTATAATGTCACTCACCAATAAAAGTTTAAAATATTAGGTGTGACTATAAATTACAAAAAGAAATGGATATTTATAAACATAGAACTATAAATGTATATTTACACACTTATAAATATACATGTATTTGTGTATATTTTATAAGAATCCATGCATTCAAGTAAGTAATTCACCAAGATGCTATAGTGTTTAAAAATAAATTTTGAAAAGCTGTTTCAGAATAAACAGAGTCTGTTGATAAACCTCATTTTAAAGAAAAGTTACATTATTTTGTAATCTAGTTTGGGACCAGAGATGATACTTCCTACTCTGATTATGCACTTTATTCACCAGATTTGGAGTATTCCAACATCAAAAATAGAACTGACTCTTTAAGTCTGAAGATTTGCTGTTGACAATTGCTAAAATTACATCCCACAGAATCCAAAGATACTGCCAACTAAGGAGTTCCAAAGAGTGTGAGCAGTGGCTGCATCACTGTGTTGTCTGGCCCTATGATAAGAATATTGAGGGCAGACACCATTCATGCTGGTGGACCACTCTGAGTGTGTTCCATCAGCCTCACTTCCCTAGTGTCTCACCTCAGATGGTTTTATGTGAATTTTAATGAGGGATGGAAAAACTTGGATTTTTCTCTTCTTATCCTATTTCCAGGGCACTCTGCACCAAGAACATACATTCCTGGCATTTTGATCCTTGCTGCTCCTCTAATTAATTGGGCTGATGATCCCAGGATGGAAAAAGGATGCTACATCTAAAAGCAGCTATTCACTATCCCACATTATTCTTATGAATTCACTGGCATGTAAGCGAGCCAGAAGCCCAGATCGCAAGGGAATTCTGGAAGCTCTTCCACTAAAGCCAGGACCTGGCAGCAGAGGCATCTGGAGACATGCAGAAAAGTAAAAGACTGGCAAGCATTTTTGTGTTCAGTGACTCTTTCAAATGTTTCTCCAACCTTGCCTCACCACACCTGTGATTGCCAGTGTAAATTTAGCTACTGCAAACTTGTTTTCTAAAAAAAATGACCATGCCAGCTGGCACCTTCAGAGTATGAACACCTGGATCCTACACACATATCACTGACATATCACAAGTTTGGTAAATTATTTTTGGAAAATATTCTACTGCTAAAATTACATGTTTTCCAGATTGATTTAATTATTTAAAATTAACTAATTAAAATGACACTATATATGGATAGATTTTCTTCACTTAAATTATTCAACTGCATTACTCTTTTTTTAAGAATTGCATTGCTGATTTAGAATCTAGTGAATTTATATGGAACAACTACACTGTGAAAGTAGGATATATTATTAAAGTGGTATAATGCTGAAGTCTGACCTCTTATTTTATATTCCCATCTCAGGAAAGTCATTTGACCCCACTAAGCATTGCTTTATTTAACTGCAAGTAAAATTAATAATAATAAATAACCTGATAGGATTAGAGTTGGAGATGAAGAAATAAATGGTCACAAATTTCTTAGCACAGTCAAAGGTACAACTAAATAATAAATGTAAGTTATTATTCTTGGAAGGTTCATTTTTGGGTGTTTTAAAGAGGTCAAAATACCTCAAGAAATGTTACACTCAACAGGACAATTAAAAACGGAACATAGATATCTTTATTTAAATATCTATACCTTTGCTTTAGAAATAGGACCTTGTGGATAATATAATAGGAAAACAACCCATCAAAATATGATGTGGAAGATCATTTTGAGTCCAAGCTACTAATGCAATTTTGGGGGGTGATCTGGACTAACCACACCAAATGTCCTGATGAGCCTACAGTTAATACAGTCTTCATGCCTCTGTATTCCCTCACCCAGAAGCCTCTTCTGCTTTCAATTTGGCAAATTCCTTATTCTTGCAGGACCTGGTTAACATATAACTGATACTACAAAACATCCCTGACCTAGTCAGTGTTGGTGATTTGGAACATGCCTTTATTCTCACAATTCTATTGCATTACACTGACTGAAATGTATGCAACCCACCTTCCACCTCCTCATCCCCATCAGACCTCATAAGAACTCTTTTGGGAAAAGAACCATGTTCCTTATTCTTCTATGCTCAGATACAGCATTTAGCACTCAGTAATGATTGTGTTTTGTTTATCCGTGTGTGTGCACACACATGTTTTAACTTATGAACACATAAATGGTAAAAGGGAGCCTATTAAGCTGGTCCCAAAAGGATGAAAATCATATTATCCCAGGTGGAGGCTAAAGACAGAAAAGTAAGGGATAGGGCATGTTTACCTACAGCCTGTAGGCAAGTTTTCTTGAAATAGTGCAAGACTGAAGCCAGAATAAAATGTGGGACAATATAGGTATAAATCTAGAGGCAATTTGTTGCTTATAAATAACAGTGGGAAAAAATCAGGTACAGATTCCTGCTTGTCTTTCTTCTTTTCCCTTTCCTGTCCTAAAATACTTGCTATGCTCATAGAATTTCTTTCTTATCTTCAGTGAGGTCAGGCTGTGCAGACCAAACCATTAGAGGTGGTTTACAGAGAAATATGTTTCAGATAGATGAGAGTTTTCTGCTCAGCAAGAGATTTAGAATCACAGGGCTGCTGCCTCTGGTACCCCTCTATAAAGATTTTTTTCTAAAAATAGTTAATATCAAATATCACACACTTAAAAAGTCACTTGGAATTGGAAGCCTAAGGAAAGCACCCAGGGGGAAATGTTTTGGTAAGCTTTCAAAGCCTTTCATTGCACTGGCAACTGGGCAGACCATGCCAGACTACCAAGCAAGCAGAGCAGGTGTGGGAGAAAGGCTTCCTACCCTGCACACCATGCTCACCAGCCTCACACAGGTGCCTGAGCTTTCAGTAGTAGAGATGCATTACTTAGTGCTGAGGGGCCTTGCCCTGGTGAAAAGCAGAAACCTCTGAAAGCAAAGGGAAAGGGAGTAAAAGTAGCAAATTATCAATGACTACAAAGTGCCAGGCATTGTACTCTGCTTTTCATGCACATTTTGTCATTAAATCCTTACATCCCACCATATAAATTAAATCTGATTATCTGGTTATACAGATGAAAACATTCAAAATCAGAGAAGTAACTTGCAAAAGTCATGCAGCCAGCAAGAGTAGAGCTATAATTTAACCTCAGGTCTGTCTGAGGTAATACAATTTTGTGTTATGAATTTATACAGTCATTTCTCATGCTTTTAGATCTTAGTGTATTTGTCCTAATCTTTCCAACTGATCACTAGATGGAAGCATGATTTGGTAAGGTAAAGAACACATGAACACCACACGTAGGAGGAGACTGAAGAAAGAGCGGCCATGGAATGCTGAAAGGAATACTGAGAAAGCAAAAAAGTAAGCCTTACAACTTACAATTTTGGAGTTGATTAAGTCCAAACCCAAAGTAAATCAATTCTCCTTTACTACAAAGAATTTAATGACAAAATTTGCTTTTACATTTTAAGAAGTATATTCATTTTTCACAATGAAAAAATCACTCATGTAAGGCCTTCTGTGTATTTAGATATATGCTACTTTTATAACTCATTCTATGAAAAATATGAAGCTATAATTCATTGAGGTATACTAGAATAAAGAATATATGTGCATATGAGATAT
This sequence comes from Tamandua tetradactyla, assembly GCF_023851605.1. Lineage (NCBI taxonomy): Eukaryota > Metazoa > Chordata > Mammalia > Pilosa > Myrmecophagidae > Tamandua > Tamandua tetradactyla. Next base: position 301,384 of record NW_027518251.1, on the reverse strand, counting down.
GTAAATATCTATGATTTTTGAAATCAACAAATGAAGTAACTTGAAAAGCCTTTCCCTATCTCCCCATCTTTATATATATACTATGTTTCTGTTAGATGAAACAGAAATAATTTGGCAATAAATGAGAAAGACAGTCATAAAGTCTGCATAGAATCTAGTAGATGACAAAATGTTATCCCTTTAAGTAGAATGGAAAACAACCATATTCAAAATTTATTTGGTTTTTAAAATATCCATTAAGTGCTATAAATATCTACTTTGAGTTACTCAATCCAATTATCTTCAAACTTTCTTTCTATTTTTTCATCCCCAGGTCCTGCTCCTTTGATAACTCCTAAAATACAGGTGTTCCCTTAAGGGTCTTTAAGTGCTCTTTCTCCTATTTCAGGGTGAATTCATCTACTCCCAGGACTGCAACAGATACATTCTGAGCTTTAATATTAATTCTTTTCTAGTTTCTGCATATCCAATCTCTCCTCCCATCAGCTAATTCCCTATAACATATTCACAGTGTGCACAGACACGTAAACATGTTACTCTTCTCTAATAACTATAACACTCATTGTTCTAACTATAAGAAAGCTTATGATAGCTCTCAGCGTCTTCCACACTTTAAGCCTCACTTAGTGCCTAACACATTTACCTTTACTTTATATGCTTCCTGTGCTCTAAGCATCCTCACTGCTTATAATTCCTAGAACCTATTAGGTCTCTGTGCTGCTATTGATGTTGGTGCTGCCTCATGCTTCCCCCCCCCCACATTAAATCTCTTCTTACATTTTAAGGTTTTCCTCATATGCCACCAATACCAAGAAGTAAGCTGAAATTTTTCTAATCATATCAGGTTGCTACCTCTACTAATCTATGGCCAGTACAATGGTCAAATATGTTTTATAATTATTTATGATTGTGCTATCTCCAGATCTTCACATATCTTTGCACATCCATAGGTCCAGAAAAAAAACATGTGCAATGTAGATTTATTGAATAAATATTTTAAAAATATATTTATACTGTAATTTAAAATACTGTCTCCCAGAAATGTTTAGATAAGATAATCATTTATTAAACATATTTATATTATATTATGTCTTTACAGAATCTTGTTTATATTCTCCATATGATCATATCAAAAAAGCTCATAATATATATTATTATACATAAGACTAGGAGAAATACAGGACAGGTAAATCCAACTTACTTAATGAGCATTAACACAATGATCACTGCAACTAAATAATATGTATATGTGGGAGCTAAACCAAAACTTCAATATCCTTTTCCAGGCCAAGAAAAAAATGAGAGAACTTTGAAATACAGTTAACTCAGCTGTGAAAGCTAAGAAGAGCACATTGTAAATTCTTTTCAAAATTTAAAAAATTCTTTTTTCTTTTTGTATGCTGTGTGGCAGGGTCACATTTCATTATTTTTCCATGTGAGTATCCATTATTCCACCATCATTTGTTGGATCTTGTATTTGTTTGTTTTTTGTTTCTTTGTTTTTGCTTGATGGTTTGTTTTTTGTTAAGTGCATGGACTGGGAATCAAACCTGGGTCTCCCACATGGCAGGCAAGAATTGAACCACTGAACTACCCTGACACTACCCTTGCACCCTTATTTTTCTTTTTGTTTAAACTAGTTCTAATTTGTTTTCTATAAACATTCCATTGGTAAATTCCAATTCTACTTTGAATATTGTTTTAAAGATACAAATATTTTAGAAGATTCATATTCTGATTTTTTCTAAATGATTTAACTTTTCAGAAGTGATAGCACCTTAGGCATTTGATATTTTTGTAATTTATAATTCACTTAACAGTTTTATAGAAAAGCCAATATTCCTAAACAGATACTCAATCCAAAGTTTGGAAATGCTGGCCCAGACTGGCAATATTTTGCCCTAATCCTCTGTGACACTGCCCTTAATGTAGGCAGATTTATACATACCTGATGTACATACAGACAGCATAAGGTTTTATGTATATGTGTAAATGTGTTTTTGGAAACCATAATGATTTTACAATTTCCTTGTTATAGGAAAAGCATGTGGTTTTTCAATCTTGGCTAGGTCATATTTTGTTGCAGAGAAATAATTTCATTTTGCTTTAATCACTTCCAAAATGTATGACCCCAGGCAAATAAATCTACCTGTTCATCATTCACTAAGCATGTGCTTTGGTTGGCTTCTTGTACAATTTCAGATCTGTCTGCTTTTATTTTTCCATGGCATTACTTACTATAGAAACAGTATCACTGAAATACAAAAAGCATAGTGAATAACAAACCACATTAAGACATGTATTTTATATAAGTATGTAGATGTTTGTGTGTTTGTATGTACATACATACATATGCATGTAATATATTGCTCTGTGTGTATATTGCATACACGAGCCTATAGTAACTTCCTGTATGTTATTTATTAATGCATATATACAGCATATATAAATGGTGAACATCTACTTAATTAGGTTAAGATTCTCATTGTTAATCAGAAGCCATGCATGGTTCTATTTAATATATGGGGGAGTATGCAAGTTAGTAAAATAGATGTCATTAAAATAGAATGTTTTCCTGAAACTCTGATTCTTTTCAAATATTAATACACTGGAAAAGGTAAACAGTTCATGGTGCATTTAAAATTTTGAACACCTAACATAAAGAAACCATGAAATTATATATATAAAGCAAAATTCACAACTGTGTGTCAAATGCTTAAATGTGCCCTTCCAGAAAAATAAAAGTAAATTGAAAACTTGACCAATTTTATAGGAAGCTTAACTATTTAAGAGACACAGGCTTCTTAGAAATGGAATTCAGTCAAATGAATTACTCAATTTAAACCAAAGAAACATCCTCAGTGGAAGGTAAACAAACAAACTGTAACCAAGTATAATAAAGAGATCTACAATTCAGATTATTACTTGGTAGTTTAATTTTTAAAAAATACCAATGGGTTATTTGTCCTCCATAATCTCCAGTAGGAGATCTACTTTTTGCATATAATGGACAAAATGTATACTATCATTGCTATGAGGCACAATGCAAAATGCATGGAAAAAGCTAAAACCTACAAAATAGGATTTTATCTGTATCATGTATGGGATGCTGAGTGAGAATGAGCTTAGTAGAACCTAGAGAAGGTATGTAACCTTATTCCAGTTTTAAGTTATATTTTAAGTATGAGAAAAGTGTCCTATACTTTGGAAACACCAATAAATATTAAAACTGAATATTACTTGCTTCCAACTGAATATTTTTATTGTTTTGTAAGAAAAACACTTTGTTAGAAAAGCAGCCTGATAAAAGGTGAAGTTTTAACTTATAATCATAACATAAAATATGTTAACATATTAGAAAGTCAGCTCTATTAGTCCATGCTGTCCTAATTCCCTTCTCTTTACTTCATAATTTGAAAGTCATTCTAAAGCAAATTTAAAATTTAATTTCTATCTTTCACTGATAATATGTTTAATAATGAAATGTTATGAAACCTGGATCTAAACTGCAAAAATTACTCAAAGAAGCAATTCACACTTCCTACTTAAGTAGTCTAGCCAATTCCAGGGCAACAATAATAATTAATAAATAGGTTTTTTACTCCAATCTATAAAGATGGCATACAGTGAGCATGAAATAAATTGTCATAGATTTGCTGATAAATTAAGATAGATGAGGTGATATATCTCTCAAGTAAGACTCAATTTTATTAATTTAAAAACTAAAATATAAAACAGTATTTTTAAATTAAAAAGAGAAACAAGACAATAGAAACAAACATAAAAAGGCAAAAATCCCAGATTACAACCACAAGAAACTAAATGACAAAGTATTCACACAAACCCCAAGCTACATATAACACCAAAAGTAACCAATCTGAAGGTTAATGGCATCTATATACAGATGGAAGCTACTAACAGATCTGAGAGCAAGAGATCCCAAAGATGCAAGGGTATTTACAGGAAAGCATTATGGGCTACTTTGATACTAGAACTTCAGTAATAGGTAAGAGCACAGATCCATGGTAAATAGGTCTGAAGGTGGGGGAAGAAAGGCACCTAGAAACTCTCAAAGATCCCAACCAGGGATCTTTTCCAGGACAGAACTACCCAAGAAGGAGAAACTGCTGAGTGGAATTAAAACTGTGTTAGGATGGAGATGGAAATACAAAATGATCATATGGAAGTGGGTGAAGGAATTTCAAAAGAAAGAGTAATTCTGAAAACAAAACCAAAGAGCCAGCAAGAAACAGAAAATGGAATTCTGTAACTTAAAATGGCCACCCTGAATACACTGCTTTCTGAAAGTTCAGAAACAACCATTTCAAATGATAGTAAGCAACAGAAAATACAGAGATCCAAAAACAAATTTATATGATACAAGAGAATTTAGGAAACAAATACTATCCCTACAGACAATGAAAACACCTTGAAAATCTTGCTTATACAACTGTTAAAAACTCTAAAATACTATTTTAAAAAGGAGAAAAAGCATTAAGAAAATAGTACAAGACATGAAAGAACAATTTTAAGTGTGAGTTAGAAAAACAGAAATGATTTAATACTGCTCAAGAAAGAAATTGGAATAAGAGCAAAATATTGTATCAAAAATGAATTATCAACTGGAAGTACCAAACAGCAAATAGACACATTAGATAATGCCTTAATAAAAAAACAGATGAGGAAAAGAAACAAACAAAAAAGGCAAAAAACCCACAGACTACATCTACAATGCAAAAAAAAAAAAAAAAAGAAAGAAAGAAAATGCTAAAAAGGATTCAGGAGAAAGTGACAATAAGGAATGGCAAAGGAAAATTTGTTTATCTTTACTGGAGACACTGAAGACTAAAACCAAAGCAAAGGACCAGAATTTTTTTATTATAATTCAAGAAAACGTCCCTGAAATAAAAAAGAAGTGAAACTACATATTGAACAGTATACCACATATCTGAAATAAATATCTAGTAATATTAATACCAAGTTAGGTTCTTTAAAACAAAAATTGATCTTAAAAAAAGACTCCTTTTGGCATTTAGGAAAAAATACACAGCAAGATAGTTACAAGGGAAAGAAAGTCAAATAATGGTTAGATTTTTCAGCACCAGTGTTTTATTTCTGGGGAAATGAAATAACTTTTAAGATATTTTAAAAAAATTAATAATTAAAAAACACCTAAATTTTACATCTCATCCAACAAAACTGTCTTTCCTGTATAAAGGACATCTGTAATCCATTGTAAATTTTCAAGAACTCAGGAAGTATTGCTCCCATGAGCAATTCATGAAGAATCTTTTAGAGAGTGAGCTTCAAACAACCATAATGACTAGCAAGACAGAAATAAGGACAAGGGATAAGCAATGGCCTTATAGTCACAAACATGCTAAACAGAATGGGAACTAAAATGTACTGTAATATATAATGATTTAAAAGCCCACAGAAAGTGGTTATAATTGAACCATAAAAAATAAGAGTAGTATGTTATTTGGGGGGACATGGAGCAATTTGAGATTGCTCAAATTGGTGAGCAATCAAAAAATATGGTGGGACTTTTTGCTCAGAAGTTCATTGCAATTACCTTATAAACAATTTTCTTATTTTTCATGGTCTATAGCTTCAAGTTATCATCATACATCTTCATTACTGTTTGTCTGAAATCCTCTACTTTACATTAACTCTTGAGCTGGGTTTGAAAAGCTAAGTGTATACACATCCTTAGCTTAGGAACCTGACTACAATCAAGCTGCTGTCCACTTCTGATCATTTATAAAACCTCTCCATCTTCCCATTTCATTTAATTCTGTACATTCAAAAACAGCACTGTACTATTGGTAGTATCCCAGAAGCCCAATCAGCATATCCTGTGTTTTCAGACTGCTCTGCCAGGTCCACCAAATTAAGGCCAACAAAGGCCTTAATTAAGATTGTAATTTATATCTTCTAACTCTTTGTTTTGTAAACTATGCTACTACATTTCTTCCTACTCTAATAACAGAGTCTGTTTACTTAATTTCTGTTGGATAACATTTAATTGTTACCTTTTGCCTTCATTTAGTGGCTTGGCAAATTATATGTTTAGATGCAATGACTCATGAACTGTGCCTTAATCTCTGAAATTTTCTTAAAATTGTTTCTGCAATTAGTATAGAGCCTTTACAATGCACATGAATGAACTTCCATAATCATTCTTTTCATACCCACAATCCCATCCATTCTATTTTCACCTAAACAATAGATATTCAAGCACTGATTTAGTTTTAAGAAGGTAGCAACTAACTTGTGTTATCTTTCTGAAAGACATACAATTTAATTGAATAAATTCCAAATTATGTGTCAGGAATCCTGAGCCTTAATCTTTTCCCTAATATCAAATGCCTGCTACTATAACTTTTTCCTTTTTGAAATGAATACTAATTCCATATCCCTGGCAAAGAAAGAATTTAAAAATCATTAGACCCTAAAAATGATTTGTGTAAAATGCTTAGAAAGAATAATGTTCTATAATGGCAAGAATTTAAGATCTACAAGTACATGCATTAAAGAAGTAGAATCTGATAATTTTGCTTATATTATAAAGCTCTCACTGTTTTGAGAGAGGATTCATCTATATCATTGATGATAATTTCTTTCTTTTATTTGGACCAGTGTATATAAAGTGTTTGCTTTCTTAAATCATTTCAAAAGACAAACTCATTAGCTTCAGACCCTTAATTATAAGCACTGTCCCTCAATTTTACCATTCTATAGGACTATCATCTTAAAAAGTAGTATAATCTCATTTCTGAGCACTGATTATAAATGTGTCAAATCTCAATTTTGCCCTGTTGCCAAATATGGAATAGAATCCTATATCGAGTAGGGATGTATATTAGTTTGAAAATAATTGTTATGTTAGCCCTCTTTAGGTGTAGCTGCATCTTCAAATCAAATATTATCTAATGCACTTTAATGAATCAACCAGAGAAAGAAATGGGTTCTTCATAAATGAATTGATTATGCATGAGCTTAACTTCACAAAGTAGATGTGTATTGTTTATTTTATCTAACCAGCACACAACTCCAACCCTCATACCACAACAGGAAAACACACCTGCACGTGCACACACACACAAACACACACCCTCTATTTTCAGTAACAGTCATCTTCTTTCGTATAGCTAGGCACATGTTTATTTAAAATGAACTCATTCACTTAGCCACAATTCTTTGGTTCAGGACTGAAAAGTTGATACCAGCTTGGTTAGAGTCCTTCTTTAGAAACCTCAAATTGGGTATGAGAGATTCTAATCTCAATCTCCCTGCTCTCAGGAATGGGAGAGAAGTTAAGCTGGAAGCTGTTAGAGCTTTTGGTAGCAGTAGTTTTCCGTCATTTGAAGTAGAAAGCAGAAAAACTTGTCTAGAACAAGAAAAAACATAGTTAAGTATTTAGCCAAGGAGAAGTAGAAATAAGGAATGAAGCAACTAGATTCCCTGGATTCTTCCTTGGACTGCTCCAGTCAACCCTGGTTTGGGGGTATTGTGATTCCTCAGTTCTAGAAGATGCATCAAATTGTTATAATAATCTTTTAATGTGTAACCCCTCTAGATAGATTAGATAGATGAATAGATATGATAGAATAGAGAGACTGAAAGATGGCATTAGAGATACACAAAAGTAAAACTTGCAACTAAAAGAATTCTAACTAAAACACATTAAATTATTAATGAGTTTCTCAGAAGGAAAAATATTTACACAAATGAAGATAACTCCTTTAATTTATCAAGAAGTTTTTTAAAAAGTGTAGGAAATTTCTTAAATTCTGTTTGACATTACAATCCCCAAGGAATGAGAAAAGAGTATAAATGGTCAGCTGGGTATTGAAAGTTTTCCTACATAGTACTGTTGATCTACTCCATGCTGTTGCAGAGTTCATTAAAAAAAAGTGAGATTAAACTGCTCCATGAAATAAATATGATATTCTAGAGTTAGTCACATAAGAAAGTTTTGATTTCTCCCTTGTCTCCCTACATAAGACAAAGGGGACAGAACCATAGAAATCAGTCCTCTAGTCATTTGACAGGATCTTAGAAAGATTTACAGCAGTAAGGCACAGCCTCTTGATGATTATGTACCAAATAGGGAGGAAAAAGCAGTGACAAGTTGGTCAGGCTCTCATAAATAAGGGCTGCTGAGGAAGCACTTAAAGTACATAGCTCACCAATCAGTAGATGTGCTACTTAAATGAAATTCTTGTTTGTTCAAATACTTTTAGACCCAAATTCTCATCTTTAGCTCTCCCAGTAAAAGGAGCCAACTTGAAAATGTAAATTTACCCTATTACTGGTGAATTAATAACAAGACCTTTACTATTGAGCATTGTTTTCATTTCTGCAGTAAAATAACGTGATTATTATGCTGAAAACACTATTTTAAGGGAGAAAAAGCAAAAGCCAAATATGCTTAATTCTAAGAGCTTTCTTTTTTAATTTACACAAGACATCAAGATAATTTTTAGTTAAGGTACAAATGTTTTTTTAAAATGTAAGCATTTGGGGGCTTTTTCTTTTCAAGTCAGCAGAAAATAACCAAAAAATTGAGCATGTAAGAAATGTGCTTCTTTTTACATGAGTAAAAAGAAATCTTTCTTTGTGAAATGTTTAAATTGCTTTTGCCATATTATCATCCTAAATGAAATAAAGTTGTGGTGATTTTAAAGCATGTTTTCAAAATCTTTGCCCCTTTTACCATCAAAAGGTAGTGTCTAATTCCCCTCCTGTAGAAAATGACCCAGCTTTAATGACTAGCTTCTAAAGAGTAAGAAGTGGCAGCCAGGAAGCCATGTGATTCCTGAGGCTCTAACAGCCTCCTCTTCTACTCTCTTTTGGACCACTCACCCTAAGGACCCAGAGAACTCACTGTGTGAAAGCCAACCTGCCAATGAAAAGGTGCTGGATATGTATTCCAGCCACAGTCCCAGGGAGGTTCCAGCTGGTCCCAGCATCCACCACCAATGATCAAGGTGATGCTAACATCTAGCCTTTAGCAACCCCAGGTAATGTGACTGGAACAGAGACAAACTGTCTCCTCCAAAATCTGCCTAAATCTCAGATTCGTCAGCAAACTAAATGTTGCTCTTGTTTTGGGTGGCTTTATTTATGTATTTATCTATCTATCTATCTATTTATTTGGCAGGAAGAGGGTGTTGCAGGAATAGATATCCTAAACAGAACAGAATTAGGTAAACAAGGGAAAAACAATAATGTAGGATAAATAAAAACAATAACAGAGGAAAAGGTTGATAATTTTTAATTCCTTGCACAGTGGTTCATAATTAATTTTCCTCTTTAAATGTTTTTCTTTACATAAACTGGAAGCCAAACAAATTTTTATTTCAAGTCAAAGAAGGGGAATGGGTAAGAAATTCCTGTAGAAAACATTCCTATAGAGTCTCAAATAAATCAGCCTGGCTTCTTTGGAACATAAAAAAGAAATTTCTGACTGAACATATATGGCATGATATACAGTATATATAAAAGTACCTACAGCAATAAGTATGTATATAAACATAGATATATAGAAGATGACTTCTTTTGAGCTTTCTTTTCTAATTCCAAAGTCACTCACCATACAGAAAACTAACAGGAAATAAAACAACTTTAAAAAAATTTAAAGATGTATACAGGGAAAGCACAAAAGATGAGCAGAGGGGAGATAAATTTGGAAGTCCAATAAAGAAAAATAAGCAATGATAATAAGTTTATTCTTGCAATACTGTGTAGAAATGTGTCATATGAGGCTTTATTTGGTTTATATTACATCATTGATTCATAATATGTTAACTGAATGACTACTGCATCATGTCAGGTTTTCCCATTACATCATCCATGGAATATACAGTGAATATACAAACACAGATCCTTCTCCTTCTAAAGGCAATCAACTCATTCCCAGGCTATAGTTAGGAACAATAAAATATAGTACAATCAGTGGTATTAAGAAATTGGGAAGCACTGCCAATTTTCAAGTATTTTAAAGCATTTTTCATTGATCAGATTGCTTGAAAATCTGTACACTTTTATTTTATAGTAACAATCAATATACTTCATCATGTTACTGAAAACTACTTCCACCAAAACTGTTGTTTGGGAGGAGGGAAAATTCTTTGAATGAACATCCACACTTGAATTTTAATTGATTTATCAGATTTTCATTATTGGGTTTCCTTTCAAGATGACATTTCATCTATGTTTACTGACTATGAGTAAATCATCTGAAAATTCTTGTGTGCTATTGTAACACTGTTACTTTTAAATGATTTAATTCAAATAAGCCCTTGATGAGATCACTGGCCTCTCTAAATATATGGCCTCTTCAGGCTCAAATTCTACTTCCTTCAAAAATCACTCAAGCTAGAGTGATCATGCTGTCTGAATTCATAGTTTTACTTTTTAAACCTATATACCACTTAAAGTCATGCTGTTTTGGAACTTTTTTCTTTTTTTTACATTTTATGTGCTATTTAACTCTTACATTTTCTTTAACATTTTAAATCCTTTTTGTTTCTCAACTGTAAGTATCTTGATGATAATGATTTTAGCTTATTTTTTAATAAAAGAATGAAATATGACCTCATCCATAAAGCATACCAAAAAAAACCAGTAATTTAAAAGTCCAAAATATCCTTCTATTGATAGGAGTCTAGTTGCTGCACAATGCTTCTCAGCAATTCATCTTTTGCAAACATAAGTATAATTTAGTTTGGTTTCCACCTTATGCTCTTATTTAGTAATATTTGGCAATAACTAAATGACTCACAATTAAAGCCTTAAATTGTACTTCACCACACCTCCCCTGCACATTGTATGACAGCATTTGCTAATATTCAAAAATAAAGAAATATTTGTAAGTACTGTTAATTATGAGTTTGGAGTGAAATTTGCCATTTGTTCTTAAATCACATTCTTTATGTTAGAATGAAATTTAAAATTGCTTTTCCAAGAGAAGATATCAAGTGCATTTATGTCTAGATGATACCACACAATAATATTTTTCCCATTACTTCTGCAAATAAAAGCTGTGCAGGCACCCACTTCACTGGCAGAAGGGTGTAACTCGACCTCTGGGAGTCTCAGATGGTTCCTCCCATAAATTGTTGGTAATGAAAACTAATCTCTGGTGGAAAAGAAGGCCAATTTTCACAGGATGAGGGACTCTCCTCAGAGGAAAGGCTGGAGACCCCATATTCTTCCTCAAGTCCTTCAGAGTTAAGCATTACTATAATCTATGTAACTGAGTTTCTAAAACATCCCTAAATAACATGGTATAGACTGAGGTTTAAAAGATAAAAAGAGCCCCAAGTACTTTGATGGAAAGGTCACATTTGGAGTGAAGTTATGGGGGGCACGGGGGCTTGAGAAAGCTGGGTTGAAGCACAGGTTATGGATGAGTGTAGAAGTACTTCCAGACTTATTTGGCATAGCAGAAGACTTTTTCAGGAAAATAGCCAAACAAATGAATATAAACAGAAAAAAAAATCTGAAGTCTTAGAAAATCAACTGTGAACTGTCATGTCTTCCTGTATAGGAATCTAAATTAGCAAATGAGCTACAGTAGACAGAACACATCAGCCCATATGGGGATTATTTTCAATAGCTACATAATGCAGCAGTGACAGAAGCAAGGAGAGTTAGAAACTGAAGCACATTAGAGGACTGATGAGACCTTCCAACCTGATTTGAAGGAGTAAATCTTGCAACTGTATGAGCCACATATATAAAATAAATAAAATGGGTATAAACTTAGTTTTGAAGCAATAGTCTATTAAGAGTTATTAACTTGTTTCATTTACTTATTCATCAAACATCTATCACAAATATGCAGTAACTGTATTCAGGATTTCTGCAAGCTCACATATACTGTCTAAAATGTGGGATACTTGACACATTATTTCTGCTTTGTAGCTTTAGTAAAACTCTGAGAGAAACAAGTCCCATTTTAATTTCCTGTGTGATTACCCTATACTATGCCAGTCAGGGTGAACAAAATAAATAAGACACAGGTACATCATTTAGGTGGTTGATAATATAATGGGAAGGAGACTGGTTAATAAGCAATTACAGTTCAATATACTGAACATAAAATGCAATGCAATATAGTAACTAAAGCAAGCCTCAGGCACCTAAGAAGTGACAGCCATCTTCCTTCCTCTGGTTGGAGGAAGTCAGAAACACTTCAGAGAAGAATTTTTCTTTGAATTGGATCTTAAGATATGAGTAGATGTTCATCATTTAAAACTCCAGGTAGGGAAAGCAACATAGTCATAGACACCAAGAAATGAATGTGTAGGAAGCATTCATACAGATAGAGCCAAAGATCAAGAGGCACATTTGGAAGTGGCAGGACATGAAGGAGGAAATTATGCAGTGTCACATTAAGAAGGGTTTCATGCATTAAGAAAAGAGTGCACATGATGTTTAGAAGCCTCTGAGTCATTCTAAATAGAAATAATATTATACAATGTGCTGTACCACATCCCCACTTAAAATGCAGAAAATAGATTGGAGGGAAAAAGAATAAGAGCCCTTGTGTGTTTCAGAAATTGATTTGTATGAATGATGAATGTGTGAGTGTATGAGAGAAACAGCAAGTGAGAGAAAGAAGAAAGGAGAAATGAGAAAATTTCTAAACCATATATATAGTTTCTTTGAAGTTTTGCAAGGAATAGTCATATTTTATAATTTCCTAAAATAATGCACTATTCTTGATTTTGAATTTAAAAACCTTCTTACAAGGGTACATTTAGTCTACTTTTTTTAGAATACATTTAGATTTTTTTTAAAGCTTCAAGAAAATGCCAGCCACTGCCATCCTTGAACTCAGTTTGCTCATGCTGAATTCTTAGCTATATGTTTTTAACATGAGCCTAACAAAAACGAGCTTTGTATCTTGAACTGTTCTTTCTGCAATTTCACTGTTAATGCTTATTGGTTTGGAAGAAATCAAATAAGCAGTTTATATAGAAAACCCCTGGCAAAGGAGAACTCTGCTTCCACTGAGAACTCCAAGTTTCATTTTGTTATTAAAATGATCTTGATGCAAACTCTAGATCCAGTAAGATACCTAATATAATAATGAGCAGAATACTGGAAAGATACAATTTTGATTTAGTGCATTTAGGGGTTAGAGAATAAGCTCAGGGACCACAGTACCTGGGTTTAAATCTTGGGTCCATCTCCAAGTTGTTCTGCGATCTAGAGCTGATGGATTACCTGTTCTTCATCCCTTTTTTCACATTTAAATTTCAATTACATATCCATTCTATTTCATGGGACTGTGGTAAGGATCCTAATAATATAAAATATGATCAGTCATGTGCCTTTAAAAATATATGTGTATATTATATGTATATTACCTTTTATTGCCATATAGAGTATAAATATAAGAATATAACACCTGGAGTATTTTCTTCTCTGCTATCAAAGGATAGTTACAGAATATTTAACTTTACTTTTCTTTTTTTCACATGAGCAGAATTCAGGAATCAAAATGGCAGGTGAGAACTCTGCCAATGAACAACCATTGCATTGCCTTAATTTTACTAGTTTTAAATCCAATATATTGAGTAGAATATCTGTTCTTTCTTCAACCTCTTTAAAAATCTCTCATTTCTTATTCCTTATATCTCAAAAAAATAACAGCCAGTTCTGGCAGCCACATAGATAGTACAGCATAATGGATCAGCTTCTCTAATCATCATAATGTATGTTACACCAATAAATGAAAAATGGGAAAATGCTGAATATGTAAATTTAATATATAAACTATCCCTTCTCTACATGGTAATGACCACAGAATTATAACAGTTCACCTAAAATTGTGCTGTCTCATATAACAATTGTGCCAGATACTTCACAGGAAGGTATAAATCTCCAACAATGTGCCTGTGAAAATGGAAAGTAATTAAGAGTATTTTACACTTAAAGATTTATGTTTTGTATTTATATTGTAACTCTCATCTAAAGATCTCACTGAACCTCTATAAAAATGAACTCATTAAGTTTTCAACTTGCCACACACCCCATAAGGTAAGGCAGTGTCCAACAGTATTCTAAAAATGATGAAAATTAAATTGAGAAGAATTAAAAACTACATTTATGCTTTAGGAATTGTGGTTCATTACAGGATTTTCTAGAAAAGCTTTAAATAATGTTTAAGCCTCATAAGATTTTCTTCATGCTATAAACCTTAATATAATATGGTTTTCATTATGTTGGCTTTTTTAATGGCATTTCCTTTTAAAAATAAACTTTCAATTATTTTTAAGGCATGTAAAAATATGGAAGCATGATTTTTAGAGCACTCTTTCCTCATATCATACATTTAGTACTTGCAAAGCCATGAGAAAGACAGTATCTGTGTGTGTGTGTGCATATGTGTGGTTTCATTATATTGTCAGTTTCTCAGCACCAGGGATGATATCTTTTAATTTTTTACTTGCCACAACAAATATAACACTTGATTAGTAGTAGTGTAGACAAAAGTAAGTTGCTATGCCTGAGCAATAATAGTCTTTATATTTACAGATCTTCAAACCATTAAAATTAACATAAATCATACCAATAAATCTGTTGAGTGAATGCACTTCATTTAAAGATTTATATTTTATACCAACTTGGAATTTAGGTTCCTGTGTAATACAGTCAATTCACTTTTAAAATTGTATCTGCAAACGTCTAGTTTTCACTTTGCTTTTACTTCATGATTAATCACTAATTGTTCCCATAAAATAGGGTTAGCACTTTTCTTTTCTGTGCTTTTGTATCTTCTCCTCAGAACTTTACTTCCCTATAGGTTGTATATCAAATTGCTCCCATTTTCCTAGTTGTAGACCTCATCCAAACATGAACATAGCAAAGTCCATGTTAACAATGAAGATACAGCTCTGATAAGACAGATACAGTCTGTGACATTGTGACAGGTACAGTAGCATGAAAGTCACCATATTATTTATAAAGTATTACACAAATGTCATCTTTTAATTTCTACTGGGGTAAATGCTGTGCTGGAAAGGATAAGCAGAGTACACAGAAAGATGGGAGATTTAACTTGTTCTATACAACCAAGAAGACTTCAGTGAGGAAGTCATATTTAAATAAATAGATGGGCAGACCATGGTGGCTCAGCAGGCAGAGTTCTCACCTGCCATGCAAGACCCAGGTTCAATTCCCAATGCCTAACCAAGCAAAAAAAAAAGGCATTTAACAAGTAGGTGAAGAGTGATAAGGCATTAAATTAGGATAATCATCTAGATAGGGAAAATAGCAAATCCAATTGCTCTAGGGAAGAATAAGCATGACCCATTTGAGTAACTGAAAAAAACAATATACTTAGGGGAGAATGGTACAAAATGAGGTAGATGAGGAGATAGAGGTCTAAAAATCCAGGGGCTTAGAAAATCCTGTAATGAACCACAATTCCTAAAACATAAATGCAGCTTTAATTCTTCTCAATTTAATTTTCATCATTTTAAAAATACTGTTGGACACCGCCTTACCTTATGGGGTGTGTGGCAAGTTGAAAACTTAATGAGTTCATGTTTATAGAGGTCTGGTGGGATCTTTAGATAAGAGGTACAATATAAATCCAAAATATGAATCTTTAAGTGTAAAATATGCTTAATTACTTTCCATTTTCACAGGCACATTTCACAGGCATGGTAGGGATGTGATATATTCATGTTATTTGAATATTACACAATTACTCTGTGGAAAAAAAGATAGGGTAGAGGACAAGAGATATTAAAGTTATGAGGTTGCTGCAATAGCATAAGTATGAGAAGATGGGTATGTGGGCTAGGAATAGAACCAAGATAAGGAGAAAGTGATTTGAGATATTTAGGAAGTAGAAACAATGCAACTTACATTTGACTAGTTATGGGGCTGGAGATTAAAGAATGTGTCAAGCATTACTCCAAGGGTTCTGGCTTGCCCAACTGCCTAATTGTGGTGCCTCTTATTGAAATAGACATCATAATGGACTTAAGAAAAAAATTCAGGAGTAAGACGCGCGGGTCTTAGTTCCTCCTCCAGAAAAGCAACTAAAGAAACAGAAACAATACGAAACAGCTCCCGGAGTCACGACAGAGACCAAAAAGACAGCGTACCCCATTCTGGAACGGCTGAACGGGCAGGCTGCGGTGAGATACCTGAGGGGCGCATGTTTTCCCGGCCGGGGCGGCTGGCGACTGGGGTCCCCTCCACGCATGTGGCTCCCCGGTCTGACTGGGAACGTTGGATAGCGGGGCCCTCCCATCACGCTTGGCATCTAAGGCCAGCTGGGCAATTTGGACCCGCACTCCCCCAAGCCGCGGCAGCCAGCGACCCCCGCCTCCACGCGCGGTTTCCCAGGCCAACAGACGACCGCCACAAGCGCCACCTACTGGGCAGGAAAAGAAAAACAGAGCCCAGAGATTCCACAGAAAAACCTTTCAACCAGCTGGGTCCCACACCCAGGGAAATCTGATCAAATGCCCAGACACCAGCAGAAAATAATGGATGATGCTCGGAAAATTGAAGATATGGCCCAGTCAAAGGAACAAACCAATAGTTCAAATGAGATACAGGAGCTGAGACAACTAATGCTGAATATACGAACAGAAATGGAAAAACTCTTCAAAAACCAAATCAATAAATTGAGGGAGGACATGAAGAAGACATGGGCTGAACAAAAAGAAGAAATAGAAAATCTGAAAAAACAAATCACAGAACTTATGGGAGTGAAGGACAAAGAAGAAAAAATGGAAAAAACAATGGATACCTACAATGGTAGATCTAAAGAGACAGAAGCTACAATTAGTGAACTGGAGGATGGAACATCTGAATTCCAAAAAGAAACAGAAACTATAGGGAAAAGAATGGAAAAACTTGAGCAGGGAATCAGGGAACTGAATGACAATATGAAGCGCACAAATATACGTGTTGTGGGTGTCCCAGAAGGAGAAGAGAAGGGAAAAGGAGGAGAAAAACTAATGGAAGAAATTATCACTGAAAATTTCCCAACTCTTATGAAAGACCTAAATATACAGATCCAAGAAGTGCAGCACACCCCAAAGAAAATAGACCCAAATAGGCGTTCTCCAAGACATTTACTAGTTAGAATGTCAGAGGTCAAAGAGAAAGAGAGGATCTTGAAAGCAGCGAGAGAAAAACAATCTGTCACATACAAGGGAAACCCAATAAGATTATGTGTAGATTTCTCAGCAGAAACCATGGAAGCTAGAAGACAGTGGGATGATATATTTAAATTACTAAAAGAGAAAAACTGCCAACCAAGACTCCTATATCCAGCAAAATTGTCCTTCAAAAATGAGGGAGAAATTAAAACATTTATAGACAAAAAGTCACTGAGAGAATTTGTGACCAAGAGACCAGCTCTGCAAGAAATACTAAAGGGAGCACTAGAGTCAGATACGAAAAGACAGAAGAGAGAGGTATGGAGTAAAGCGTAGAAAGAAGGAAAATCAGATATGATATATATAATACAAAAGCCAAAATGGTAGAGGAAAATATTATCCAAACAGTAATAACACTAAAAGTTAATGGACTGAATTTCCCAATCAAAAGACATAGAATGGCAGAATGGATTACGACCCAGCAATACCACTGCTAGGTATCTACTCGAAGGACTTAAGGGCAAAGACACAGACGGACATTTGCACACCAGTGTTTATAGCAGCATTATCTACAATTGCAAAGAGATGGAAACAGCCAAAATGTTCATCAACAGACGAGTGGCTAAACAAACTGTGGCGTATACCTACGATGGAATATTATGCAGCTTTAAGACAGACTAAACTTATGAAGCATGTAATAACATGGATGGACCTAGAGAACATTATGCTGAGTGAGTCTAGCCCAAAACTAAAGGACAAATACTGTATGGTCCCACTGATGTGAACCGACATTTGAGAATCAGCTTGGAATATATCATTGGTAACAGAGACCAGCAGGAGTTAGAAACAGGGTAAGATAATGGGTAATTGGAGCTGAAGGGATACAGACTGTGCAACAGGACTAGATACAAAACTCAAAAATGGACAGCACAATAATACCTAAGTGTAATGTAACTAGGTTGGAACACTGAATGAAGCTGCACCTGAAATATGGTTTTTTGTTTGTTTGTTTGTGTGTTTGTATCTTTTGTTTTTGTTTTATTTCTTTTTCCTTTTTATATATATATATTTTTTATTAGTATTATTATTTTAATTCTCTTCTCTATATTAACATTCTATATCTTTTTCTGCTGTTTTGCTAGTTCTTTTCCTAAATCGATGCAAATGTACTAAGAAATGATGATCATACATCTGTGATGATACTAAGAATTACTGAGTGCATGTGTAGAATGGAATGATTTCTAAATGTTGTGTTAATTTCTTTTCTTTTTTTTGATTAATAAAAAAATTAAAAAAAAAAAAAGAAAAAAATTCAGGTCTAAACATGCTAAGATTAGAGTGTCTTTGACAAATAAAAAAAATTAAGTAGACATGAATCCAGAACTCCAAATTACTCATAAATAAATGTATATATGAATGTATATGTGCATGTATAATATAGATATTACTACATATAATATGTGCATATTTGTGAAAAATGAAGGCCATGTACTATAATAATGCTTGTCTCTGTATTAAGGTATTATGGGTCAGTTTAGTTTTCTTTTTGTGCTTTTTGTATGTGTCATTTTTTTCATGTCATTTTATAAGGACACGAATTTTGCCCTCATAAAATAAGTTAAGAAAGACTGATCTCTCTCTCTCTCCCATAAAAATCCCAAAAAGCTACAGCTCTTTGAAGATGACTCAATTACAGCCTTCTGCATGCATTAAGGAGATCAATTCTTGGGACCCATCACTCACAAGACATATTTAAAATAATTTTTATGTGCATGTACAAAATTTGGCATTCAGCTTTTTATGACCATCCATATCTAGACATTTAATCATCCTCTTTAGTATGTCATCTTTCCTATTTCATAGGATCTATTTCCCACTAATTTTATACCTTTTAAAAACACAAATAAGTTTTTAAATTCATATTTCAGACTTTTTTTAATAGAATAATAAGTAAGGATGACTCAAGTCAAAACAGGAGTTCACTGACTTACTCATAATACATATGATTCTTTTGTTTGAACCATGAAAGTCATGATTAAGATTAACTTACTCTTTAATACTCACTGCACCCCTGAAAAACCAGTCTGAAAGGAGAATAAATAATAACAGTGATTGATGATTACTGAGTGCTTATGTGCTAGACATAACTCTCGGTGTTTTGCACGATTATCCTATTTAGCAGTAAATCTAAAAGTAAAGCACTCATGTTCTTTCTGAGAATGAAAGAACAGGTTCAGATGCATTAGGTAAACTTTTCTAGATGACACAGCTAGTAGCTGATTGGAACTGAGATTCAAACCCAGTCATGCTGACAGCAATTCATACCAAATTTTGCAGTCCACTACTTTGGTTCTGCAAAGGGGATAATTGATGTTTATTTTGAAACTGAGAAGTGAGAAGTAATTCTTCCTAAACCACAGTTTCTTCAAGCAAGAAGACAAAAAGCCACAAATAGAGTGACCCTTTTTACTGTGGCAACCCACTGCTTGAGAGGTCATGGAGCCAAGATTTTCTGATTACCCACTGTATCATTTAGAATGTTTAAAATGGTATAAAAAGGAAAATCTAAATCAACCTTAAATGGGAAAGTTTTAGGACAGGCTACAGGCACAATTTGATCCATATGTTCACAATACAAACAAGGCTTGGTTTTGTTTCTCTGTGACTGTCTTGGTTCTCCTCCACTCTACTCTTCAGGTGGACTTTATCTCCAGGCTGAGTGCCAAGATAGCTACAGCAAGTCTAGGTTTCTCAGCCACATAGAGCATCATTTAAAAAAGCGGGTAGCTTGAGGCTTCTGAGATCCAAGCACGAGCCCTGAGACTCCCTCTAATCACAGCAGCTTAGGTCACGTGTCCACCCTCCACCAATCACCCTGGGCAGGAGAATGAAATGCACTGATTGGCTTAGCCTGGATCACAGGGTTCATTCCTAGAGCTCAATATCCATTTATACCAACAGTTATACACAACGTGAGGGAGAGCTATTGGGAGAGGGTAGGGGAAAACAGATGCTGTGAAAAAGAGCAGTAAGTAGTCCCACCCTATACTGTGTGTCTAATTTGTATGTATATTGTCTTATTTAAATCAACCCTAAAACGTTAAAGAAACAGGAATTATTAATGCCACCATACAAATTAAAATACAGATTAGAAAGTTGAGTAACATACTCAGTATCACAAACCTGGATTTTTTTTAAAGACAGATTCGGTCTGGGATTAATAGCTTCTACTTTCCTCATACTTAACAATTTGTTTTCTACTCAAAGATTGTCAGGTCCTGAACCATTCAGCATTCCTGAGTTTAGAAGGAATAAGAAATGAAAAATTAATAGACATCCTTTGCAGGTGGGGACTTTCTATTCCCTCCTGCCTCCTTGTCTTCTCTCAATAAGAGAAAAGAGAAGTGCAAGTCATCATGAGAGTATCAAAATGGGTAAGATACATCCTCACCCCTCCGGGATTCAACTACTAAGGGAGTATGTGATGTACTACCTGTAAATCAAGACAGGTGGACTATGTGGTCTAACTTGGATTAGATCTTTAATGTCTGAATTTCAGACTGCTTATTCACCAATGCTTGAACTGGATGGCCCAAAGATTTTTTCATTTCAATTTTGAGAAAAGAAAATTGGCATATGGCTTGTGACAATGTCAATGGAAACTAAATACATTTTAACCATTATTTGAAAATATTTATTTATAAAAGTATCACAAGTCCAGTCTGATACATCAGTTGCAAATAATAATTCAAACTGCATGAAATGTGTTGCACAATGGTTCTTTATGCATGTTTCAAATACCCATGTGCTATAAGTTGAGGAAAAGCTCTACCATTTAATTCTGGGTAGGACTTCTATATTAAATTTACAGGGCCCTGAAGACAGTAGTGATTTCTCAATAAAGATTTGTGCAGTCATAAAATTACAAAAAGCTGGTACAAGTTGGTGTGAGGTAGACAGTGGGGAAGTTCTAAGGGCAAAAGGTGCTGCCCTGAGATGAGGGGATCCCCTGCTCATCTTTTCAGTGTGGGCATGGTGAGATTTCTGACAGCAAATTGGAGCTTGAGCATAGTTTACTTTAAAAATTTTACATTTTAAATGATGGTAAGATTTTATGATATTATCATTATAGTACAATATGTGACTCCCAAAAGGTTCAATAATAACCTTTTGTCATACTCTCTGAACCAATCTCCC
Organism: Tamandua tetradactyla; assembly: GCF_023851605.1. Taxonomy (NCBI): domain Eukaryota; kingdom Metazoa; phylum Chordata; class Mammalia; order Pilosa; family Myrmecophagidae; genus Tamandua; species Tamandua tetradactyla. The sequence continues at coordinate 280,040 of NW_027518251.1, read as the reverse complement.
ATGTGATTTGCTTTTGCTAATTGCACTACAACTACACTGGCATCCTTGCTGGTATCTGAACACATCAACAAACATGTTCCTCTCTCCATCTGTCTGTCTATTGCTTTTTGTATGCCTCTCTTATCTTTATGTCATCACCTCAGAGGATGTCCTTGGCTGTTTTATCTAAAGTTGCATCCTCCATCATACACTACCCCTTTCCCTGTTTCCTTTTCTTTCAAAGCACATTATCATTTCATTATTTATTTTTTCCCTGTCTTCCACCTTAGAAACAAGTTATAAGAAGACTGGAAATTGGTTGGATTGTCTCTCATTTATCACTGTACAACCAGGACATAAAAGAGAATCTGACATATATAGTGTTCAGAAAAAGTGATGAACATTGAAATAACTAATATATATTTTTGTGCTTTGCAATTTTTCATCTGAGCCTCCTAACAACACTATTGAGTAGAAAGCATGGGGATTGCTGTCCAAGAAAATAACACATTATAAGACAATAAGTTTATCTAACAGTTTTACCTTTTAGTTAATCAACAGGACACTTAGTTAGCAAGTAGATACAATACAGTAAGCAAGCTGGGAGAAATATGAACATGCTTGAACTGGGTTGATGCAATTCAGGATGATTGTGAGAAACCCCCAAAGAGCAAAATGAAGTTTGTAGATGTCATATTACTTTTCTCCCACTCTCCCCCATAAAGTCCAGCATTTATATGGAGAGGGCTTTGAAAGAAGCCAGAAAACACAACTCCCTACTCTGCACCTCCTAGAAAATCACAGCCCCATAAGAAAGTATTGAAGAGCTCACATCCTATTCCCCTTGTCATATTTAGCCATTTAAGACTATTATTCCTGCAATGTTAACCACTTAGAGTTACTAATCCTGGGTTGCAGAAGCCAGAAATGGGTAAGATGAATGAATGCAAGAAGGAGTGTGCATACACACACATGTACTAAACCTATACCAAGAATTAGTGGCACTCAGGAAGTGAATTATTTACAATGTAAATTAGTGACTTATTCCAGTTTCAAATCCAAACTTCTCTTTCCTCCTTTAGATAAAAATGATTAAAGACTAGTCAGTAAGAACATAAAAATGAACTATGAAAACCAAAAGACAATATTGAGAGAACAATGTCCAATAGGTATTAACTAATTTTTGGCTGTAGTAGCTAGAAAAGCATGTTTATAAAAGATCCATTTTTATATGTACTTCTGCTTCTTGTTTTATTTTAAACATCCAACCAAAACATTGCTTTCAGTTCCCTATGATAACAAAGCTTCACCTCAGGTAACGTCTTGCTATGTTCTTTGTACTATTAATATAAATATTTCAAACCACAAAATTCAAAATCAACAAAATTCAAGATCAAAGAATGAAAAAGTGCACCTATAAAGCTATAGCAAATGTAGTATTCAGTCCATCCTTTCTAGTGAAAGAAATGCCAATGTTCTTCTGGTGCCAATGGCATGGCCACTTGAAAACCCAGCAGAGAGATTAATACAGGTAGAGCATAATTAATAGCACATAAAACAGGAACAGATTATCACTATTATCCTAAAGAACACTAGTGGGTTATGCTATGCTGTGAGTTCTTCTGAATGTTTACTTTTAACCATCTTGGCTGAACTTCAAGAAGCACCATTCTGCAAATCTCTAGTGTACCAAGTGATTAAGCCACATGTCTGGCTGCTGACATTAGCTGGACTGACTTATCAGTCACCCTCTTGCCCTGTTCTCCCGTCAGTGTTCCTGCAGAGAAGAACATTTAACATGGCATAGGATGCAGTCCTCCTCCTATTCCAGCAGACACCTGGACCACATGCAGCTGGTAGGCATTCTAAAGGTTATTCTCTCTCTTGAATTTATATAATACTTGTTTTTGTTATTATTCAACAATCTGACATTTCTCACTTTTCAAGCAGATGTGTACTTACCACTTTAGATATCAAAATGCATAAAGAAATGCACTTAAAATATTTTGGAAAATTAACCTCTTGTTTTTTCCCTTTTTCCTTCTCTGATAGCTGTTGCCTTAATACAGTGCAACATCCTATCAAATATAAAAATGGCAGGTAAGTAATGCAATATATCCTTCTTTTCCCACTTTATATTTTATTTTAATCATTATAATTTTCTTTTATCTTTTCCTTTTCCACATCTGAGAGGGTCAGCAAGAAATTAATGTCAAGAAAGAATGTTTGAAGATGTCTACAAGATTAGAGGAAAACAAAATTTCAAGAAAGAATGTACTAAATTATAGGCTTTGTAAACTTTCATTTTTAAAATGTAAAACTAAAACAAGCGTAAATGACATTTTTGTGAAATATTCAATTTAAATCAATTTATTTTTTATAAAGAGGAAAGAATAATAGTAAAATGCTTTCTTCAGGACTGGGTTAGATAACTTAAAAATCTGGCAAAATTCCATGATAGTAAAACAGGGAATCATGGCTAATCATTCCCATCTCTTAATGACAAATGTTTCAGAGATTAAGAGGTCATAAAAATTCCTCCTAGGATTCCAGCAGGAACACTGCTGAAACAAGATATTTAATTCTTTAGGAATAATGTGAAATAGTGACTTGCCAGCTTAAAGTCTACGTATAATTCATAATCAAATGGAGACAAGTGAACAGATGCTTAAATGTACATCTGGGAAAAATTAAGGAAGATTGAGTCAATTAATCTTCCTTTCCCTCTATGTACTTAGAATCACCTCCTATTCCCCGGCACACAGCGCACACTAAGGCAAACTTGAGACCCCAAGCATTGAGCCCACACTCCACGATCCACCGGGGAAAAGAGTACAAGTTCGAGCATCCACATTCTTCCAGAAAATTGAACAAATGTGAAAGGAAGGGTAGCGGGAAGGGGCAATGAACCAAAGCCACCTCCAACAGGCCATACAGAGGAGAGAGCGGGGGGAAGCAAAGGGAAACCACTTGCAAACCAAAACACAAAAGTGTCCACGAGCAGCACAAGCCTTTTCTTACCGATGTGAATGATCGAATCCGCATTCGCCGTGTTCCGGGTTTGAGACCACCAGGCGGACAAAACCAAGAGCAAGGGGGAAACTTCCATTTCCTCCTATGCTGATTCTCTTTAAGAAATGATTTCCTTTCAGTATTTTAAAAAAAACAGTCCAAAGAGTTTGAGGTCATGCTAGAGTTTAGCGAAGCTTTTTCACTTTCTTTCTTCTTTTTTTTCTTTTCCCCTTAAATTCCTATTGCCTTTAATCGTCGTTTAGGAAGGCAGCGGGAATGAAAGAGCCCAGCCTGAGGAAGACTCCTTCGCAAAGCCTTGTCACTTGGAAGGGAATTTTGGCATCTCCAGAGTTGTTTGCAATTTGGCTCTTAAAAATGTATCCAGTCTCTGCTGCTCTCAGGCAGGGGGAGAGGTTGGCTCAGACCATCCCCATCGTGGCGCCAGAGCTGCGGGGTCTCCGGAGCAACTTCCGACAGACACCCCCCACCCCCCACTCTGGGCGCCTCACGCCGGATGTCCCCCTCCCCCAATGAAAAAATCCCCGCCCCCCACCGTGCCCCCACGGTCTGCAGAGAATCACTTGTCCTCACAGCCAAAATAAAATCTAAGTGGAAAGGAAAGATTAGGAGGTTCCAAGAGGAGTAGCCAGATTCCAGCAGAGAAGTGGGGGAAAAGCCCTCTCCAAGAGGGGTAGAAAAAGTGAACTTCGTGGTAATGCAGATAGTAATGCAGAGAAATTTTCCTTTCTGCGCGAGGCGGGACAGAGCTCGGAGAGGCGGGACCGGGAAGCCGGTTAGCTCGGGCGCGGTGGCGGGGGACTTGCGCCGGGAGTGAGCGACGCGGCCGGGCAGACTGAGGGAAGCCCCGCGGGCTGCAGGATTCTTTAGGAGCGGTTGACCTGGCGGGATGCTGCAAGCAAGCAATCGCAGGGCCTGGCAGCTTTGGCACCAGCCCCACGTTGCCTAGAAATGGATCACCTAGGAGAAGGAGTGAGCCCACAAGAGACTGCTGCTGTCAGGCAGAGAGAGGGGGAAACCAAGAGGAAGTCTCTCCAATAACCACCTCCTCCCCCTATATGCAATACAAGGGAGAAACAAAATAGTGTGCTCTCGTTTCCCTTGGAATCTTCAACCAGGACTGAGAAAAAGGCAGGACTGTAAGAGAAAAGACTTTGAAGGTTTCTTTTCTTTTTAAAATGAGGTTAAAAACAACCTAGAAAACCAACCCACTTATTTAACCTTGCTATTTTCCAACAGGTATCAGAATTTTTCTAGTCTTTGCCTGGAATTAGTCACACTGGTTGAAAACAAATTAGGGACACCTGATAACTAAGGGAAACCAAGACCTAGAAAGCTTTTAATAAGATTTAAATTATAAAGTTATAAAAAGGAGAGGATGTGCTGATTACCTTTTATAAAGATTTTTTTCCTCCCTGTCTCCCGTGTATTTTCTAGGCAGTCAGAAGAGAGAAAGGATAAAGATCTTGAAATTTTAAAATAATTAAACAAAATAGAAATAAATGCTCCAGTAAAGTATTTGTCCAAAATATTACCTTGTCTGGGAGAAAGTAGCATAATAACAGAGCTATGCAGATAAATTCAGAATGAGGAAGTTGTTTGCTCTTCATGTAGAGTGCTGAGGATGTACTGAATGACAGCCTCCCAGTCCCCAAATGAAAAGATTTTTTGCAAGCTTATTCCTTATACTTTAACACAAAATCCTGATCATTGTGACCCCCCCTCTCTCCCAATGATTAACTTATATTCATTTTGGTCTCATTTTAAACTAGAGATTTGTTAACACAACCAAGTTGCCAGTGAAGTCCAGGTATCAGTGGGCCTAACATCATTAAAATTATAATTGGACTCCTTTGGATGTGTTGCTACTTCTGATGCATAGATGTCAAACTCCTCAAACAACCGTCCTGAGCACCTCCTCACTTCCAAATCTGGCAAACCTCTTTTCTTTTTTTCTTACTTGAGCCCTTCTCTCAAGTGTGGTGTATTGAGTAATAATTTCTCCAAATACAATTGTACATTCTCTCCTTTGTGGAATGTGCTCTTTCATTAATCTTGCACTTTTACCAGAAAATGTCTGAGGCTGCTGTATCTTTGCTTATGCTAATAGTTCTGCCTAGAAGGTATCTATTTATTTCCTTTTCCCAACCACCTGCCTCCACCACTAATCCTCAAGGCCTAGTGAAGATTCCTTTTGCCCAATAAGTAGACTTGAATACTGTAATATGAAATAAATCCACATTTCTATGTTCTCTTAGCACACTGCACTTTTGAATTGAAATTAAACAGTACTCTCTCTGAAATGGATCATCTGTGCCTTGAGAGTGAGAATCATAGCTTATTCCCATTTTATTCACACAGTAATTTCCTTAGAGCCTCCTTTGTTCATTTGAATTTCATCACTTCCTTCTAATTCTGGTACAAAACAATGCTTCCATGAAGCCATCACTGGTAAATTCCTCTCAATTTTGATCAGTCCTTCATCTTTTTTCTTCATAAGTACACATGGACTCAAAATTTATTATATTTTTGTGGATAATGTCATTTTACTTTTTACAGGGTTCTGATGCAATTTCATGGATTGTACTTTGTTGTTGCACATAATGAAGACTTTGAAGAAGAATGTATCTTCCCTTAGCTTGCTCCTATGATATTATTTACAGAGGTATTTAAAAATATTGATGTCACTATTGTTCAATCAAGAAAAAAATGTGAAATAACCATTTAAATTTTAAAAGACTCCAAAATACCTTAAAATCAGAGAATTTTGAAAGCTTTCAAATCATTACCAGGCCCAGTCTTTAATAAATGACATTCCTGGAGATAGCTAAATATAGTCTATATTCAGATGATTTCCTGTCTTGGAAATCTTTTCTATTGCACTATGAGCAAGGCATTTTCATTATTCTAAAATCATCCAGTTCTATGGATCTCAAACCTTCTTTTGATTTGTAATAAACTGGGAAGCCTTTCAAAAGGATCACTTCAGGCTAATTTAATCAGGAAATCTGGGGTTTGGAGCCCAGATTACAACATAAATTTTAAAAACTCTTTAGTGATTCCACTAAGCAGCCATAGTTCAGAACCACTGTTCTAATACTCAGACATTTAAATGAGTCTGTATGACACATCACAAGAAACCATAAATGTTTCAAAGTGACCATTCCCACCACTCGTGTGAGATAGCAAAACCATGAGTTACAACTTCCCAAAAGAAATACAAAAAAGTTAGTGCAAAATTAAAGTAAAACATTGGCTTCTTGATTTCCAATTTAATAATATCAACCAATTGAGATTGTCCAAATAACTTCTACAGACAATGAATCCTAACTTATTGGCTTTTGAATGAGATATAAATTTCAAACCTATTTTTTGATAATGTATTAACCAAATTTTCAACTGTTTCAGAAAATTGCATACAATATTTTCTTAGCTGAATACAAATCTTTTAAATCTGCAAGTCAGAATGTCAAGTTCCAGAGAGAAAAGAGCAATAACAAATTCACTGATTGTGCCTTTATAAAGGTTTCCGATGAAGGCTATCTTTTGGTCTAATTAATGCTGTATAGCTTTAATACAAGCATAATCTATGAAAATGGTTAACATGTCTGACTTGATGAATTGCAATTTAAAACTTTGTGAGGATATTTCATGAGGGTGTTTATTGACAACATTTGGTCACTAAAGTTTTATAGCCATGATTAATTTTTGGAATAAAAATGAAAGTGAATCATAATTCATGAATTTTTACATGATTCTCCTATGATAGACACTGTCACTTCATAAGGGCATTAGTTGTGATATGAACCTTAATAATTTGAAGAAATGGTAGATAATCTGAGGAGCTTTATACTGTATTGTATAATAACAATTATTATTTTCATAGAAAAATAGAATTTAGTTGAAACTTTGATTTGTTTTATTGGGATTGTGTATAAATGCAAACTTTTTAAATCATGTATGAAGAAAGCAAGATAATTATATCCTTGAAACATAGGCTTTTTCATTTTCACTTTTAAAAATTCTAATACCAATAACTAAACTTTAAAAATTGACCAGTACTGTCTGTTACAACAAAATTAAGTCAACTTACACTAACCCATTTTTAAGAATTCTTCAATAAATTGAGTTTCATTTTGCCTTAACATAAAAAAACTGTAAATTTATGAGATGACCTGTTTGAAGCTTAAGGCTGAAAGTTAGGTTTGCAAAGATATATTATGGAAAAAAATTGAGATATAATGTACTTTAATCATTACTTCTAATTATCTAACACTGTATCACTAATATTATAAATGTGGTTACCCACATAAAAGATTTTGTGGGTAATTGTCTCCTTATAGTTTTTTTTTTTGCAAATTTAACATTAACTGTTAGAAAGGAAAAAACTGTAAGAAGACAATGACTGGTCTCTTATAGATACACACAGTCATGCTACATGCCTGTGAAATTATAATTGAAATGTTCATTTGCAGAAACACAAAACATAATTTGTTTTACTTAAGAGGTTGAAAGGACAATTTTTTTACTTTGCAGATCAAAGAAGCTCAGAGACCAGTGAGACTTCAGGGACTTTTATATAATGCCTCAGTTTTCTAGAAGAGGATGGGAAAATTGAGTACCAGAAATTATACTGATATATAGTGGAAGGCATGGACTTAGAAATCATGCTATTTGATTTTTAAATATACTTCAAGAAAATCACTAATGCATATATTCCTATATCAGATGTTCACATAGTGTATACCTTGCCACTATTCTTTTCAGATATGCTCACACTGACTCACCACTTTAATTTGTCAAATTATTTTGTCTCTGATGTTAATGCAAATTGGAACCTCAGTGATATCTCTTCCCTTCCTCCCTCAATCCCTCCCTACATTTCTTCCCTTCCTCTTTCCCTTTTTCCTTCCACAATAAGCTCTTCATCCTTTCCTACCTTTCAATGCTTTCCCCAAATCTGTGAGACTGCTCTGTCAGGGCAATATCATGTTCTCTTTCAAATTAATGAGATATGAATTCCAATCAAATTCTGCTGCTGGATTGATTGATACATTTTTGGATATGAGCTCTTTATCAAGCTCATCTATTATTAAAGTTAATTCAAAAAAAGAACTTTTTATTTCAAAACACTTTCACTGTCCATCCATAAGCTATGATATTGAAATTTTAAGAGCAATGATTCAGTTGTATATATATATATTGATAGAACACTTTTAGTTGTGTAATCACTTCTGAATGGATGTTGATATTTTAAATGGAACATTAATAAACACCAAGGGATGATTTTGTAACCAAAAAGGGATACTTTATTTTGGCCCCACACTACATTCTAGTCTGTCCCCACAAGATGGCAGCCATGCTTGATGTAGATTTAATCCGCTTATGTTTTGAATATCTCAATGCTTAAAAGTTTACCAGAGTACTATTAACCCATATTAATGAATTAACTGTATCGAATCAAACTTGGTATTTTATGTGATGTCACTTGATTTTTTGAAGCACTATTCCTTCTAAAACTTTCACATATGAATAATAGATACCTATTATTATGTTCTTATAATATCTGTTTTGTTCACTATTTCTCTGGTTTGAGCAGTTACTAAGGAATAGCAATAGATCAATCTTATATAATATGCAATTGACTTTTTTGTGAAAGAATAATCAGAACACTGGGACATTATTTTGTGATTCAAGTCATTGGGTATAAATATTAACATCTCAAAATGAGGCTAATTTAACTGCTTTTTCTAAGAAAAATGTTTTACATACCTTGAGCTTAGGGACTGCACTTGTTAATGGAATTTAGACCCATTTAATATTAATTGTGATTATTCCTTTTACGTGGTGAATACAAGCAAATGTCTAACAAGAGTTGAAAACAAAAAGAAATTCATATGCCAACTATTGTGTCTATTGATTATCACTTGGGATCCTATAAAAGGAGATCTTATTATCCTAATAATTACCATTTTATCATGAAATTAATTTATTTCCAAACATATCTCTGAAAACTCCAATAGCTCAGATGCAAAATGTGCTTCTGGAATATACTGCAAATAATAAACTACACATTTTAATTTAAAACATATGCTGACTTTATAGCAGTTCCTATCATAGGGTAAATTTAAATAGAGAAGCAGAAGTTTTAGAAATATTTAATCATTTATAAATATTTAATCATTTATGATATATGTATATTGTCTTTGGGGGAGCTTTCAAATGAGTCACAGAACTTTATAAACATTTAATTTTACTTTTCAGTGGGTGAGACACCTGATCAGTATAGATTAGAATACAAGGGGAGGGAGGGAGGAAGGAAGGAAAGAAGGAAGGAAAATGTTTAAACATTGTGGCTGTTTAAATATTATGGAAGATTACATATACAACATAAGACAAGATCACCTTAACTCACTCCAAAATGGAATACTGAAGTATCAAAATGATCTATTTCTCAGAGTACTCTGTTATCACTTCTATAGTTTACAACACAGACAATGTTATATTATGGTTGTCTAAGAAATATAGAACAGTTGTGGGAAGAGTTCTTTAGAAAATGATAAAAATTGTCCCATCAACAGAGGCACAAATTTTATTCTCTGTGCAAATTTACCTTGGTCTGTTTGTCATACAGTTTATACGATTAAAGATAATTTCAGGGAAAAAGTAAATTTTAGATTAGATCTCAAAGATATTATAAAGTTTGCTAATATGAAATTAGTGATGAGTGGTGCAACTGTGGCTCAGTGGCAGAATTCTTGCCTGCCATGCCAGAGACCCAGGTTCAATTCCTGGAACCTGCCCATGCAAAAAATAAATAAATAAATAAATAAATAAATAGTGATTTGTCAGCACTTTGAGTGTTTCCTATCTTTTTTATACCTTGATGCTTTATCATATTTTTAAATATCATCAAGACAGTGTTGAAACATACACAATTAGATGCAACATCAAATTTGGAATGTGTGATAATATTTATATATATATATATATATATATATACATCATTGCTATTAGGAACATCTGAACTAACATATCATACATTTTTCTCTATGGAATATTTAGTCCTGGACAAAAATGGGGATTCATGGCTAAAGAATACTTCATAGATTTTTCTTCTATTAGAGAGCTCTAGTGTACATAAATCTACAAAAAAGATGGAGAAATCCTATCTGAAATAAATCACTACCCTATATTTATCTCAAACCATCTTGTATTTTATGTGTTAACTTGGCTGGGTAATGGTGTCCTATTGTTTGCTCAAACACTAGTCTGGATATTTCTTTGATGGTCTTTTCAAGATTCTAGTCTACAGTCTTTTGACTCTAAGAAACAGAGATCATTCTCCAATACGTAAGTGGACTTCATTCAATCAGTTGAAAACCTTAACAATGAAAGCATGTTTCCTGGAGAAGAAATGTTGTCTAAAGACGGATATCCCTGTCCAAATTTCAAGCTTGCCAGCTCTTCCCTACAGATTTCAGACTTGCCAATCCTTGCAGTTCTTTAAAATAAAGAAACAATTCCTTAAAATAAATCTCTTAATATATATACACACATACACGTGCATATATCTGATTGGATTTCTTTCTCTGTAGAATCTGATACACCATCAAATTCTTTTTCCATAGCACATGATTAACATCCACTTATACACTTTGAAAGTTATTTTCTGATATCTAGAAAATATTTTTTTATATTTTGTTTTATTCTCTCCAGTTTAGGGATGATTATATTAGCCAGATTGTAAATCAATAGGTTTGTATGTCTTATCTGGGGAAAGACTATTTTTTGTTATAATAGGAATTACCTATATCTGTTTTGAACTTTCTGTGAGAAAGGAAATAATATATAACTCAGAAATAAGCATTTTTTTCTGAAAATGCTACAAGATTTCTGCTTCTGTTTAGGATATAGAGAACTAACAAAGAACATGGCTCCCATCTTGGCAGTGTAAAAATGCTGGATAATCTATACAAATATAACTCTTCTTGAGCCCATCAGAGAGATGATGTGGCTAGAATATAGAGTGAGCTGAATTTTAAAGAATGTTCAGCACCTCTAACATGAAACTAAACAAAAAGCTCCTTCATTTTTGCAGAACACAAAGGAAGACTTCACTGCCATAGAAGAAAATAAAAAGAAATCAGCTGAAATGTTAATGAATTTCCAAGGGCTTGAATGTGAGGTAACATGAGCTTAGGATAACTGGGTACCTTAGACAAAAGAGTTTGCACTCACCCAGAAGCTCTTGTCCATTGGCTGACATAGGGTGTTCATGAGAAAGAGTAAGGGCAGTAAGAAAACCAGATAGAAACCACCTAGGTGGTATAGGCATCACAGAAGAGGAACAAAATCAAATTATTGTCCACTTCCCTTGTTTATTTTCCCTGGAAGTGAAAAGCTTTAAGCTGCTGAGGCAGGGGTAGTAAATGATCTTGCTTCCAGGGTCAGGTAAAAATCTAATGTCTTGTATAGAAGCAAAACTCATACACCTCTGGTGAAGGATTAGTAAACCTTCTTTTCTAAAATCAGGAATCAGGAAAAGATCATTGATTTTTGAATGGTGATATAAGCAAAGCTGTCTTCCTCTGAAGGAAGGGCAAAAAATTTTTATGGGCCAGGGCCTTGCACAAATATAAATGAAAAGTATATGCTATTGCTGGGCACTAAAAGGGACAAAAAAGAATTTATCCTGTTTAAGACATTCCACAGATACAAGGGGTATAAGGGGGAATTTGACTGTTATGGAGAAGAGAAGGGCATGAATGATAACAAGGCCTGATATTCCCAACACCTAAGCATGGAAGTTTTGCCAAGACCAAAAATTGAGCCTGGACCACAAGTACCAAAACTCACCACAAGCTTCCGCCATGAGCCTGGCATTGAGTAACAATCAGATATCAGAGCAGAGTCACACAACAGCTTCTGAATAAGAATGGAGCAGGAAAACTGAGAAAATCACCTAGAACCACAGGCTCCACCCTAAAAACATGGCACAAGCAGCCCTTCATGGAAAGAACACTGTAGTGTGCTAAGGGTAACAATATAACAACAAAACCCTCAACCTGACTCAATTATTCAATACCATCTTAGTAGGAGGACACACATGTTCATTCCCAGTTAATTAAATACTCTGCATCTCAAACTCTATTGTTCTTCAATGCATTATGTTCAGCATTCATTCAAAACTTATGCACAAACAAAATAGGAAAAAAAATCACAACCACAGTTCAGAGTAAGACAATGAATAGAATCTCATTGAGAGATTACCAAGATGTTGATACTATCAGAAAGTGGCTTCATAATAACCTAAATTTAATGTCTTAATGGATATATGTGAAATAAGAATATATATGAAAAGATGAGGAATTTCAACAGAAATATGGCAAACAAGAAGATGAGACAAATAAAAATTCCAAAAAATAAAAACCCATCAGACATGAAAAATTACTTTGGCGTATCTGAGAAAATAATTTGTGAACTAAAAGACAAGTAATAGAAATTATCCATAATGAAATGCAGAAAAGAAACATAAGTAAAAATTAAAACAAAACAAAACCATGAGCAGATCATTTAGGAGATGAGAAAAAATCAGATAGACTAATATATGTGTGCTTTGATTCAGAGAAAGAGAGGACAGAATACCTGAAAGATTAATGGAGCAAAAATTTCAGAATTTAATGAATGGCAATAAATCAGAGCTCCAAGAAGGCCACAGAATTCCAAGCAGATTTTTTTTTAAAGCAGAACACCAACAGACAAAAATCACGTGGACAAATCACAGTTAAACTGCTAAAAAAAATTGAATCTTGAAAATAGCTGGGGTGGTAAAGGAAAGGGGGCACATAAAGAAAAACGAAGACAAGAAAATCTCATACTTCCCACCAAAAACTATGCAAGTGAGGTAACAATGGAGGGTCATTTGTAAAGTACTAAAAGTAAAAAAATGAGTCTATCAATTAGGACAATAAACCCAGTAAGAAGAAGTCTTACAAAAGTGAAGGTGAAATAAACACTTTTTCAGGAAAAAAAAAAAAGCTATAGAATTCATTTCAGAAGGCTGCCAATACAAGAAATCACAGACACTGAAGATTATGTTACTTTATGGAAATTGGGATCTATAGAAAGAAATGAAAGCAGCAGAAATAATACTAGAGGGGAGAAATACAAAAGGCAGTTTTTAAAAATTTTTCAGTCTGTTTAAAAGGATTTATGACTTCTGAGGAGTAAAATATAGAAAAACAGCACAAAAGATAGGAGGAAAGGAATAAAAGAATTTTTTTCACTATATCAGACCACAAATGATGTGTTTCAATATTATTTCAAGGGTGATTATAATAAGTTAAACATGCATAGTATAAACAAAGTAAAGGTCCACTAAATCAGTTTTTAAAAGATACACCTAATAAGAAAAAAAAGGAGATATAATGTAAAAACTATACATATTTAAACTTACAAAGGTAAGAAATGAGAAAGAAAGGACCAATGAACTCATGGGACAAAGGGAAAAAATTAGTAAGATTCAAATCCAACCATAAATAATAATTACATTTAAAAGCAGAAATTGTTGGATGGAATAAAAAAGCAACACAATCATATGCTACCAACAAGAAACCCATTTAAAATATATTGGTATAGAGAGATTACAAGGAAAAGGGTGAAAAAACTAACGTTATGTGTGGTAGATTTGGTAGGTCAAATTATGTACTCGGGGGTGTGTTCCTAATCTTAATCCACTCACTTAATCCAATGAGTATGAACCCATTGTGAAAGACATTTTGAAGATGTTTTTATTTATGGTGTGGCCCAAATCAGTGAAGTTGGGCTTTAATCATACTACTGAATGCTTTATAGAGAAAAAGTTACAGAGATGAGCCACAAGTTGCAAGTCAATAGAACCTAGAAGAGAAAAGAGAGGACATTGCCATGTCATGGGAAAGCCAAGGAACTCAAAGGCCACCAGCCAGGCAGAAAGCTACCAATCCTAGGAAAGAGCAAGAGTTCCAGCCTCCCAAACCATGACACAATAAATTCCCATTGCTTAAGCAAACCCATTGTCTGCTATTTTTCATAGAAGCCAGAAAATTAATACATCAGGCAAACTTTAATCAAAAGACTGCTGGTATGGTGTGACATCATCAACATGGTGATGTAAGACAACTCTTGGAAAAGTTTCTCCTCAGAAACATCTAATAAGAGGGCAAATCTCACTTACTTGGAACTCTGGAGGATAATAAAAATCAGAGAAGGACTCTACAAATGCTGAAACAAGGAAAAAGAAAAAAACAACAATAAAAGCAGTAGGTGATTTACAACCCAGACCAATCAGGCCAACCCCCAGGCCTTACTTGGTCCCACAAAGCATAATAGCCACAGAAAGGTAGAATGAGTCTATCATGCTATGGATGCAGGCCATAAAGCCACTCAGAGCAGTAAGTTAGAATTCTATGCATATTTGGACATACACATTCAATTCCTCATAGACCCAGGATGGAGCACAAGTGGCTGAGGAGTTATATAAAAGTGCCTCCAGGAGAAAAACAAACACATCAGAACTGTTGGCCAGAGATGTACACATTCAGCTCAGTGTCTGACCTCTGGATTAACTGACAAAAAAATGCACCTTTCTGGATTAATCCCTTCAGGGTCCCTGAGCCAGAATATCCAAACTGGGAATTAACTGGAGAAAGAAAACTCTGGGGGGAAAAAAAGGTTGGGTGAGGTGGACTGAACTGCTATCAGACAGGACAGTACCCAGAAATGAGAAATGTAATGATGAGAAAGTACTGAGTGAGGGAGAGATTTTAAACAAATCATAGGACCTGGGAAGAAAATTCTATGCAAATACTAATAGAACAGTTGAGAATTCCAGGAGAAGAAACAGAGGAAAAGAAGATATCTCCTGGAGGTGAAGCCCATAAAAGGTAAATCTTCAAAGTTGTACCATATATTCAGGACAAGAATCATATGCAGAAGAACTGAGAAAACCTGAAGAGTTAAACACAAGATACTGTCAAGGTCCAGTATCAGTTCAGCCAAGTATAAAAGAAGAGCCATAACACATCTCTAATCTACATTAAAATTTAAGGAAAAAGGAAAAAAACTGACCTTTATATTTAGACTCACAAAATAAACAAAAGCTCAGACATCAGCAAAAATTCATAAGCTACACTTAAAAAAAAAAAAAACCCACAGGAAGATACAGCCCAATCAATGGAACAAACTAAAACTTCAGAGGGGAAACAAAATTTGGAAACCTCTAATCAAAGAAATTCAAACAAATCTAAATCAGTTCAACTAAATGAAGAAAAATATGGATAGAAATAATGTAATGATGGATGTAGAGCTAAATGATATTAAAAAGACAATGTGTGAGCAAAATGAAGAATTAGAAAGTTTAAAAAGTAGCCTGACAGAAATTATGTGGCTGAAAGGCAAAACAATGGAGATTAAAAATACACAAGAGAAAGAATTATGAGAAGATGCAGAGTAGGGAGTTCCTGGAATCATTCCTTCCACCAAAACAACTATTAAACAGGCAGGAACTGTATGAAACAACTATTTCAAAACTCCATAGGCCAGAAGAACAGTGTACAGCATCCAGGAAAGAGCAGGAGGAGGATAAATTACAATAAAGAACAATAAAGTGCCTCTCTGATTGACTACTATGGGACCCAGCCCCTAACTAGTTTACTGGAGACACAGAGAGGACATGAAAATATTCTTCCTCAAGACCAGTGGTGGGCATGCTTGATCACTGATCATGGCTTTTGATAATTCAGGTCAATGTGGGCCCAGCTCTAAGGGCAGCCATTGTTTCAACCTTCTCTCTACAAAGGCAGTATCAGTCATTGTTTTAACCTGTTCAGACAAGGGTAATGGCAGCCATTGTTTCAACCTGCTCAGGGCAGGGGCAGACAAAATGGAAATTTAAGGATGTTGGACTTCCTTAGGGTCATAGGGCACAGTTAGATGAAATGTTGCATCTGCTGGGCAGTCCAGGAAATCTTAGCTTTAGGGAGCCATTGAAATAGCTCTTAGCACCCTCCAGAGCACTTTGGAGTCTGCATAGTGGACCCACTTCTGGGTCCCTGGTCCTGTACTGTTTGATTAAGAGTGACTTGGGAAAAACCCCTATGCCATGCCTTTCCTCAAAGAATTTGTCCTCCAGACAAAAGTAGCTTGAGACAACTTGAAAGATATATAAGAAACTATAGGAGTGCATGGTCTGGGGCAAAGTTCTACCAACTTCATATGCCCAGGAGAGGGAGGTCTGTCTCCTGAGAAACAGATGGGACAATAAAAGTCCTGTAAACAGAAGCACTCCAAAACAATGAACAAGCAAAAGACCAGGACAAGATAGAGGTCCAAAAAGATAACAAAAATCTTGCACACTGCATTCATCTTGGACATATTTTCATGATAGGAGGGCTGAAGCTCAAGAATATCACTGCCTCATAATCAGCTGGTTACAAAATCAAGAAACTGACTTCTCAGGAAGAAAATCCTGAAGCTAACATTTTAAAAACATCAAAAAGTGCAGTGTGCAACAAAAGAGCACAAGACAAATAAACAAACAAAAACAAACAATAAATGATGGCTCACCCAAAGTAAAGCACCAAGGAGGAAGATGAGAATGTGGACCTATCAAAAAAAGCATTTAAAAGCATTTGAATGCATTTAAAGCATTTAAATAAAAAGTATTTTAAAAAATGACTTTAATAAGAGTCAAGGAGATCAAAAGTGCAGAGAAATAACTAAAGAATATCAAGATTAAGAAAACATTGATGAGACAACATGAAAAGCTTAGCAAAGACAGTATTACTGACCCCAGAAATGAAAGGACTATAGGAGACTATTGTGAAAAACTGTGCACCAATAAATGGACCTAGTTAAAACAGACAATTTCTGAAAAATGCATACATTACTTACCTTATGATAACTCAAGAAAAATTGAAGATCTTAATAAACCAAGTACCAATAAAGAGATTGAATAAGTAATCAAAAACCTCCCAACAAAGCAAAGCTCAGGGCTATATGGCCTCACAGGGGATTTCTATCATACATTCCAAAAAGACTTACCTCAGTTTTGCTCAAACTTCCAAAACTTTGAAAAGGAGGAAACAATCCCTAATTCATTGTGCAAGGCCAACATCAACCTCAAAGCAAAGACAGATAAATATGCTACAAGGAAAGAAAAGCTAGAAACTAAGATCTCTTATGAATAAAGATGCAAAAAATGTTCAGCAAAATACAAGCAAATCAAATTCAACAGCATATTAAAAGAATTATACAACATGACCAAGTGGGAGTTATCCCTGGTATGCAAGGTTGATTCAACATAAAAAAATCAATTAACATAATATACCACATTAAAATCAATAAAAGAAAAAAATTCATGATATTCTCAGTTGGTGTAGAAAAAGTATTTGACAAAACCCAGCACCCCTTCTTATAGAACATTTAGAACATTTGTAATAATAGAAAATTTCTTTATTTTGATAAAGGGCAAATAAGAAAAGCCCACAGCTAATATACTACTTAATAGCAAAAGAATGAAAGCTTTCACTCTAAGATCAGGAAAAAGATAAGGATGCCTACTGTCAACACTGTTATTAAACATTATACTGAAAGTTCTAGCCAGAGCAATTAAGCAAGAAAAAGAAGTACAAGCCATTCAACTCGGAAAGGAAGAAGTAAAATTTTCCCTATTTGCAGCTAATATAATTCCATTTACAGAAAATCCTGAAAAATCAACAACAGAGTTCCTAGAGCTAATAAAAGAATACAGCAAAGTGGTGGGTACAAAATCAACACCCCAAATTCAGTAGTGTTTCTATACACAAACAATGAACAACTAGAAGAAGAAATCAAGAAAAAAAATTTCATTCACAATAGCAACTAAAAGAATCAAATAGCTAGGAATAAATCTAACCAAGGATGTAAAGGATTTGTTCAGAAAAAACTACAAACACTGCTAAAAGTAATGAAAGAAGACATAAATAATGGAAGGACATTTATATATCATGGATTTCAAGACTAAATGTTAAGATGTCAATTGAACCTAAAGTAATTTATAGATTCAATTCAATCACAGTCAACAGTCCAACAACCTTCTATACAGAAAGGAAAATATCAGTCATCAAATTTATTTGGGGACAAAAGGCTCAAAATAGCCAAAAACATTTTGGAAAAGAAGAACAAAGTTTGATTACTTACACTTCTTGAATTCAAAACTTATTACAAAGCTACAGTGTTT
The DNA here is from genome assembly GCF_023851605.1 of Tamandua tetradactyla. Lineage (NCBI taxonomy): Eukaryota > Metazoa > Chordata > Mammalia > Pilosa > Myrmecophagidae > Tamandua > Tamandua tetradactyla. The sequence continues at coordinate 261,769 of NW_027518251.1, read as the reverse complement.
TTAAAAGTATGGTACTGGTGTATGAGTAGATATATCATACAATGGAATTGAATGAGAATTTAGAAATAAGCTTTCCCATGTATGGCCAAATGACTTTTGACAAGGGTGCCAAGTACTGCCTATTGGGGAATAATAGCATCTTCAGTAATGATTCTGGGAAAACTGGATATTCATATTCCAGTAATGGAGGGGGAACCTTATCTTAATCATATTAAAAAATTAACTCCAAATGGATCAAATATCTAAGTTTAAGAACCCATGCTACAAAACTCCTAGAAGAAAACATAGGGGAGCTCCTTTATCATTAGCTATCAGGGAAATACAAACCAAAAACACAGTGAGACACCATTTCACACACACTAGAATGGCTACTATTTTAAAAAAAAGAAGAAAAAATTAAGTGTAGGAAAGAATGTGGAGAAATATGTATACGCATTGATTGTTGGTAGGAATTTGAAATGGTGCAGCCACTGTGAAACACAGTTTGGCAATTCCTAAGAAAGCAAAGTATTGAACTGCCATATGATCCAAAGTGTCCAGTTCTAGGTATATACCCCCCAAAATTGAAAGCAAGGACTCAAACAGATATTTGCACACCTGTGTGCATAGCGATATTATTCACAATTTTCAAACAGAGCAAATCAAGTGTCCCATAAGTTTATTAATGGATAGACAAAATGTGTGTAGTATGTACATGCAATGAAATATTATTCAGCAGTGTAAGGGAATTTAGTCTTTGATCCATGCAGCAATATGAGCAAACCCTGAAGACATCAATGAAATAAGCCAGATGCAAAAGGACATATATGACATGATCTCACTGATATGAAACAATTAGGGTAAGCAAACTCATAGGATAAGAATATAGAATATGGATAACTAAGGGCTGGGCTATGGTTAAAGTATGGTGAGTTAGTGCTTAAATTGTATGGAATTTCTATTTGAATTGATTGTAAAGTTTTATAAATGGGTGGTAGTGATTGTAGTATAACATTGTGAAAGTAATAAACAACACTGAATTAAATATATAAAAATGTAACTAAAAAGGAAATTTCAGATTGTATAAACATTACAAGTATAAAAAATTTAAAGAAACCTAGGACTACAATCTTGAGGCTTGCTCTTGTGAAGCTTATGTATATAGCAGAGAAGCTTAGCTTACCTAAAGTTATGCCTAAGAGTCATCTCTGGAGGACATTTTTGTTGCTCTGATGTGGCCTCTTTCTAAACCCAACTCTGCAAGTGAAATTATTGTTCTACCCCCTACATGGGACATGACATTCCAGGGGTGAATATCTCCCTGGCATCATGGGAGGTGACTCCCAGGGATGAGTCTGGCCCAGGCACTGTGGGATCAACAATGCCATCCTGACCAAAAGTGGGGGGGAATATAACAAATAATGTATCAGTTGCTGAGAGAGTTCAAATAGAGTCAAGAGACTATTCTTGACTTGTGTAAGAGATCACTCTTACACAAGCTTTAGTTGGACATAGCTACCTACCATAACTTGACAAACCCCAATCTCAACCACTCCTGCCAATCCAAAGAACACTTAGGGCATTATATAACATTCTACAATGGTTCCATGTGCTAGAGTAACTTTCCAGAAAACTACAACCTCCAGATGGGTCCCTGGACCAGACAAGTCCTGAAATGCCATGGGGCCAACATCTCCAGAACATCAACTAGTTTCATCCCCTATCTCATATTATTGATAGTCCCTCCTACCCTTAGAGTGGGAGAAAGATCAAAGGTAATGTTGGACTTATACAGAGAAGGTAGGATTTAACAAATGAGTGTGACTGCTGAATCATTATATTGATATTTCTTTTAGTCTCTGGTATCTTAGAGCTGCTAGAAGAAAGAACCTAAAATTGTGCAATTGTAACCCATTCCAAACTCCAAAATCAGTTCTATAATTAATTGTTGTGCATTGAAATTTAATGCATTTTGTATATATGTTATTTCTCACAAAAAAAGAAAAAAAATTCTTCTGGTTTCCAGTGTTTTGGAGCAACTAAAAGGAAAAATCTGTAGTGGTAGTAGTAGTAGTGGAATGGTAACCCATAACAAATTCTGAAATTTGTTTCTAACTACTTGTTGAAGTGTACTTTGAAAATAATTGCTTTTTCTTTCTTTTTTTTGTACATATGTTATATTTAACAATAAAAATGGTTAAAAAATAGAACTATGCAACACAAACATTAAACCACACTGCAGATGATAGACTGTAGTTAATAGTACAATTATACAATAGTTATTTCATGAATTAGAACAAATTCATCACACTAATGCATGGTTTTAATAATAGGGAGGTACATGGGAACTCCAAATTTTACATATTTTATGCATGATTTTTATGCAAATCTATACCTTCTCTAATAACAGAAAGAAAGCGGGAAGGGCTATATTAATAATAGAAAAGTGAACTTCTAAAAAAGAATATTAGCAGTGACAAAGAAAAATATAGCAAAGGGTAAATTATTTAAGAAGATATGACAAACCTAAATTGTTGTGCATCTGAGAACAGGATTTCAAGCTACATAAAACAAAAACTGGTAGAAATTAAAAACATATACAAACACAATTATATTTGTAAATTTCAATATTCCTTTCTCTGTAGTCAATAGAAGAGGGAAGAAATCAGAAAGATTATAGAATACCTGAACAGTATTGTCAATCAAACTGTCCTAACTGAAATTTAAAGAACATTCTACTGAGCAACTTCCAGAAACAGATTACTTTTAAGTGCACAGAGAATACTCACCAAGATAGAACCATTTCTGGGACCTAAAATAAAACCCAAAGAAATATAAAATTATTGAAGGCATATAAACCATGGTAGAAATCAATAAATGAAAGCTATTTGACCAACCCTAATATATTCGGAAATTAAATAAAACACTCCTGACCAAACCACGATTCAATAAGGAAGGTGCATAGGAAATTCGAACATAATTTGAGTTGAATTAAACCAAGACTCAGGATACCAAAATTTGTGGGATGCAACTAAAATAAAGCTTAGGTGAAATCTTTGAAAATTTTAAAGGTAGGAATGCCATTACATAATTACTGAGATTCTGCTTTATGGTACTAGAAAAAGAACAGCAATTAATCATAGCAAGTAAAAGAAGGAAATAATAAATATGAGGAAAATAATTAATGGAATTTAAACCAATAAAAGAGGAAATTAATGAATCTAAACACTGAGACTTCAAGAAAGATCAATAAAGATAATAATTGTCTAGCCATGTTCATAAAGAAAAAAGATAAATGACACAAATCACCAACACCAGTAATCTAAGAGGGGTATTACTAAACATCTGATAGACATTCAATGGATAAAATGGAAAAACTTTATGTCAATAAATTTGATAAAAATAAACATATTGGGCAAATTTCTTTAAAGAAACAAACAGCAAAATTTGCTCAAGTACTAGATAAACTGCATATCCCAGAAATATTATAAAATTACATTCATATTTCAACTTTTCAACAAAGAAAACTATAGGACCAAATGATAAATTCTACCAAACATTTGAGAAGTTAGTCCATATGATGGTTAGGCCCATGTGTCAACTTGGCCAGGTGACAGTGTTCCATTGTCTGGTCAGACAAGCACTGGCTTAACCATTACTGCAAGGACATTTTACGGATGGTTAATAGACCGGAAGGCTGGTTTATTAAATCATGGGTCAGTTGATTGCATCTTTGGCTGAATAGATCTACAATCAATTAAGAGATATGTCTGCTGCAATGAGAGAATCCAAACACTTGGATTTAATCCACTTAGTTAAAGACTTTTAAGGGAGAGGTGTTGATTTCAGCAGTAAGAAGAGACAAATTTGTCTCTACTTCAGCCAACCAGTCTCTCCTGTGGAATTCATGGAACACCTCCATCATGGTTGCTAGCCCGTGGCATGCCCTATCAAATGTGGATTCATGCATCCAAACTGTTGTGTGAGACATTTTATAAAATCTCATATTTACAGATATTTTCTGTTGGTTCTGTTCCTCTACAGAACTCTGAGTAATACCATTCAATTCTTTACAACTCCTCCAGACACTGAAGAGAAGGAAACAGTTCTCCACTCATCTTATGGGCCAGTATCACCCTATTACCAAAACAAATAAAAGCAATTCAAGGAAAGAAAACTACAGATCAATATGCCTTATGAAAATAAATACTAAAATCCTTAACAAAATAGATGCAAATAAAATCCAGAAATATATAAACCAAATAGGGTTTTTCTAAGGAATGTAAAGTTCATTTAATATTCAAAATTAATCAATATAATATGCCAAATGATAGGGAAAAAACACATATGATCATCTCAATTGACACCATTTGAAAAGAATGAACAATCATTCTTCATATTTGTAAAATATTAATTCTCCTCAAATTGATTCATAAAATCAGAATTAGCCAAAACAAAAGCAAATCAAGCAAAACTGCCTAGCTATTGTTAAAATTTATATGGAAAAATAAAAGAATATGAAATTATAAACAACTTTTTAAATAACTGAGGTCTTTATTTCCATTTGTGTATACAGTAAAAGTGCTGCTGAGAATCTGCAGTGACCAGTTTTATAAAACAAATTTTGAAAAGAAGAACAAATTTGGCAACTCAATTTGTCTATGTTTAAGACTTACCACAAAGCTACAGTATTGAAGACAGTGAATTATTGGAGTAAGAATAGATTCACTAATCAATGGACCAGATTAGAAAATCCAGAATTTGTGACCAATTGACAGATTTTCAATCAATTTCTATTTAGGTGCTAAGGTAATCCAATAGAGAAACAATAGGCTTTTCAATAAATAACGGTGGAATAAGTGGACACCATATTTTCAAAAGCACCTGACCCTTGTCTTGTACCATATAGAAATATCTACACAAAATAGGTCATGGACCAAAACATAAAATCTGAAGCTACAAAATTTATAAAAGAGAAAGATAGAAAAAAATCATTTGCGATGTTGCACTGAGCAAAGATTTCTTAGAGAAAGCACAAAATACACAAACCTTAAAAGAAAAAAAGGTAACTGACTGAAATACACCTAAGATCTTCTACTCTTTGAAAAAGGACTGTTAAAAAAATTAAAAGGAAAGGCACACCTATAGGAAAATATTTGCGAAGTGAAAATTTGATAAAGAACTTGTGTCCTGATTACAGAAGGAACTTTTCTATTTGAGAACAAAAAAAAAGGTAATTTTAAAACCCTTTTCTACTATCAAAGAAGAAATCTAAAGGAAAATAAGCACAAGGGAAGATGTTCACCATTACTAGTCATTTAGGGATCACAAATTAAAACAACAGTTAAATATCTACATACCCATGAGAATGACCCAAATTTAAAAAATTTTTTTTAAAAGACCATAGAAAGAGCTGGGAAGAATGTAGATTACAGGAAATTCATTCTTTGTTGGAAAGAAGGCAGAATTCAGGGTCATACTGCCAACCATTTGGCAGTTTTCTAAATGTTAAACATAAAATTGTCATTTGATAGCGAAATATGCTTTTGTATTTACCAAAGGGAAATAAATAAAACACGTCTACAATTATACCTTTATATGAATCCTTATTACTACTTTATTTTTAATTGCCCAAAGCTGGGGACAATCCAAGTATCCCCAAACTGACAAATGAATAAATAACATTGTATGGCCACACAATACAAGGTTACTGAAAAATAAAAAGGAACAAACTCCCAATATATTTGACAAAGTGGATAAATCTTAAAACCATTATGCAAAGAGAAAGAAGCCATGGACAAGAGAATGCATACTATATGATCTATTTGTATGATCTAGAAAATAAAAAATTATTGGGACAAAAATCAGATCAGTGGTTTCTAGAGACTGGGAATGATGGGAGGGCAGTGTCTATAAAAGGCATGAACATTTTTGGGTGATGGAAATGCTCTTTCTTCATTGGGGTAGTTATAGGATTGTATAAATTTGGAAGATCTCATGAAATTATATACCAAGAAAAGGTGAAGTTTTCCACATGAAAAATATAGCTCAATAAACCTTTCTTTCCAATTGCATTGTAATGCATGAAAACTCATGCCTTCACTGAAATAATCCAAAAACTTGAAAGTGAATAAAATGCCAAGTAAGTCCAGTAAGCAACTGGTACACTAATAAGTTTAATGGATTAAGTTTTTTCTTTTATTTATCTTGACTTATTTATCTTCCATATGTAAATGGGTACTATGATCTCACTTTTTATTTTTAATCTACTAAACATTGCACATATGAGTTCTCTAGAAACAATCGCCATCCTCTCCACTGTCCCCCACAAAAAACCACAACAGAAGAAATAAAGAATTTAATAAAACAACTCAATATATCCCTTCATGAATTAAATGTTTTAAAAACTGCCAAAAATTAATGACTGTTTTATAGTATTTTCTACAAATAAGAAATATACTTTACATTTTTTTCTATGCTAATTTTAGATGTAGCACCAATGTAATTTTAGATGTAGACTCAAAATTCATTAGAAAAAATATTAACATTGGGCAAAATTTAGTGCTGTCCAAATAATAAAACTTCCATGTACATTTTGAAATAATGACCTTTGCCGATGGTTCCATTATTGTAGAAATAAATATTGGGTTAATATGGCACACTATGCTCTATTCACAATTACTGAACACACAAATTACTGCCTCTTTGAATACAGCATCCTGGAAATGTCTTATTACATGTTTATTACTGCCAAATGCGTATATGTTTTCCATTATGATCAGCATTTAATTTCCTGAGAGTTGTGTAGGCTTAACTTCCTTTGATAGTTCAATTGAAAAACTCCCTTACCATCAAAAAATCTAATGAATATAGATGTTATAACCTTCCTGAAATACCATGCTATGATGCATTAAACATAATTTTATCTTCTCAGAATTTGGTTCCATTTTTTATCCTGACAAACAGCATCATTATAGTTGACAATTCCCTTAAAGCACAGTATTTCTATCATAAATTAGCAAAGAATCATTAGATTTGATGATATGACAAGGAGGAAACAACTAATATTATAAATTTGTAATTTTTAAAAGATAAATTCAATAATGAAGACACTATTCATGCAATAACCATAGCAAAAGAACATTCTTTTTCCCACTTTGGAATGATTAAATTTCCAAAGTAACATTCTCACTTCTTCCAGAGAAATGTCCCTATACTCTTTTGAAATAGTGTATTTTAATCATTTGTGCTGATACTATGGAATAAGTGGAATCTATTTTTAAATATAGGTTTAAAAAATAGCATGCAGGGAGTGGAGGGTAGTTCAGTGGTAGAATTCTTGCCTGCCATGAAGGACTTCTGGGTTCAATTTCTGGTCCATGCATTTCCCCAAACAAACAAACAAAATAAAACAACCAACCAGCCAACAAACAAAAATTCAACAAACGGTGCTGAAATAACAGGATACTCAAATGGAAAAAGAATAAAATGTGACCCTGTGATACAGCATATAAAAAAAAAGCATGCCTTATGCATACAGAACAAAATGACCTGCTAATTAAAAGTCCAATTATGACCTTCATGTCTACCTCACTTATAAAATTTAATAACATTTCTATTATTTTTATTTTGACTCATAATAGAATTGAGGTATATATTCAATAATGAAATATTACTCCCCAAATGTTTGGAAAATTGGCTATTTAGGTTGCAACATTGATGCTTTCTTTTAGTCTTTTCAGGCCTATGAATAATAGCTACATAGGAAGAACTTTAAGTAGTTTTGGCCTCATATTTTTTACCAATTGATGTAACTCAAAGGAGTGGCACCCATCATGGATACTGATAAGGTACACTTTTTAGAATGAAATGTTCAGATTCCCTATTTTAGGGGGAACATTTTCTTCTCTCCCCCAAATTAAAGCAATGGTTTGGGTGTTTCATAGAAAAATTATTTAATATGTTTAATGAATTACTATGTTCAGAATGACAATTGGTGTACAAGATGATCTTTTCAAAAGAAAAAAGATTGAAAGTTATTAATAAGACACTGCATAATTACATTAGTTATTGACTATATGATGTGATTACTCACAAGTCAAGAAGTATAATAATGAATGTCTGAAGGCAAATAAAACTGCTGTTACCTACCTTGTTCAGATGAAATCGTTTTAGATCTAGATATAGTGATATGCTTACAAATCTCAAAAATACTTCCTCCCTAAAATTTCAGGGTTAGAAGTTCATTTAAACTGTGTTGGAATTTTCTTTTAAAATGAGTAATATTGATGAAATTTAATTATTTTTTAAAAAATCTCAATCTCAATTGATATCTTCTTTGTAGAATGGAGAGATGCAACAAGATTTCAATTTCATAATAACAATAAATTATAATCCTTTCTTTTCCAGGAAAACAGAGCTTCCCCATCAATTTCTTTTGAGGAACTAGCAGTGTCATAGAGATTGAGGAGATTTTTCTGTTTTCCTATTTACCAGGTCTTGGGCAAAGGAGCATTATAATTTTGGAAAGAAACTTCAGTTAGTCCAAACAGTTTCCTTTTTTTTTTTTTTGTATCTTCTTTACATGCAATTTGTGATCATTGGAATTCTGCACAGAATCTAAGTTATTGCTATTATGATGTTTGTTTTATTTCCTGTATAGAATTCAATGCCTAAATTTCTCCTTATTTGAAGGATTTTCAGAATAATATATTCCATGTCAGAATAGGATGATCCATTTCACCTTTATGTGTTGCTCCATATGAAGGAATGGAATCATCACTAAATTGTGCTTGCATAGACACACATGCCTCTTCTCTTCTCTTTCATCTAACACTCTTCTTTGGTCCCAACCTAAATTTTAATAAGACTTTAGAGCTTTTCTTTCTCTTTTTTTGACAAAGAAAGAGAGCTGTTTAAATAATTGAAGACATCTAAAAACTAAAAGATATGTGCACTTTAAAATAAATGCTGAGTTTCAATTTTCATAAGACAGCAATTCCCTTCTAATAACTTGTGGGATCACAGCAATTGTTTTTATAGCACAGAAATATCTGTTCCTATAAGGATACATTTCACAAATGTGGAAACCTTTGGATTGTCTAGCCTAAATCTTTCATGTCATACATATTTATTTGATGATCAAACATCAAATCTCACTATTTATAGCATTTATAGTTAGATCAACATAGCAGAAGAATAATAATTTGTATCATTGGGAATTTATAAAGACCAATAAAATAGGGGTCATATGTCTTATCTATTGGTAACAGACTAATACATCTCCATGTTTTTTGGTTTTATTCTCTTCCAATAGCCATCTAAGTAGAATCAAAGTTGTCAGCCATTTGCCATCACAAGGCCATTTTCTGAAGCTCTCCTACCAGCTGGTTATTAGTACCTTATATTCACTAATCTCAGGTCATTTAGTTGGGTGAAGTAATTATTATCTACTAAAATGGAATTCCATCCCCCAGAAGAAGAAATATTAATCTGAATTTGGTTATTTGAATCCATGATGGTCAGCTGAAAGCAGCTCACCTGAAAATGAAGAACCAGAAGACCTTTTTTTCTAAGAAGAATGTGAAAAAAAAGACCTAAAGCCAAAAGCACAGACCCAAATACACAGGGTAGTAATTAATTGTCAGCATGTAGGGTTTGGAGAAGTGCCAAATTTAAAATAAAATTTTCCTCTTTCTCTTGTTTTTTTTTCTTTATATGTGTGTGTGGAGGTGGGGCACAGCTAAAACTGCTAATAAGTTGGGTTTAGGTTTGCACTGGGCTTACATAGCAAATCAAAATGCAGTCCCTAAAAACAGCAGTCAGTTAGCTTACTTAATATTCAGAAAAGTGGGTTCAGATATATATCAGCCTTCAGGGGGTTATGGAGAAAACCATCATGAAATAGAACAATGTGAAAGCTCTGGACCTCTGGAGAGGTATGAGAATTAGATTCTGGGGAGTGAGAGAAGAATTTAATAACTTTGGCTCAGGAAAGGCAAAATTTACTCCTTAGGGCAATTATGGGGAGAATGTGGGTATTACCTCACGTGTTTCCCTTCTTTCAGGGAAATAAGTCCTTCAAATACTTGACTAATTTTATAGTTGCTTTTGGTAGGAGGGCAAATCTATTTCCAGTTACTCTTTCATGGCCCAAACAAACTGAAGCCCTCATCTTAAGTTTTTAACCATATGCACTGCCCTCCAAACCACGCAAATTTCTGAATTATAAATTTCAACTATTTAAGATTGTGGAAAAGAAACAGAGGAATGTTAGCTTTACATAAGATTGCAAATTTGGCTGCAGTTCTTTTGCCTTCCCTGTATCCATACCTTTGCAATGTGCCTTAGTAGTTCCTCCTGTCAAGAGGTATAGTCAATCTGGCTAGATTTGTGATTTGACATCATCTATAGAATGTGGAAGAGTGATGTTATTCTGGTTGTGAGCCTAAATTCAAGAAGCCTTGCACTAATCTGCTTTCTCTTTGGAAAAATTATGAACACCATGTTAACAAGCATAAACTAATCTACTGGATAATGAGAGTGACTCTGCCATTCCAACTGACAAACAATCAGCTTCCAAATGTATGAATGAAGCCATCATATAACAGACTAGCTCCTACTCAAAATGCCATTTGAACCCTGTGAAGGAGCTCAGGTAGAATCACCTAAGTCTGGCCTACATTATAAGCACTGTCCACCGACCCATAAGCTTGTGAGCAATAATATGCAGTTATTTACATGCTGGAATGGTTTATCAATCAGCAATAGCTAATTAAAATAGTTGCCATTTTTATTTGCCTATTCTTTGCAAAGTAATGCAAAGAATTACTTTGTAGGTATTTTTTTTTACATGGGCAGGCACCAGGGATCGAATCTGGGTCCTCTGTCATGGCAGGTGAGCATTCTTGCCTGTTGAGCCACTGTGTCCTGCCTGTAAGTATTAATTTGAGTTTGCTATGGTGCTTCACTTCATGTAGAGTTCTGATGTGATAAAGGGGGTGGAATTTTCAAAACTGGGTACCAGAGAAGAGGGATCTCAGTGAGTTAGGAAGACCAAAAGTCTGCGTGGGGATTTGGCACAAGAGTTTTGCAGAGGACTGATCACATTCTCTGACAGAGATCTGCTACATAGTTGCACACTACTGAGAAATGTTTGAACTTCAAAAACAGGCAGAGTACAAAAAACTCAATGAGCAAATCAGGCTTCAGTTGAAGCATCAGAACAATCATGCCTTAGGGGTAACACTGATCACTAAAATAAAAACAAGTCCAAAGACAAATTTCAAAACTCAAATATAACTACTTTAAAAGACAAAAAAAGAGCTAACAGAACCCAAAATGATCTGCTAGAAATTTAATTGCATTACAAACAAACCTCAACATATTTTAAATGAAATGAGCTAATCCATATGCCTGAAGTGTATCATTCACAGTATCCAGCATACAAACAGAAGTGTCCAGACATGTGAAGAAATAGGAAAATATGATCCACAGTTAAGAAGTGCAAATTTCTATGTATGCATGCTGTTTTAGTTTGTTAAGGCTGCTGGAATACAATACACTAGAAATGGAATGTCTTTCATAAAGGGAATTCATTTACTTACAAATTTACTAATTTGAGAAGACAGTGATGTCTGCTGGCCTTCTGTCTGGGCTTCTGGTTTAAATGTCTTTCCCTGGGTGGATTCTATCTGCATCCCCAAACTTCTGGGTCTGAGCTACCTCGAGAGCTCTGAGCTTCTCGTTCTGGACTGTGCTGAGCTCCTTCTGTCTCTTCTGACCTCTCCTTTTAAGCCTTACTCATTTCAGAAGGCACACCCCTTAACCCTCTGCAGATGCAATCAGCCATAGATAAAATTCACATGGCAATGTACGACCACAGCAACAAAACAACTGGGCACCATCATCTGGCCAAATTGATGCCTGAACCTTACTACCACACATGCACACACACATGCACACAGACACACACACACACATACACATAATCTCTTAGCAATTGAAATTAGGAAGACTGACCATTACAGGTATTAAAAGGACATAAATGAAATATCAGACATTGACATATTTAGCAATTTCCATGAGATGGGCAAGTTTTTTTTTCTTCAAATATCATCTTATCCAAATGGACACAAATCTTCTATGACTCCCAATGAAGTGCAAAATCAGAAGAAGCTGTTGGGTTTACTAAAGTATAAGACATCAAAGACCTCTACAAGAACCACTTCATAAACTTGGTGGAGACTCAAATAGCATAGTGTGATAAGAGAATGGGATAGGAATGCATGGAGGTGTCAGTTATAGAAAGTCCTTTGTGAAAGCTTTGCCAAAAAGAATAATGTGGTAATAGAAACAAAGTAGAGATTATGTAATTGATAAGATGGTAGTTATGCATTTTCTGTTCACCATGCCAAAGATCTCTGAGTCAGGGATTGCATTGGGCTTCTACATGCAGGTAACAGTACTCCAGTAGATGTAAGGCCATTAAGGCAAGTGAAGAGTAAAGATGATAATACTTGCAACTATTTGTGCTTCCCCATCATTAAGCCCTTATGACTAGAATGTTGGTCTCCCTGCTTTCAATCTCTTTTCTTAATTTATTCTTCATATAACTCTTAGATGAAACTTCATAAACCATTATTTCCCCATATAAGTGATTTTCTATTAAAAAATCATAACCTGTATTACCCATATTCAATCTAAAATAACCCCAACCTGCCTCTTCAGCTAGTATGTCAATTCTTTTCAACTTTGTTTCCACCAAGATGTTCCATTCATTGCTTTCAAAACATCTTACACATTTTTGGTGACCCAACATCATTCTGCAGTGTGTGTTGTACTTAACAGTATAGGTTCTGGACCTGAGCACCTGGGTACAGTCCACAACCAAATATCTCTGTGATCTTGTATATATATTTTAACCATATCATTAGTGAACTCATGGGTCATTATAAAGAATAAATGAGTGTATGGCACATACAAACTACTTCATACTAGCTAGCAAAAATCATTATTAATTCCTTCTTAGAATCTCTGCATTAAGGAATTATTCCATTTGCAGCCTTCTATAAAACTTTCTTGATTTGTTCACCATGACCTCTACTGTCTCTGATCTCAGAGTACATACTTGCATGCCATTGGCTTGCAAATTATTCACATAGTGACTTATGAATCCTTAATAAATATATGAGTTTGTCTGCTTTTCTTTTTATGTTTCATATATCTTATCAAATATACAGTAAACTTCTTAATGTCAACTTCATGCTTTTTACATTTTTTCTATATCTGTCACATTCAGCACTCTGCCTTTCACATATTACTTTAGTATGGTACACTTTGAATTTATTTGGTACTTCTTAATTTATATATTACATAGATTTTGCATCAACAAGGCAGTGGCATACAGTTACATTATTACATGAAACTGGATTTCATTTTAAGTAAACCATTATTAATGGATTTGATAAATTCTCCCTTCAACTACCTGCTTATGCTCTTTTATCTTCAATTTCAAAAACAATTGCCCAATCCAGAAATCATTAAGACTGCATTAGAAAAAACAAAGTAAACAACAGATCACTGAGTGGAGAAGGAGTGAGGAACAGAGGAGGGATGTCAGGTGGTAATTAAGGAAAAGTGTATTTGGAGGAATGCCATTAAAATAAGAAGGAAAAATATAGAGAGAGATACTATGAAAATATAAGGAGTCCAAAGATCAAGAAAGTAGAGGGGAAAATACAAGTGGATGTGTTAAAAGTGTTAGGTAAAGGAGAACTGGGGCAAATAGATGTATAGAAAATAAAATCAAACATACCTACCTGGCCATATACCAAAGCAAACTCCATATGTACTAGAGCTAAAATTTACATACCAAGAAATAATAGACAATTGCTGAATGCTTATTAAACTTCTGGGTTAGGGGGTGTTAGTTATCTAGAGTTGCCATAAGAACTCACCATAAACTTGATTAAAATAAAAATATGTATATTTTCTCACAGCTCAGGAGGCTAGAACTCTGAAATCAAGGTATTAGCAGGGCCATGCTATCTCTGATTGTTCTAGGGAAGAATTTTTCCTCACCTCTTCCTAACTTCTGCAGGTTGACAATCCTTGGTTTTCCATGGCTTGTACCTGCATCGCTGGTGTCTGCCTCCATCTTATCCCCTGTGGAACTGCACCTCTGTATATCTTCTCCTCTTCTTGTAGGGTCACAAGTCATGGTAAATTATGATTTCCCTACTCCATTAAGAATTCTTCTTAATCAATTATACCTGCAATGACTCTATTTCCAAAGAAGGTAACATTCTGAGGTACTGGAGGCTGGCTAGGACTTCACATATCATTTGGGGGATACAACTGAATCAAAAGGGGAGAATGCCCCAAACTAAGAAGTGCTCTAACAAGCATTAAAAAAAGTTGGCAGAGTTAATTGAGAAATACAGACCTCAATTTAAAAAAATTGGGCTGAAAGAGTAAAAACAATTGGCATATACACAGTTTCCCTCACATATTTAGTTTCATGCTTAGTCAAACAAAATAAAAACAAAAAGTCCAGTTTCCACCCATCAAATTCTCAAAGGTAAAATATTTACAATTTTTGAAGCTGTAACAGATTATAAAATAAAACAATAAACAATAATTATAATAAATACCTTTTATGGGAGGAAACTACATGTCAGTCCGTCTTTAAGTTCAAACCTACATTTTGTTGTTAAGGTGTAAAATTGTTTTGGTGGTATCCTTTAAGAAAACATTTTAGCAATAAATATATGGATTTTAAAATCACAATAAGCTTTGAGTGTTTTAACTTCATTTCTGGGAATCTTCCCCAAAGAACAATTCCAAATAAAGAAAATACTTTATGATAACAAAGGACATACATATGTGCATCATATGACAGATATATTTTAAAGGGCTTTAAAAACATTTTTGTACATTATTCATTTACTTTTTTCAAGAGATTTATGAAGCAGATACTCTTATCATCATTTTGCAGATGATGTAACTGAGACAGAGAACTTAGTAACTTGCTCACTCACATAACTAGTAAGTGCCTAGACTAGAATTTGAGTATGTATACTCAATGGATTTTCAATGATTTAAAATGATCTATTCAAGGTATATACAATTACAAGAAATGTTTATATAATATAATTTAAGTATAAAAAGTAGTTTAATATCATAAACACAACACACACACTTACACTCCCATACATTCCTAGACATAAGAAAGGAGACAAAGAAGGTAATGTTATTGCTTAGTGTGTTGTGATCAGCAGTGAATTTGCTATGAATATAGATGATTTCTAAAATCTTTGATCATTTCATACTTTCCAGGTTTTTCTTTATCAATACATGTTAATTTACCATAAACCAACAATAACTGAAAATTTAACAATGAGTACATGAAATTTTAATTTTCTTTATGACTTAAAGTTAGGAAGGCAAAATAATGAAAAATATGTCTCAAAAATAAGTAAAGACTAAATTATCTTCATTTTTAAATTTACAGATATTATTCAGTCAATGTGGCTATACTGACAGTCATTGGAGCTTAAAATGACCGATGAATAAAAACCTGTACAAAACCAATCAATTTAGATATAATATATTTTAGGTTAACTTCAAAAGCATCACTAATGCTCAGTTAGTCCTGCTTGGGAATGTGGTGGCTTATTTATAATCCTATTGATTTGAATTCACATGCTCTGTTAAAATATAGTAACAATTGTTTTTCACATGTGAAAATTTGAGTCAATTATGTTATTGAATATTCAATGAACAACAGAAGAAATTTGGATAGACCATTTATGTTGATCAGAAATTTTGAAAAAATATAAAATTATTGATTGGAAGAAAGTCCAGATATCACTTACACCTTAAAATCTATCCAGCTCAAGCTTAACCATTTAATAAGAAAATAGCAATAACTTAAACTCTGGACTCTTAAGCACAAATTAGAGCCCCTCGTTCCATTTTTCCTTGCTTCAATGTTGGCAAAATTAATGTATATCTAAGAAAAAATATGATAAAATTGGCCTTTCAAAGGAACCGGGAGATTTAAATTTGAAACTATGTCAGTGACAGACACTCTGGCCTTTAGCAAGCCACTTAATACTTCTGGGTTATAGTTTTGCCATCTTCACTCATAAAGTAAAAGTTTGGAATGGATGATCTTTAAGACCTTAATATAGTGTATTTCTGAGAACTCTGAAAAGTCAAGTTTGTTTGGTATGATACTCTTGATTTTATGTAAAACAAGATTTGAAACATATGAAAAGAACTGTATGAGTGGCATGCTTCTTTGATGAAATCACTGAGGGTTATTGTGGTTTTCTCCCCTGATGTTACTGTGGAAGAGTGAATGAGAATCAGGGTGCAAATAAAGTGAATAAAAAAGTAGGAGGGCAGGCCACAGTGGCTCAGCAGGCAGAGTTTTCACCTGCCATGCCGGAGACCTGGGTTCGATTTCCAGTGCCTGCCCATGCCAAAAAGTGTGAAGAAAAACTGAGAATGATTAACATTAAAGTACAGATGAGTGCTCTTCAATGTTATAATAGTTTATTTAAAAATTTTTTGCTCTACAGTATTAAATACTGTTTCAATAAACAGCTTAAAACAAACACACATACTCATAACAATCAACTTAAAAATTTACTTGGGAAAAAAAAGCATGAGAATTTCTTTGAAATTAAAGGGTAAAAAAGACTCTTGGGAGGTGGAATTAGATACCATTCACAGCTGCATAATGTCTCACAGACACCCTCAAATTCTAAGATGTGAACAACGTGAAATGAAAGTAAATGCAAGAAATAGGAAAAGCGTATCAAATAGAGTTAGCATAGTTTGAGTCTGTCCTTTGATTGCTTACATGTGCAAAACTTGAGCAGAGAAACTGTAGCCCAAGGACTAATTAAATGAGTCAGAGGTGGTTACTAAAATATTAACAAGTGTACCACCTAAGGGCACATAAACTTATGGTGTAAATATTATGTCTAGGCTGAAAGATGCAATCAGTTCTGACTACATTTACTGATCTCTCTCATCTCATTTTGATCTTTTCTACCTTATGACTCCTGTATTAATAGGAGGCAAAATAAATTTTTATCAAGTATACTTGAAGAATATATTTAAGTTCACTCTGAACAAAAAAACAAAGTGAATAGGAAAGACATCAAGATTTTAGTATATTTCATATCTCATGAAACAGAATTGAATTGGAAACTCTATACTGATTATTCAAACATTTTTGTAATGCCTTTGGGAGATGTGTATTAAATGGTGTACAAAATTTAACCCCGTTCTTTTGAAGTGATTACTCTTCAAGAGAGTACTTGTTAAATGGAGATTTTACAATGGGAACAATGTTTAGGGTGTGACAAAATGTAGCAGGAACAGTATGACAAGGGGAGAAAAAGTCATTGCACAAACAGATCAGCAGTGGCCAGTAACACATACTTCTCTTTTATACCAAAATATTGTCTCTGCCTGTACCATGAAGAGCAAAAGCCCATCTCAAATGTGTACTTGTTATTTGATGGAAACTTATGTGTTTTCATTCCATTTATGTAGCTGGTTTCTTAACCTACTCTGCCACAAGTAATCTGTGTGACATTGGGCAAGTCACTTATCTGGGATCCTGTTTTCCCTGTACTTCTGCTTTCTCATCTGTGAATTGAGGATGATTATTATTAACACCTTTGAATCAGTATGGCACCTTTGTAACAGTTCATGAGAGAATATTTTTATGATTATATTATTACCTATTGTCCATTATTTACAATAGGGTTCACTGTTTGTGTAATACATCCTATGCTGTTTGCTGATTTTATTCTAATAGCATATGTACAATTTAAAATTTCCCCTTTTAACCACATTCAAATATATAATCCAGTCCTTATAACCACCTTCACAATGTTATGCTAGTATCATCACCATACTTAAAAAAATCTTACAATTAACCCAAATGGAAACTCTATACAAATTTATTCATTAATACCACATTCTTTACAATCACCCTAGCCCTTGGTAACCTCTATTCTAGATATTGATTTTTACGGGTAGGCTTATTCAAATTACTTAATATCAGAGAACCTATACAAGATTTGTCTCTTTGTGTCTGGCTTATTTCATGTAACATGATGTCTTGAAGGCTAATCCATGTTGTCACACATTTGAAGATCATTTGTTTTTATGGTTGAATAATATTTCTTTGTATGAGTATACAAATTTTATTCATCCATTTCTTAGTTGGTGGATACTTGAGTCACTTACACCTTGTGGTAATTGTGAATAATGCCTCCATGAATATTGGCGTGCAAATACCTCTTCAAGTCTTTTGAGCATATGTCTATCTAAAAGTTGGATAATAAGTGGTAAGTCTTTACTTAATGTTCCAAGGAATGTGAAACTAGTTTTCACAGCTGTTGCACCATTTTACATTTACACCAACAATGAATGAATGTTCCTATTTCTCCACATTCTTTCCGGCACTTTTAATTGCACTTTTTTAATAGCAGACTTTCTAGTGGGTTTGAAATGATCTCTTGTAGTCTCATGGTGCTTTTGATTTACATTACCTTAACAGCTAATGATGTTGAACATCTTTTCATGTACTTCTTGGCCAATTGTATATGCTGTTTGGAGAAATGTCTATAAAAGTCTTTGCACATTTTAAACTGTACAACTGTTGAGTTGTACAGTTTCTTTATATATTCTGGATAATAGGTGACTTTGAATAGGTGACTCCAAGTATTTTCTCCAGTTAAATAGGTTGTCTTCTCATTTCCATGATAAAGTCATTTGATGAGCATAAGTTTTTAATTTTGTGACATCCAATTTATCTACTTTTTCTTATGTTGCTTGTCCTCTGGATGTCATGTTGAAGAAATCATTGTGTAATGCAAAATAACCTGAAGATGCCTCCCCACATTCTTTTCTAGGAGTTTTATAGTCATGGCTCTTATGTTTATAATGTTATTCCATTTTTATTAATTTTTGTGTATGGTTTGATAGAGGTCCACCTTAATTACTTTGTTTATGACTATCCTGTACTCCCAGCCCCTTTTATTGAAGACACTATTCTTTACCAATGGAGTGATCTTCACAAATTTTTTTTTTTTTGTGCTGACCATTTTTTTTTTTTAAACATCATACCATTCTACATATGCAATCAGTAATTCTTAACATTATCACATAGATGCATGATCATTGTTTCTTAGTACATTTGCATTGGTTTAGAAGAACTAGCAGTATAACAGAAAAAAATATAGAATGTTAATATAGAGAAAAAAAATAAAAGTAATAATAATAAGAACAAAACAAACAAAACAAAACAAGAACCTATCGCTCGGATGCAGCTTCGTTCAGTATTTTAACATGATTACTTTACAATTAGGTATTATTGTGCTGTCCATTTTTGAGTTTTTGCATCTAGTCCTATTGCACAGTCTGTATTCCATCAGCTCCAATTACCCATTATCTTACCCTGTTTCTAACTCCTGCTGAACTCTGTTACCAATGACATATTCCGAGTTTATTCTCGAATGTCCGTTCACATCAGTGGGACCATACAGTATTTGTCTTTTAGTTTTTGGCTAGACTCACTCAGCATAATGTTCTCTAGGTCCATCCATGTTATTACATGCTTCATAAGTTTATCCTGCCTTAAAGCTGCATAATATTCCATCGTATGTATATACCACAGTTTGTTTAGCCACTCGTCTGTTGATGGACATTTTGGCTGTTTCCATCTCTTTGCAATTGTAAATAACGCTGCTATAAACATTGGTGTGCAAATGTCTGTTTGAGTTTTTGCCCTTAATTCCTTTGAGTAGATTCCCAGCAATGGTATTGCTGGGTCGTATGGCAATTCTATATTCAGCTTTTTGAGGAACCGCCAAACTGTTTTCCACAGTGGTTGCACCATTTGGCATTCCCACCAACAGTGGATAAGTGTGCCTCTTTCACCGCATCCTCTCCAGCACTTGTCATTTTCTGTTTTGTTGATAATGGCCATTCTGGTGGGTGTGAGATGATATCTCATTGTGGTTTTGATTTGCATTTCTCTAATGGCCAGGGACATTGAGCATCTCTTCATGTGTCTTTTGGCCATTTGTATTTCCTCTTCTGAGAGGTGTCTGTTCAAGTCTTTTTCCCATTTTGTAATTGGGTTGGCTATCTTTTTGTTGTTGAGTTGAACAATCTCATTATAAATTCTGGATACTAGACCTTTATCTGATATGTCGTTTCCAAATATTGATTCCCATTGTGTAGGCTGTCTTTCTACTTTCTTGATGAAGTTCTTTGA
Organism: Tamandua tetradactyla; assembly: GCF_023851605.1. Taxonomy (NCBI): domain Eukaryota; kingdom Metazoa; phylum Chordata; class Mammalia; order Pilosa; family Myrmecophagidae; genus Tamandua; species Tamandua tetradactyla. The sequence goes on along the minus strand of NW_027518251.1, from coordinate 241,479 downwards.
TGCACAAAAGTGTTTGATTTTGAGGAGTTCCCATTTATTTATTTCCTTCTTCAGTGCTCTTGCTTTAGGTGTAAGGTCCATAAAACCGCCTCCAATTGTAAGATTCATAAGATATCTCCCGACATTTTCCTCTAACTGTTCTATGGTCTTAGACCTAATGTTTAGATCTTTGATCCATTTTGAGTTAACTTTTGTGTAGGGTGTGAGATATGGGTCTTCTTTCATTCTTTTGCATATGGATATCCAGTTCTCTAGGCAGATCTTCACAAATTTAACAATAATCAATTAGCTGTGGATATGAGGATCTATTTCTGAACTCTTGATTCAATTCCATTGTTCCATCTATCTATCCTAGTGCCAGTACTATGCTGTTTGACCACTTTAGCTTTGTAACAATCTTTAAAGTTAGGAAGTGTATATCTTCTAACTTCATTCTTTTTTTTCAACATGGTTTTGACTATTTGGGGCCACTTATGCTTCCAAATAAATCTGATGCTCGATTTTCCATTTCCACAAAGAAGGCTGTTTGAATTTTGAATGAGATCATGTTGAATCTTCAAATCATTTTGGGTAGAGTGGACATACTAATATTAATCTTCCAATCCCAGAGTGTGGCATGACCTTCCATTTATTAAGGTCTGTGTTGATTACCTTTGGCAAAGTTTTGTAGGTTACAGTGTAAAAATTCATTACATCCTTGTCTAAATTTATTCATATATATTTGATTCCTTAGGTGCTATTATTAGAAATGGAATTTTTCCTTGAATTTCTCTTAAGATTGTTCATTACTAGTGTACAGAAAAACTGCTGATTCTTTTTTTTATTAATCTTGCATGACACCACTTTGCTGAATTTATTTAATAGCACCAAGAGCTTTGCTGAAGTGTTTTGGGGGCTATGTATAGGATCATATCATCTACAAATACTAGAAGTTTTACTTTCTCCCTTTCCTTTTCTTCCCTAATTGCTCTAGCAAGAACTTCCAGTACAATGCTGAACAGCAGCTAAGACAGTGGGCATCCCTTTCTTCTTCCTGAATTTAGAGAGAAAGCTTTCAGTCTTTTGGCATTGAGTATGATGTTAGCAATTTTTTTTCTATATATCCTTTATTGTGATGAGGAACTTTCCTCATATTCCTATTTTTCTAAGTGCTTTCATGAAGAAAGAATGTTAGAGTTTTTTCAAATGCCTTTTCTTCATCAATTGAGATGATCATGTGGATGTTTTGCCTTTGTTGTAAATATGGTATATTACATTAATTGATTTTATGTTGAACCACCCTTGAATAACTGGGATGAACCCATTTGATCCTGCAGTATTGTTTTCCCCTCTTCAATTTTCTGGAAGAGATTGAGCAGGATTTGTATTAATTCATTTTGGAATGTTTGGTAGAATTTACCCATGAAGAAATATAGTCTGTTCTTTACTTTTGGGGAGGTGTTTGGTAACTGATTCAAGCTCCTTACTCCTAAATGGTCTGTTGAGATCTTCTAATTCTTCTAGTCAATGTAGGTTTTTTATGTGTTCTGAGGAAATTTTCCATTTCATTTAGGTTGTATAATCTGCTGGGACAACATTGTTCCCAGTGTCCTCTTATGATCTTTTTTATTTCTGTGGGGTTACCAGTAATACATTACTCATGTCTGGTTTTACTTACTCCCATCCTCTCTCTTTTTTCATTTGTCATTGTTCTAGTCTGCTAGCTGCTGGAATGTGACCCATGAGAAGTTCAATGGCTTTTAAAAGGGGAAATTTATCAAATTGTTAGTTTATAGGTCTAAGGTCATGAAAATGTCCCAATTAAAGTAAATTAAGGCAACAATAAAAGGTTACCTTCACTCAACAAAGGCCGATGAAGTTCAGGGTGTCTCTCTCAACTGGAAAGGCACATGGTGAACACAGCAACATCTGCTAGCTTTCTCTCCAGGCTTCTTGCTTCATGAAGCTCCCCTGAGGAAATTTTCCTTCCTCATCTCCAAGGATCTCTGGCTGCATGGGCTCTTGTGGTTCTCATGGCTCTGTCACTCTCTTTGAAATGCTCCCTCTTTTAAAGAATTCCAGTAATCAAGACTGACCTAGAATGGGTGGAGTCATATCTCCCTCTAATTAATACCCACATTTGAGTGAGTCACAACTCCATGGAGATAATGAAGTCAGGTCTCCAACCTAAAGTGCTGTAAAGTGATTAAAAGAAACTGTTGTCAAAAAGTGATGGGATCAGGATTAAACTATTTTCTGTGTGCTTTTCTAGGACACACACTCCTTTCAAACCAGCACAATCATTATAATTAAAGTTTTATTTTCTTTTGATATTTTCAAAAAACAACTTTTGATATTTTTAGTACTGTACTTTATTGAAGGGAAGAGAGAAATGAGACAAAACAAGGATTGGATTCAGTGGTCAAGAGCTTTCAAGCAGTCCTGATGATATCCTGCTGGTGATTCATAGGCATTCTACGGACATCCAAGTTTCATTTATGGTGGAGTGGGGTGGTTGGAGGGAATTACCTGAACATGAGGCCAACGGCCACCACCTGTATTCCCAATAGCCGAGGTTGGGGAGGGCTGTGCCGTCTAGCCAGATTGTGGTGAGGGGCCCTCCCCAACCTGCTGTCCAGCTCCCGACCACAGGCACCTGCTGGCCATCAATCCTGTGCCAGCGTCGCCATGGGTCTGCCTCCCGTCCACACCCCACCACATCAGGTGCGCTCAGGGCACTGCAAATGGCAACCGTGCATGCAGCCCAACTCTCTGAGGTCCCTTCCAGCACACTGAAGAATCCCTCTGCCAGGCCGACACCGGCCGCTCTACCCACCCCGCACGCCACACGGACACACCGCTGCATGAGTGCAGCGTCTCATCACCACCACTCCCAAACCGACAGCGAGCCAGCCGCTTAGCCCCCGGGAATGGGCACAGGACGGTTCGGGAGCCAGGCTCCAGCCTGCAACCTGGGAAGTGGTTCAGCAGAAAACCTGTCCTTGAAGCGGAACGTCGCACCCGACGGACACCAGGCAGCCCTTCACACAACACCTCTGACTTCGTCAGTGCACCTCTGGTCCTCTCAGGAGTCTGGGGAGACCTCACGGTTCAGCTGCCCTCAGCTCTGGCAGGAAAGCCCAGCTGGCGCCCCAGGGGTCAGCTAGCCGATTTTGCTCTGGGTGTTGGGTGTCGGGCTAGAAGTCTGCCGGGATCGTTCCCAGGCAACGGAGATGATGCCATCGTGCTCGCAATGCCGATTGGCCTCCGCCAGTCAGAAGCCTCGGCCGTTGGAGCGATGGGGCACCAGACCCTCGCTGGGGTTCCCTGACCCGCAGTTGCCGCCAGCGCCCAGGTGGCCAGAGGCTGGGCAATGGGAGGAGCCTCCTGCTCAGCTACCACTCCCGCGACCCGTCCCTGTCTGACAGCCACAGACTTTGTGACGCAGGGGCTGTGGCACATTTGCTTTTATTTTTTTAAATATTTCAGTCTTATCTTTTTAATACCAAAAAGCATCAAATGAACGCAAAAATTCCTAACTTTTGATCATTCTGCTCTCCATAAATTATCAGTAATTCACAATATCTTCTCATAGTGGCATATTTCTCATCATGATCATTTCTTGGAACACATGCATCTACTCAGAAAATGAGACAAAAAGAAAACAGAAAAAATATTTTACATAATATAACCCTTACCCTCCCTATCACTGATGCCTAACATTTACAACTAATTACATTTTATTATTTATTCCCCACATTATCTATTTTTATTCCATATGTTCTAGTCATCACTTGACAAGTTAGATACAAGGAGCATAAGTCACAAAGTTTTTACAATCACACAGTCACACTGTGAAAGATGTCTCATTCTACAATCAACTTCAAGAAACACGGCTACTGGAAGGCAGCTCTGCATTTTCAGGCATTTCCCTCCAGCCTATCCACTGCATCCTGCACATCATCGTCCTTTGTTTCTCATTGGGGCCTCCACTGTCTCTGTCAACCCAGCATGTGACCTCACTGAGCCCCTTCCACCAAGTAAGACTTGCCCAAGAGGGGCAAATCTCCCTGGAAACATGGGACAGAACTCATTGGACCAGCTGGTACCCAGTACCAAGGGAACAAGAAAGCCTGCTTGACCAAAAGGGAAAGAGAAATGAGATAAAACAAGGATTCAGGAACCAAGAGATTTCAAGCAGTCCTGATGTTAACCTGCTGGTGATTCCTAGGAATACTATGAATATCCAATTTTCATTTATAGTGGAGTGGAGTGGCTGCAGGCAATTACTTGAAACTCTTGAGCCCTCTTCCCAAAGCCATGAATCTTGAAGATGATCATCGAAAAGTTCAGCTTTTACAATGTGACCGAGCTCTTGAGAAATCCATTTTTTATTTCAACTGTTCCTTTCCTCCAGAGAATGGATTGATGTGCACACACAGTGGGGAGAAAGAATCAATAAACAAGAAAGAGCAGTAAAGGTGAAGGAAATTTTGTATTGGTGTATGCCAGTGGTGAAGGAGAAGGAGGGAGAAAGGGTATGGACTCTACGAATTCTTTTCTTCCTTGGAGTTCTCCACATATTCTACAAAATGATCAAGGTCCTTCACCCACACGTGTGTGATGACACAGCGAGCCATCGATTATCCACCTGGATTGAATGCAGTGGTGTCACTCTTGATGTCCAAAATAATTTTCCAAAAACTTTAGAGAGAGGGCAGTTGATATATACACATTTATTCCAAAGTCCCCGCTTTTCCCAGACTGGCAACCTTAGCACAGGTGTGGTTAGCCTGCAATGATTCAATTCCCCACCCAGGTAGTACTGGTAATGAGTTGCCCGTCACCATCCATTGAATCAATAAAGATGAAAAGAGATGCGATCAGCAGGCGGTCTCCCATCCAAGCCCGAAACGCGCAGCACCCTGCTTACATTCGCAGCGCAACCGCGAACATGCGCACTGGAGCCATTTAGGAATATGAGGTGGACAACCTCCACCTGCATCCACAATAGCAGAGCCTGGCTGGGGAGGGCTGCGCTGCCAGGTCGGATTGTGGTGAGGGGCCCTCCCCAACCTCCTGTCCGGCTCCCAACTGCAGTCCCCTGCTGGCCGCCCACACCGGGCCAGCATCGCCCTAAGTCTGCCTCCCGACCGCGCCCCGCCACATCAGGGGCGCTTAGGGCGCTGCACCTTGCCACTGTGCATGCAGCCCAACACTCTGAGGTCCCTTCCAGCACCCTGACACCCCACCCACGCAATTCCGACCGTGGACGATCTACCCACCCTGCACACCCTACGGACACACTGTTGCCTGACTGCAGATTCTCCCCACCACCGTTAGCAAACCGAAAGCACCCCCGGCTGCTTGGACCCCGGGGATGGGCGCAGCACCGTTCGGGACCAGGCTCCAGCCTGCCACCTGGGAAACGGCTCAACAGGAAACCCATCCCAGAAGCGGGAACTTCACACTCGGCGGGACACCGGGCAGCCTTTCACACGACACACCTGAATTTGGCCGTGCGCCTCCGGTCCTCTTGGGAGTCAGGGAGACCTCGCGGATCTGCTGCCCTCAGCTCTGGCAGGAAAGCCCAGCCGGGGGCCCAGGTGTCGGCTAGCCACTGGCGCTCTGGGTGTTTGGTGTCCAGGTCCCAGGCTGGAACCTGGCTCCGGACGGTGCTCTCGCCAGTCCAGGGGTCCAAGCAGCAGGGGGCGCTGGCCCCTTGCGAGCGGTGTTGGAGAGAAGCTGCACCCCGACAGCGGTGTGTCTGTGTTTTATGCGGGGTGGCGAGAGCCTCAGGGGTCGGCCTGGCAGGAGGGGGAAGGTTGTTGGGAGGGAGAGTTGGGCTGCATGCAGGGTGGCAAGGTGCAGCGCCCTGGCCACGTCCGGTGGGGCGGGGTGCAGGCGGAATCCTGACCGATGGAGACACTGACAGAGACAGGGTGGCCAGCAGGGCCCTGAGGTCGGGTGCCGGACAGCAGGTTGGGGAGGGCCAACGCAGCCCTCCCAAGCCTCGACTCTTTGGGCTACTGGTGGTGGACCGTGGCCGAAGTTCCTAAATTGTTTCAGTGCGCATGCGCAAGGTTGAGCAGGGATGCTGAGCAGGGTCAGAGGCGGTTCAGGCTTGGATGGGAGACCGCCTGTCATTTGCATCTTTTTTTTCAGGTTTCTTGACTCAATTAATGGTGACGGACAACTCATTACCAGTCCTCCTTGGGGAAGGAATAGAAAGACCGCAAACTGGCCACACCTGTGCTCAGGGTGCCAGTCCGGGGAAAGAGGGGCTTTGGAATAAATCTGTATATATCCCACCTGCACTCTCTCTAGGCTTTTGGAAAATTATTTCTCTACACAAACATTGATAGCAGGGCATTCCATCCAGGTGGGAATCAACTAGCTCGTACTATCATCACACTGGTGTGGATTTAGGACGTGATCACTCGGTCGAATATGAGAAGAATTCTTAAGAAGAAAAAATCGCACGCAAGCATTGTCCTTTCTCCGTTCTTTTCCTTCACCAATGGTATATGCGAATAGACAATTTGCTTTACCCTTCCTGCTCTCTCTTATTTATTGATTCTTGTCCACAGAGCATTTGCACGTCGATCCATACCTGGGAGGAAAGGAGCAGCAATAATAAACGGATTTCCCAAGACCACAGTCGCATTGCCAAGTTGAATCTTTCAATGATCATCTTCAAGAGTCAAGGCTTGGGGAACAGGGCTCAACAGCTTCAGGTAATTCCCTCCTGCCACACCACTCCAACAGAAATGAAAATGCCAATGAATCCCCAGCAGGATAACATGTGGACTGTTTGTAATCTTTGGCCACTGAATCCTGCTTTTGTTCATTTCTCTCTTCCTCTTTGGGTCAAGCAGGCTTTCTCATTTCCTTGGTGCTGGCTACCGGCCTGTTCCCTGAGATCTGTCCCATGCCTCCATGGAGATGTGCACCCCTTGGGGTAGGTCTTGCATGGCCGGAGGGTGGCAGTGCGATGACCTGCTGAGTTGGCAGAGGGAGGGCATGTCCTGTGGGCCACAAAAGAATAAGACTGGCAAGATGTACTGGAGAGACTGGAAGGAAATGCCTGAAAATGTTGGGCTGTGTTCCAGTAGCCATGTGCCTTGAAGATGATTGTATAATGTTATAGCTTTCACAAGATGACTCTGTGAGTGTGAACACCTTGTGTCGGATGCTCCTTTCTTCTACCTTGTCAACAGACAGGTTGAACATACAGAATAAAAATAAATAATAAGGGCCCCGGAGCCCCTCGGCATGTGAGCCGGCGGGCGCCCGGTGAGGGCGCGGCCTGGCCCGGCTCGGCGGCGGCGGCGACGGCTCGGGCGGCGGCGGTAGCGACTCAGGAAGCGGCGCGGCTCGGGGCGGGCGCCGGCCACATCCCCCGGCGGCGGCGGCGGCGGCGGATGCGCGGCTCCTGCTCGGCTCCTACTGCTGCAGCTGCTCCCCAGCGGAAAGGGGCGGGCGGCGGCGGCGGCGCCTCCCCCTGTCCCCCGCCTCCCGCGCCCAGTCCCTCTCCCGCTCCCTCTCCCGGGCCGCCGCCTCCTCCGCGCGGCGCGCGTCTCCCATCAGTCTCCCCGCCCCCAGTGCAGCGCCGCGCGGGCGGCCGGGCGGCGGCGGCGGCGGCGGCGGCGGCGGCGGCGGCGGCGGCGGCGGCGGCGGCGGCGGCGGCAGCTAGAGCGAGGCCGGGCCCTTCGGTACGGCGTGGCGCCTGCGCGGCGCCGGGCCCATTTCGCAGTGGCACCGAGGCAGAGCGCTGCCTCGAGGCTAGAGAGCTCCTGAGGCTGGAGCGCCCCGGGGCTGGGCAGGCTCGCTGCCGAAATGGGGCCGGGCTGTTTCCGGAGGGGCGCTCGGGGCCGCCCCTCCCGCTGCCGCGGCGCAACTGGACGCGCAACCCGAGGACCCTGAACGCGCTTTTCCGCTCAGACGGCTGCTTTCTACGCCGGAGGAAAACATCCCTGTTAAACCTTCCGTGGAGAAGGAACAGGCGATAGAAGACGAGGAGAAACAAGCTTTTGTCGCTCCTGGCCCCATTTTGCTGACGTGGAAACTGAGTCTTGAAAAGCAGCAAAGCCTAATGAAATGCACCCAAAATCGAAATTATGATAGGGAACCGAATATAGGAAAGGTCTAAGGGTTCTCCAGGCCTCACTTCAGAGTCATGTTGGATCTAAACTAAACTTTCTTAAACAGGACGGTTCACAAAAACAAACAAACAACAACAACAAAAAACTAGCAGATATTCATTCATATTTAAAATATTTGCAGAGGACATACTAAGTTCCAGTGACTTATAAGCACCGGGAATACAGAAGTGAGCAAGAAACGAGTCCCTGCTCTTACAAAGCTGCTTCCTTGATTCACTGTGGGCAGAAATGTTTACAACCCCACAAGAGTCGGTGGGAAACAGTGTGAGGTGAGGACAATTAAAAGGTGGCAGGAATAAAACTAAAAATGATAGAGAATACTTATCCAATGCAAGGCATTACTATAAACTCTTGACATGTCTCATATCGTATTGCCGAAGGGTGGATGACTCAAGGACAGAATCCATTACAAAAGAAGAAGTTTGTGAAGATCCGAAGGAAATCAGAAGGACCGATGCACCAGATAAAAGACAGCTTTTAAAGGTTATTCAGTGTAAGGGGAAGAAAAGGGGCACAGAGGGGAAGAGAGAATTGAATAATGAGAGCTGTTTCATTGCTTCAGCCCAGAAATGATACATATCATTTCTGGTCACAATGGTCTTGAAATAATCGTATCTTCACATGTGACTGCAAGAGGGCAGGAAATGCAGGAAAATTGGAATATTTTAAGATGCACTCCCTTCATGCTGCCTCAGGACCAACCACACCCAGCTGCCCCACCTTTGCATGCTACTGCCTTGTTCCTAGCATGGATTACGCCCCCAACACATGGAAGCTATCTTGGTTTCACTACAAATCTTTTAAAACCAGAGAGATTCCTAGGCATACTTTGTTTTGCAAATAGAGAAACAATGACATGGAAATATGACTTAATTCCCCAATAAAGAAGTAGCATCATCTTTTTAAAAGGGTAATGTTTTTTTCCTGTAATAATAGCAATACTGTAGATGGTTTCTCATTTAGAAAATACACAACCGTAATTTTTTAACTACAGAAAAGACAATAAGAGCCCTTGTACTTATGCTACCCAAAGACAATAAAAATCCTTCATTCCATTGTTTTAATCCCTTATTATGAACCCATGAGGTAGGCGATACTACCCTTTTTTTAAAATTTTTTACAGAGGAGATAAATGAGACCTAGAGAAGTTATATAAGTAGTCCAAGATTGCGAGTCTGAGCTCAAAATGGCAAAGACAGGATTATAAAAAACAGCTGGGTTTAACTAAAAGCCCAGTCATGTAACAACTATGCTATTTTATAATAACTCTGTGTTCCCTGCCGAATGTCATTAATATTCTAGGGTTTTTCCTTTCAGTCTCTTTTTTTTTGTATGCATGTGTGTGTTTTCTAGATATATGTATGGTTTTTGTTCTTTTTTTTTTAACAAAATTGGGATCGTGTGTATAATGTTGTATATCCTACCTTTTTTCATTTTATGTAATATTTTATTAAATTACAAAATTATCAGTAATGAGTACAATATGCATTAGCAGATTTGGGATGAATGCAATTGACTGTGGGTAAGCAACAGATCAAACTGTTAAATGCAGAAGTGCATGGACATTCTAAAATATGATAAACCAGCTATGGAATTTACTATGCTCTACAGAAGGATGGAGAAGTGTAGTTAATATAATTTTGAATTAAATGGAGATTCAGAGAATTTCAGTGTACCTAGTTTATCTGTATTGTCCTTTTCTACCTCTCTGCTAAATAAGTTTGCATCTCCATACAAATAGGCCTTAGAATAATTTATCTTTTAAAATTTTTTTTAATGAACCCTTTCTTGGACCTGTGTCCTTCTTCTCCTTTTGTTTTTTTTTAAAATAAAAATAGTTTATTTAAAGACAAATATTGTCAATAATAGTACAGGCAATATGACAGACAATAATTATTAAGATGTTACTCAACAGAAATGTTGAAGTAATGCCATATATTTAAGCAATACATTTTTGCCTAAACAACTTTAAATTTGTTGTATCCTATGCTCAGCTTATTTCAAATGGGGACTGAACATATGACTTTTTATTTCACTCCTAGTGGTATCCACACAATATGTGTGTTTATATTTAAGGTAAGTAGTAGAAGGTAGTAATAACTGATGTTGTCATACAGTTTGGGTTTTTGTATGTCTTTGGCAAATGTATTCTAATATAGGTGTATAAAAATATATATGGGAGCAAAGTAACCTGAAAGCAATGTCATTACTGCTGAAAATTGGGTTTTATGAGGGAGCAAAGAAACCATTATAATAAAAACAATGTTTGTACTAACAAATAAATAAATAAATAAATAAATAATAAGGGGAGCAAATCTTAAATTAAATTTACTTTGAAATGTTAGTGATCAATGAAAGGGAAGGGCAAGGAGTATGGTATGCATAATCATACTTTTTCTGTTTTTTATTCTTTTTCTGTTCTCTATTTGTTTCTTTTTAATTTCTTTTTCTGAATTGAGGCAAGTGTTCTTAGAAATGATGAATATGTAATTAAGTGAAGATATTGAGAATTACTGATTATCTATGTAAAATGGAATGATCACGTGTTAATGTTTTCGTGTGTTTGTTGCTTCATTTTTTTCAATGAAAAAATAGATAAATTTTTTAAAACATCAGTTTTATTTGGAAATGCTAGTGGCCAATGAAAGGAAGGATGAGGGGTCTGGAATGCATACATTTTTGTTATCTTTTTATTTCTTCTTCTGATCAGATTCAAATGTTCCAAGACATGATCATGATGATCAATATGCAACCACGTGATAATCTTCTGAATCCCACATTGTATCCACAGAATGGAATGATCAAAAGAGGAATGCTTGCATTTGTTTGGTGATTTTTGATATTTAAAACAAGGAAATGAAATAGGAAAAACCAAATAAAAACTCACAGGGGTCACAGTCCCTCCATCACTAAGGTGTGTAGCGGTCAGCGGGGGTGGGGGGAGGCTCATGGGTAGGTGGAGCTGAGCAGAAGGCAATGCCCACTGCCCAGCAGCCAGTGCCACAGTGTGGTCACAGCCACTGCAGTTCAGGGAACCCCAGGGAGGCTCTGGTGCCACCACTAAACTTGACATCTTGATACATTTTGCTCACTATCATAAAACCAGCCCATGATTTAGTACTATACAGTTATGTGAAGTATTCAAGTTGAGGGAGATGTATTTTTAGACTTATATGTCTCTGATCTCCTGTTACCTGCCTGGCAATAAGTTCTTTCTCTTATGAAATACTGCCCATCTCAGGAAGGGTTTGGCCATTTCAACAAATTAGGCAGTGAACTCAGCAATTTCACTGGTATTAATTTGGCAACCCCAGAAAGTTCCTAAGAGGAGAGGGTATCTAAATGCTCAACGTTCTGGAGCACTACAATGCTGCATGAGCATTGGAATCAAGCCTCTTGTGGCTGTTACACTGTTTTAGACTAGCAGCTTTGCAACCAAATTTTTCTCTCTTTGTCCACAAACAAGAACCTTGGTGCCTTAATAAGATACATATAGAGAAAATATTTCTGGTTCTAAGTCTGGAAGTCAGATGGGCTGAGTGGGTCACCCAGTAAAATTAGATCAGGAAGTCAGAATAGAATTTTGACTCCCCTGGAGCTGGGAATGAGACATGGATCCAGCTTTAAAAATTACCTTGCTTTTAGTATGCCTCTATACCTTTTTGTTTTTGTGTACTACTATGGATGTGGTTCAAATCCATGACTTCAATTTGCCTTTTGATTACACTTCTAAAAATAATTAATCCAAAAATTTTTATTAAATTAAACCAATTTTATTAATTTAATGAAATAATCTTTATGAAGCCTGATTACCTGTTAATTGGTGTGTGATATAGGTATAATAAATGTTTATTTACTCTTTAATCACTAATCATTGCATTTAATTTCATTGTCAATTAAATGACACCATGAAGCACAGGAATATATGTGTTAGGGGTGTCTCAGAAGGAAAAAAGAAATAAAAGGGACAGAAAGACTAATGGATGAAATACTTACTGAAAACTTCAATCTCTTATGAAAAACATAAAATTACAGATCCAAGAAGGCAACATGTCCTAAAAAAAATCCACATAAATCTCCACAAAGACACTTATTAATTATATTGTCAAATATAAAGGACAAACAGAGAATCTGAAAGTAGGAAGAGAAAATTGATCCATCATGTACAGGGTAAGCATGATGAGATTATGTGCAGATATGTCAGTAGAAGCCATGCAGATAAGATGGCAATGATATGATCTATTTAAGATTATGAAAGAGAAAAACTGCTAACTAAAATTCCATTCCCAACAAAACTGTCATTCAAAATTGATGAAGAATTAAAATATTTTTAAACAAATAGTTACTTGAAGAGGTTGTGGCTAAAGGACCAGAGCTATGAGAAATACTGAATGTAGCCTTACAAGGAGTTAGAAAAACACAGGAGAGACATGTCAGGAGAAGAGTGTAGAAAGAAATCTGTCAGTAAGGGTAAAAAGAGAAAAAACTTATGACCTCTAAAATCCCAAAAACTAGATGTTAGCAGAAAGTACTGGCTTTATGGTTATAACATTAAATGTGAATGGATTAAAGTCCCCAGTCAAAAGATATAGACTGTAAGAATGGATTGCAAAACAGGACCAAACTATATGCTGTCTACAAGAGAATCAGTTTAGACCCAAGGACAGAAATAGATAGAAAGTGAAAGAATGAAAGAAGATATTTCACCCAATCAAAAATCAGTAAAGAGCACAGCTAACTATTTTAATACATGATATATTAGTCTTCAAATGAAAAACAATTAAAAGGGGCAAGAAAGACATTGTGCATTAATTATAGGAATAATTCATCAAGAATTCATGATAAAGATTATAAATATCTATACACAAATCCAGAGTGATGCCAAATACATGAAGCATGCACTGATAACACTGAAGGAAGAAGTAAGCCCTTTTACAAAATGGTTGGAATTTTCAATACACTGCTTTCAAGAATGGATAGAATATCTAGACTGAAAATAAGGAAACAGTGATTTTGAATAATACAGTAAATGACCTAAATAAGAAACATTTACAGAGAATTACACCTCACAACAGAAGGATACATTTCTCTCAGTTGTTCATGGATCATTCTCCAGGCTAGATCACACATTAGGTTTTAAAATAAGTTTCAAAAGATTGAAATTATACAAAACACTTTCTCAGATATAATGGAATGAAGTTGAAATTCATTAACAGGTGGAAGTCCTGGACATTCATAAATATATGAAGGCTAAACAACATTTTATTAAATAAGAAGTGGGTCAAGGAAAAAATTACATGAGAAATCAGTAAATATCTCAAGGACAGTGAAAATTAAAACACCAGCATTTCAAAACTCATAAAATGCAGCAAAGTCAGTGCTGAGAGGGAAATATAATGTCCTAAAAGCATATATTGAAAAGAAGAAAGAGCAAAAATTAAGTAATTAAATGCTTACCTGGAGAAACTAAAAAGAACAGAAACTAACTCCAAAGAAGACAGAAGGAAAGAAAGAACAAAGAGTAGAGATAAATAAAAGGAGTTGAGAACATAAATAGAATTGTGAGAATCAACTAAGCCAGAAGTGGGTCCTTTGAGAAAATAAAAAGAAAAGAATTGTTGGACCTTTAGCTAGTTTACTAGTTTGAAACTGTTATGTACCCCCAGAAAAGCCATGTCCTTTTATTCTTAATCCAATCTTGTGAGGGCAGACCAATTATTTAAGGTATGAGGGAACCATCTTGGAAAAAGCTTAAGAGCCATGAGAGCCAGGAGATTCCTTGCAGCTTTTTGGAGATGAAGAAAAAGCTCTCCCCTGGCAGAGCTTCATGAAACAAGAAGTCTTGAGAGAACGCAGATGTCACCATGTTGACCATGTGTCTTTCCAGTTGAGAAAGAAACACAAAATATCATTGGCCTTCTTGAAACAAAGTATCTTTTACTGGATACCTTAGATTGGACATTTCTATAGCCTTGCTTTTAATTGGACATTTTCACTGTTTTAGAACTGTAAACTTGCAACTAAATAAATTCCCATTTTTAAGAGTCATTCCATTTCTGATATATTGCATTCCAGCAGCTTGCAAACTAGAACACACTACAGAAAAAAAGTCCAGGACCAGTTGGCTTCACATATGAATTCTGCCAAGCATTCAAGAAGGAATTAGTGCTAGTTCTGCTAAAACACTTCAAAAATTTGAAGAGGAGGACAAACTAAGTATCTTATTCTATGAAGCCAACATCACCCATACGAAAGCCATAAAGTGACACTACAAGAAGAGAAAATTAAAGATCAATTTATTTAATATATGTAGATTCAAAAATCATCAACAAAAATACTCATAAATCAAATCCAGCAGAACATTAAAATAATTATACTCCATGAGCAAGAGGGATTTATTGCAGATATGAAAGAGGAATTCAACAGAAGAAAAACAATGTAATATGGCACATCAAAAAATTCAATGCAGAAAAACATATGATCATCTTGATTGATGTAAAAAATGCATTTGATAAAATTCAATATACTTTCTTGGGAAAAATGGTTCAAAGGATAGGAATAAAAGAGAACTTATGAAACATGATAAAGGGAAAATATGAAAAACCCCAGCTAGCATCATACTCAGTTAGGAAATGCTGAAGGTTTTCCCTCTGAGACCAAGAACAAGACAAGGATGCCTACTACCATCACTGTTATTCAACATTGTGCTGGAAATTCTGCCTACAGCAATTAGACAAGAAAAAAAACAAAAGATATACAAATTGGAAAGCAAGAAATAAAGCTTTCATTGTTTGCAGATGTCGTGATAATATATGTCAAAATTCCTTAAAAATCTACAGCAAAGCTATTAGAGTTAATAAATGAATGCAGCAAAGTAGCAGGGAACAAGATCAGCATCCCAAAATCGGTAGTGTTTCTATACATTTGTAGTAAGCAATCTTAAGAGGAATCAAGAAAAAAAAATTCCATTAACAATACCAAAAAAAACAATAAAATATTTACAAAAAAAATTGACCAAGCCTCCAAAAGACATAAACAAAGGAAAATGATAAGAAATTTCTAAAATAAATCAGAAATAAACAAAATAAATGAAAGGACACACTGTGTTCATGGATTGGAAGACTAAATATAGTTAAGATATAAATTGTACCCTAATTAGTTTATACTTTCAATGAAGTACCAATTAAAATCACAACAACATGCTTTCCTGAAATATAAAAATCATAAATCAAATTTATTCATAAGGGACAGTATCTTGAAAAAGAGGAATGAAGTGGGAGGTTTCATACTACCTGACTTTTAAGCATACTACTAGGTACAGTGATCAAAGCAGTATGACACTGGCATGTAGAAATACTAACCAATGGAATTGAACTGAGTATTCAGAAATAGACCCTATCATCTGTATATAAATGATCTTTCATGAGGCTATCAAGCCAACTCAAATGGAACAGAGCAACCACTTCATTAAATGGTCCTTGGAAAAATGGATACCCACAAACAAAAAATGAACAAGGACTCCCTATCTTGCACATTATACAAAAACTAAGTATCAAAGCTCTAAAAATTAGAGCTAAGACCATAAAATGTTTAGAAAAAATGTAAGGAAATATCTTACAGATTTTGTTATAGGAGGTGGGTTTGTAGAACTTTTGCCCAAAGTCATTAGCAATGAATAAAGAAATATCTAAATGGAATTTCTTCAAAATTAAAACTTACAACACAACAACAAAAACAAAAAACAAAGGAACCCAATTTAAAAATGGACAAAAACATGGACAGATATTTTTTCAGAAGGGTAAATACAAATGGCTTAAAAACATATAAAACATGCTCAACCTCACTCGCTATTATGAAAATGCATATCCAAACCATATCACCTCACACCTAATAGAATGGATATTATTTTTAAAAAAAACAGAAAACAGCAAGTGCTGGAGTGAATGTGGAGAAAAAAGCACACTTATTCATGTGTGTGGGAACACTGAATGATGTAAACACTCAAAAGCAGATTGGCTATTCCTAAGAAAGCAAAGTATGGAATTGTTATATGATCCAGCAATCCCATTCCACATTTTCACACCACTGTTTGTAGTGGCATTACTCATGGTTGTCAAGAGATGGAAACAGCCCAAATGTCCATCAGTTGGCAAGTGGCTAAACAAACTTGTACATACATATGATGGATATTTTATGCAGCTAAAGGACAGACTAAAGTCATGAAACTGCAACAATGTGGATGAACCTCGATGACATATGCTAAGTGAATCTAGCCATATACAAAAAGACAAATTCTGTATTGTCTTATTATCAGGAATTAATATTAATGAGTTTACTTTGAGGGTTAAATTTAAGAACACAGGGTATCAGGAGAAAGAAAGAGGGTAGAGATTTGGCATTTGATGAGGAAGGAGTACAGAACATTCAGCAGGAAGGAGAACAGAATGTTCAACAGAACTGATTGTAAAAATCCAGATATTGATAGCACAGTACTATTTGGTGGTAGCACAATATTGTAAGTACTCTGAACAAAACTGAGTGAGAGTATGGTTGAGGGAGGAGGGCTGTTGTCGTGTATGACAACAGAAGAAAAAATAGAGGGGTAAGGACTGGGAAAGTATAGTCAACCATTGCCTAGAGTGAGCAATGATGGTGATTAAATGGATAGCTATGCAAATATGTAGGATAACAAATGAATGTCCATATTGCAAGGTATTGAAAACGGGATGGCACATGGTGAAAAATACAGTCAGTTGAAATGAACTCTCTAGTTAACAGTAAAATCATAATATCCATCCATTGAATGTAACAACAGCAATATGACAAAGCTAATGTCAATAACCAGGGGATATGAGGGAGGGGTATAGGATACTTTGCAAAGGAAATGGAAACTCTTAGATTGTGCTGGTAAGACCAAGGCCATGTGATTATAACAGAACCATTGAATTTTACTTATGTTGTGTTGTATGATGTGTGAACAAAACTAGTTAAAAATGAACTAAGAGATGCAAATGCTGGAAAAAATTTGGAGAGAGAGATGGACATATTCCCTGTGGTTAGAATAGTAATGTGGTGCAACCAATCTAGAGAACAGTGACTCCACAGGAAGCTAGGTGTGAGTTGCCATGCCTGCAACCCTGTATTAGATGTACACTTTGAGGACCTAAGAGCATGGACATGAGTGGAGATTTGCACATTGGTGTTTCTCGTGGCAATGTTTATGTTTTGTAATGGATGGAGATAGCCCAAAAGTGACATCCCAGGTCCTGTGCCCCAACCTCCACACTACACCACCAATGCACTCAGCCAATCTCTGCTAGTTTGAAGGAACTATTTGCCCCAGAAAACCCATGTTATAAACTTGATTCAATCTTAGGTTTTGTTCTATTTTGTGTGAATAAAACTGCTGAAAAATGAACTGAGAGATACAAGTGCTGGAGAACATTTGGAGAGACAGATAAACTGATACCCTGTGGTTAGGGAAGTAATGTGGTGTAACTTTTTGATTAGAGATTTAACTCCACCTATTTCAGGTGGATCTTGATTAGTTTACTGGAATCCTTTAAAAGAGTAAACATTTTGGAGAGAGTCAGAGCCTTCAGAGAGAGAGCCAACAGAAACTTCAGAGCAGAACTCACACAGAAGCAGACATTTGGACAACAGAGACACAGATGTTTGGACATATATTAAGCCCAGCAGACATCACCATATGATGTTAAGCAAGCCAGCACTGAAGAGAACTGAGGGAAGCCAAGAGATGAAAGCCAGCCCCAGAGAAGAAAAGTGAGGAACCCTCAAAGGAACAGAGGCTAAAACAACATAGCCCAAAAGCAAGGGATCAGCAGATGCCAGTCACATGACTTCTCAGCTGACAGAGATGTTCTAGACCCATTAGCTTTCTCGAGTGAAGGTAACTTCTTGTTGGTGCCTTAATTTGGACACTTTTACTTTCTTATAACTGTAAACATGTAATTTATTAAATTCTTCTTTGAAAAAACCATTCCATTTTTGGTATACTGCATTCCAGCAGCTTTCAAACTAATACACTGCCTATGCCTACACCAGTGCACACTGTAGCATATGCATAACTGCACATCTGAATCCTGGCCTCCTGTGACCAACACACTCAAGTCTGCCCCACCCTGTTGCCACATACTCCCAAATATGAATGCTGCCCCTGCAGCCTATCTCCTGCAATGCCTTCCCTCTACATCCAACATGCCACACACTGCCCTAAATCCCTGAGCCCTGTATGCACTTCATCCAACCACCCCTGACTTTCTGGCCAACATCCCATACACCCAGACACCAACCCTCACCATGCATAGCCCTAGGACACATCCTGTAGCTGGACCTCACCCCATGCCCTGCACACCACCATATACCTACCCAAACCCTGCCCCATGACCCACACACCCACAAACTGTCCATTGCACCCTACTCAAGCCACATTGTTCCATGACCCTCACACCCACACTCACACACTGTGTCCTGTGCCACAATTAAACCACAGCCCAAGTCCCTGTACCTTCATTTCCTGCCCACTGGGCCAGAAAGTTTATATCATTGACAAGTCTAGCCAGTGTGCATTTCTGATTGACTGTGTACAATAGCAGCTGCCATAACTAGTCCCACAACCCCAGGTAATTCCAAGGATGGATCTGGGGAACACCAGCCTAATCAGGCCCACAAGAAATATCTCCAGTGAAGTGCACACTGCCTAACCACCAGCTATGGTGTTGATAGCTTAATGCCCACATCAGGATGAAGGGACTTGGCTAGAATTGTACCGGGTCTCCATCTGTCTCATAGGGATGCTGTAATTGGAGAAAGGCAGTCCTGTGGGGAAGATGAGGCCCAAGACCACCATCTGCTGGTAAGAAACAGAAAGTGCAAACTGGCACACTGTCTAGCTTTGGAGAGCCACAAGTTGAGGGGCATCCCCTGCCTGAGTTTTGGAACTTGATTTGGCCAGGAAATACTAATAAACCAACACCTAAAGGAGAATTTCAACACAAATTCAAGCAAATGTAAAACCTCATACTACTGAGGGAAGTCAGCTTCCATGATAACTCTATCAAGACAAATAAATGACTCAAAATCAACAGAAAATCACCAAGCTTATGAAGATACAGACAGATATTTTCCAATGAAAAAATTGAAATACCATAGGAGACACAGACTTTGGGACAACTAATAATGATGCTCATACAACTCTCCTAAAGAAATACAGTGGGTTGGGTAATGGCATATAGGATAACAAGAGGAAACTACAAGGGCATAAAGAAAAAGAATGAGTGGGGAAAACGGCAGATACCATAGAGATTAAAGAGATGGTAGACCAAATTTAAAATATACTAGAGATGCACAACAGCAGATTTGAAGAGGTAGAAGAAAGAATAAGAGAATTAGAGGACAGAGAAATTGAATCTAAATGTACAAAAGAAAAATGGCAAAGCAGATGGGCAAACTTGAATTGGATCCCAGAGAAATAATGAACAGCATGTACAGCACAAATAATAGAATCATCAGTGTCACAAAAGAAGGAGAGAAGAGTAAGAGCTAAGAAGATTGCAGAAGTAATGGGGGAAATATTCCCAACCCTTATAAAAGACACAAGTATGCAAATCAAAAAAAAAATTAATAGGACCTAAATAGAATAAATCCAAATGGGCCTACTCTCAGACACATACAAATCAATCTGTCAAATGTTGAAGAGGAGGAGAAAATGCCAAAAGGAGAAAGAAGGAAGCAACTCACCACATAAAAAGGAAATCACAAAAGACTGAGTGTGGATTATTTAACAATAAACAGGGAGGTGAGAAGATGGGTCTTTGATATATTCAACATCTGCAATGAGAAAGACTTCCATCCCAGAATTCTGTAACCAGTCAAATTGTCCTTGAAGAAAGTAAGGGAGTGACCAAAATTTTCAATGACAAAGTCTGAGAGAAATTTTTGACAAGAGATGTCCCTAGAAGAAATACTAAAGGGGTTCATTAGGTGAAAATAAAGATGGGGTTGGAGGACTGGAGAGGGGCACAGAATTGAATAGTACCAATAAGGGTAACTTTAAGGATAAAAAGAGAAAGAGGGAAAAGGATATAAAGATTTAACCAATATAAATCAAAGAATAAGATGGTAGATTCAAGAAGCACTTTTAGAGTAACAACTTTGAATATTAACAGCCTAAATTCACCAATTGTAAAGTATAGATTAGCAGAATGGATTAAGAATATGATTCAGTGGAAGATGGCGGCTTAGTAAGACGCGCGGATCTTAGTTTCTTCTCCAGGACACCTACTAGGGGAGTAGAAACGATACAGAAAGCGCCCAAAGCCACAACAGAGATAAAAAAAGACAGCGTACTCCATCCTGGAACAGCTGGCTGGCTGAGAGAAGCAGCTCGGGTGAGATCGCCGAGGCGCGCGGGCCTTACCGGGCGGGGTGGCAAGCGGCCGGAGTTACTCCCTTCCCCCTTCCCGGGCTGGCTGGGAGAATTGGAGAGGCGGTCCCCTGAAACAAAGACGGCTGGCACCCACACCACCCGCAGCCCCCGGACCAACTGAGAGAATTGGATCGGAAACCCCCAGGCCGCGGAGAACGGTGACGGGTGGGGGAGGCCCCTTCCAAACCCGTGACTCCCGGGGAACGTGCACTCTCTCGGGCGGGCCGCTGCCGCTGGCGCCCTCCCGCCACGCTTGTTGCCCAGGGCTGACTAGGAAATTCGGACGGGCTCTTTCCCTGGCTGCGGCGACCAGCAACCCTCCCTGCGTTCGGACCCAGGGCCGGCTCAAGCCGCTTAGGCTAGCGAACCCCCAGGACGGCGAGAGTTTTCCAAAGTTTAAGGTCCCACAGCACCTTTTACTGGTGGGACCCGCAGACAAACGTGTGCCACGAGCGCCACCTACTGGGCAGGATAAGAAAAACAGAACCCAGAGATTTCACAGAAAAATATTACAACCTTGCTGGGTCCAACACTAAGAGAAATCTGAATAAATGCCCAGACGCCAGCAGCAGAAGATAACTGTCTACGCTCAAAAGATTGAGAATATGGCTCAGTCAAAGGAACAAACCAATAGCTCAAATGAGACACAAGAGCTGAGACAACTAATGCTGAATATACGAACAGAAATGGAAAACCTCTTCAAAAATGAAATCGATAAATTGAGGGAGGACATGAAGAGGACATGGGCTGAACATAAAGAAGAAATAGAAAAACTGAAAAAACAAATCGCAGAACTTATGGAAGTGAAGGATAAAGTAGCAAACATAGAAAAAATAATGGATAGCTACAATGATAGATTTAAAGAGACAGAAGATAGAATTAGTGATTTGGAGGATGGAACATCTGAATTCCAAAAAGAAACAGAAACTATAGGGAAAAGAATGGAAATATTTGAACAGGGTATCAGGGAACTCAAGGACAATATGAACCGCACAAATATACGTGTTGTGGGTGTCCCAGAAGGAGAAGAGAAGGGAAAAGGAGGAGAAAAACTAATGGAAGAAATTATCACTGAAAATTTCCCAACTCTTATGAAAGACCTAAAATTACAGATCCAAGAAGTGCAGCACACCCCAAAGAGATTAGACGCAAATAGGCGTTCCCCAAGACACTTACTAGTTAGAATGTCAGAGGTCAAAGAGAAAGAGAGGATCTTGAAAGCAGCGAGAGAAAAACAATCCGTCACATACAAGGGAAACCCAATAAGACTATGTGTAGATTTCTCAGCAGAAACCATGGAAGCTAGAAGACAGTGGGATGATATATTTAAATTACTAAAAGAGAAAAACTGCCAACCAAGACTCCTATATCCAGCAAAATTATCCTTCAAAAATGAGGGAGAAATTAAAACATTCTCAGACAAAAAGTCACTGAAAGAATTTGTGACCAAGAGACCAGCTCTGCAAGAAATACTAAAGGGAGCACTAGAGTCAGATACAAAAAGACAGAAGAGAGAGATATGGAAAAGAGTGTAGAAAGAAGGAAAATCAGATATGATGTATATAATACAAAAGGCAAAATGTTAGAGGAAAATATTATCCAAACAGTAATAACACTGAATGTCAATGGACTGAATTCCCCAATCAAAAGACATAGATTGGCAGAATGGATTAAAAAACAGGATCCTTCTATATGCTGTCTACAGGAAACACATCTTAGACCCAAAGATAAACATAGGTTGAAAGTGAAAGGTTGGGAAAAGATATTTCATGCAAATAACAACCAGAAAAGAGCAGGGGTGGCTATACTAATATCCAACAAATTAGACTTCAAATGTAAAACAGTTAAAAGAGACAAAGAAGGACACTATATACTAATAAAAGGAACAATTAAACAAGAAGACATAACAATCATAAATATTTACGCACCGAATCAGAATGCCCCAAAATACGTGAGGAATATACTGCAAACACTGAAAAGGGAAATAGACTCATATACCATAATAGTTGGAGACTTCAACTCACCACTCTCATCAAGGGACAGAACATCTAGACAGAGGATCAACAAAGAAATAGAGAATCTGAATATTACTATAAATGAACTAGACTTAATAGACATTTATAGGACATTACATCCCACAACAGCAGGATACACCTTTTTCTCAAGTGCTCATGGATCATTCTCAAAGATAGACCATATGCTGGGTCACAAAGCAAGTCTTAACAAATTTAAAAAGATTGAAATCTTACACAACACTTTCTCGGACCAAAAAGGAATGATGTTGGAAATCAATAATAGGCAGAGTGCCAGAAAATTCACAAATACGTGGAGGCTCAACAACACACTCCTAAACAACGACTGGGTCAAAGAAGAAATTGCAAGAGAAATTAGTAAATACCTCGAGGTGAATGAAAATGAAAACACAACATATCAAAACTTATGGGACGCAGCAAAGGCAGTGCTAAGAGGGAAATTTATTGCTCTAAATGCCTATATCAGAAAAGAAGAAAAGGCAAAAATTCAGGAATTAACTATCCATTTGGAAGAACTGGAGAAAGAACAGCAAGCTAACCCCAAAGCAAGCAAAAGGAAAGAAATAACAAAGATTAGAGCACAAATAAATGAAATTGAAAACATGAAAACAATAGAGAAAATCAATAAGGCCAGAAGTTGGTTCTATGAGAAAATCAATAAGATTGATGGGCCCTTAGCAAGATTGACAAAAAGAAGAAGAGAGAGGATGCAAATAAATAAGATCAGAAATGGACGAGAAGACATAACTACTGACCTCACAGAAATAAAGGAGGTAATAACAGGATACTATGAACAACTTTACGCTAATAAATACAACAATTTAGAGGAAATGGACGGGTTCCTGGAAAGACATGAACAACCAACTTTGACTCAAGAAGACATGGATGACCTCAACAAACCAATCACAAGTAAAGAAATTGAATTAGTCATTCAAAAGCTTCCTAAAAAGAAAAGTCCAGGACCAGATGGCTTCACATGTGAATTCTACCAAACGTTCCAGAAAGAATTAGTACCAATTCTCTTCAAACTCTTCAAAAAAATCGAAGTGGAGGGAAAACTACCTAATTCATTCTATGAAGCCAACATCACCCTCATACCAAAACCAGGCAAAGATATTACAAAAAAAGAAAACTACAGACCAATCTCTCTAATGAATACAGATGCAAAAATCCTCAATAAAATTCTAGCAAATCGTATCCAACAACACATTAAAAGAATTATTCATCATGACCAAGTAGGATTCATCCCAGGTATGCAAGGATGGTTCAACATAAGAAAATCAATTAATGTAATACACCATATCAACAAATCAAAGCAGAAAAATCACATGATCTTCTCAATTGATGCAGAGAAGGCATTTGACAAGATTCAACATCCTTTCCTGTTGAAAACACTTCAAAAGATAGGAATACAAGGGAACTTCCTTAAAATGATAGAGGGAATATATGAAAAACCCACAGCTAATATCATCCTCAATGGGGAAAAATTGAAAACTTTCCCCCTAAGATCAGGAACAAGACAAGGATGTCCACTATCACCACTATTATTCAACATTGTGTTGGAGGTTCTAGCCAGAGCAATTAGACAAGAAAAAGAAATACAAGGCATCAAAATTGGAAAGGAAGAAGTAAAACTATCACTGTTTGCAGACGATATGATACTATACGTCGAAAACCCGGAAAAATCCACAACAAAACTACTAGAGCTAATAAATGAGTACAGCAAAGTAGCAGGTTACAAGATCATCATTCAAAAATCTGTAGCATTTCTATACACTAGTAATGAACAAGCTGAGGGGGAAATCAAGAAACGAATCCCATTTACAATTGCAACTAAAAGAATAAAATACCTAGGAATAAATTTAACTAAAGAGACAAAAAACCTATATAAAGAAAACTACAAAAAACTGCTAAAAGAAATCACAGAAGACCTAAATAGATGGAAGGGCATACCGTGTTCATGGATTGGAAGACTAAATATAGTTAAGATGTCAATCCTACCTAAATTGATTTACAGATTCAATGCAATACCAATCAAAATCCCAACAACTTATTTTTCAGAAATAGAAAAACCAATAAGCAAATTGATATGGAAGGGCAGGGTGCCCCGAATTGCTAAAAACATCTTGAGGAAAAAAAACGAAGCTGGAGGTCTCACACTGCCTGACTTTAAGGCATATTATGAAGCCACAGTGGTCAAAACAGCATGGTATTGGCATAAAGATAGATATATCGACCAATGGAATCGAATAGAGTGCTCAGATATAGACCCTCTCATCTATGGACATTTGATCTTTGATAAGGCAGTCAAGCCAACTCACCTGGGACAGAGCAGTCTCTTCAATAAATGGTGCCTAGAGAACTGGATATCCATATGCAAAAGAATGAAAGAAGACCCATCTCTCACACCCTATACAAAAGTTAACTCAAAATGGATCAAAGATCTAAACATTAGGTCTAAGACCATAAAACAGTTAGAGGAAAATGTTGGGAGATATCTTATGGATCTTACAACTGGAGGCGGTTTTATGGACCTTAAACCTAAAGCAAGAGCACTGAAGAAGGAAATAAATAAATGGGAACTCCTCAAAATTAAACACTTTTGTGCATCAAAGAACTTCATCAAGAAAGTAGAAAGACAGCCTTCACAATGGGAGACAATATTTGGAAATGATATATCAGATAAAGGTCTAGTATCCAGAATTTATAAAGAGATTGTTCATCTCAACAACAAAAAGACAGCCAACCCAATTACAAAATGGGAAAAAGACTTGAACAGACACCTCTCAGAAGAGGAAATACGGATGGCCAAGAGGCACATGAAGAGATGCTCAATGTCCCTGGCCATTAGAGAAATGCAAATCAAAACCACAATGAGATATCATCTCACACCCACCAGAATGGCCATTATCAACAAAACAGAAAATGACAAGTGCTGGAGAGGATGCGGAGAAAGAGGCACACTTATCCACTGTTGGTGGGAATGTCAAAGGGTGCAACCACTGTGGAAGGCAGTTTGGCGGTTCCTCAAAAAGCTGAATATAGAATTGCCATACGACCCAGCAATACCATTGCTAGGTATCTACTCAAAGGACTTAAGGGCAAAGACACAAACGGACATTTGCACACCAATGTTTATAGCAGCATTATTTACAATTGCAAAGAGATGGAAACAGCCAAAATCTCCATCAACAGAAGAGTGGCTAAACAAACTGTGGTATATACATACGATGGAATATTATGCAGCTTTAAGACAAGGTAAACTTATGAAGCATGTAATAACATGGATGGACCTAGAGAATATTATGCTGAGTGAATCCAGCCAAAAACTAAAGGACAAATACTGTATGGTCCCACTGATGTGAACGGACATTCGAGAATAAACTTGAAATATGTCATTGGTAACAGAGTTCAGCAGGAGTTAGAAACAGGGTAAGACAATGGGTAATTGAAGCTGAAGGGATACAGACTGTGCAACAGGACTAGATACAAAAACTCAAAAATGGACAGCACAATAATACCTAATTGTAAAGTAATCATGTTAAAACACTGAATGAAGCTGCATCTGAGCTATAGGTTTTTGTTTTGTTTTGTGTTGTTTTGTTTTGATTTTACTATTATTACTTTTATTTTTTTCTCTATATTAACATTCTATATCTTTTTCGGTTATGTTGCTAGTTCTTCTAAACCAATGCAAATGTACTAAGAAATGATGATCATGCATCTATGTGATGATGTTAAGAATTAATGATTGCATGTGTAGAATGGTATGATCTCTAAATGTTGGGTTAATTTCTTTTTTTCCGTTAATTAAAAAAAAAAAGAGAAGGGATAATTGGAGATGAAGGGATACAGACTGTACAACGGGACTGGATATAAAAACTCAGAAATGGACAGCACAATACTACCCAATTGTAATGCAATTATGTTAAAACACTGAATGAAGCTGCATGTGAGGTATAGGTTTTTTGTTTTTGTTTTTTTTGTTTTTTTTTTCTTTCTATTATTGTTTTAATTCTTATTCTGTTGTCTTTTTATTTCTTTTTCTAAATCGATGCAAATGTACTAAGAAATGATGAATATGCAACTATGTGATGTTATTAAGAATTACTGATTGTACATGTAGATTGGAATGATTTCTAATTGTTTTGTTAATTCTTTTTTTTAATTAATAAAAAAAAAAATGAGGGAGTGAAGTGCATGGATGGTTCAGTGGTAGAATGCTTGCCTTCCATGCAGGAGACCCAGGTTTGATTCCTGGACCATGCACCCCCCCCAAAAAAAAAGTGAGGGAGAGATTTAAAATTTCACAAACAAACAAATGCTGGAAATTTGTTAACAAGAGACCATCCCTAGAAAAATTATAAAGGACTTCTGGAGAGGTCTGGAGGAGGGTACAGAACTGAAGAGTACCAGTAAGGGTAACGGAAAGGATAAAAAGAGATGGGGCGTGGGGAATTTATAGATCTGACAAAGAAAAACTAAAGGATAAGATGGTAGATTCAAGAACTGCCTTTACAGTAATAACTTTGAAGATTTTTAGCCCTGAATGCCTATATTAAAAAAGAAGAAAGAGCAAAAATCATGGACTTAACTGCTCACCTGAAGGATCGAGAGAAAGGACAGCACACTAATCCCAAAGCAAACAGAAGAGAAATAGCAAAGATTAAAGCAGAAATAAATGAATTTGAGAACAACAACAACAAAAACAATAGAAAGAATCAATAAAACCAAAAGCTCGTTCTTTGAGAAAAGCAATAACATTGTTGGAACCCAGGCTACACTGACAAAGATAAAAGGGAGAGGATGCAAATAAGCAAAATCAGAAATGAGAGAGGGGTCAATTACCATTACCATGGACCCTGAAGAATTAAGAAAAATCATGTGGATATGATGAGCAACTACACAACAATCAACTAGACAACTTAGATGAAATGGACAAATTCACAGAAACACATGCACAGCATACACTGACTCAAGAAGATATAGAAGACCTCTTTACTCAGAAGTAAAGAGATTCACTCAGTCACCAAAAATCTTCCTACAAAGAAAGCCAGACAGCTACACAGGGACATTTTACCAACCATTCCAAAAAGAACTAACACCAATCCTGCTCAAACTCTTCCAAAAAACTGAGGAAAAAAGGAATACTACCTAACTCATTTTATGAAGCATACATCACTCTAATACCAAAACCAGATAAAGATGTGCAAGAAAGGAAAACTACAAGCCAATCTCCCTAATAAATATAGATGCAAAAATTCTCAATAAAATACTTGCAAATCAAAAAAAAAAAAAGTACATTAGAGGTCAGCAGCTGTAAATAAAAGTTCAAAAATGTTTTAACTGCTCATCAAGTTTCAGAATGAAGACTTTAGAGCCTGTTGAAATTCAAAGAGCCTGGATCAGATTTTAAATGAAGTAGATTCTAAGATAAAATATATTATATATAAATAACGATATAAAATTCATGATACTTTAGCAAGGGATGAGAATCAAACACAAAGTTAGAAGTAAAGAAGTCAACTGGGATAAAGGATGGTACCTCAGCTTCTATGAAGAGATGCCAGCAGAACAATATTTTCAAATTTAATGCCTCAAAATACCCACCTCCAAAAGTACCTGTTTTGTTTCTCAAATAGATTTCAAATGAGCTGCTGAATTTGAGTGGAATGGCAAGAATGTGGAGATTCATGAACATGACAAGGGTGTAAAAGAGTATTTATTAAGCCTGGGGAATGGAATTGACCTGAAAGACCTAATGGGATTGTTTGAAATTTTTGAGAAATGTTCCAGATAACCTGGTGTCACAGCCTCATATACAGGGGAATAATTACAATGTAACTTATTAAAGAGTTTTATTCTGGGAACCAGAAACTTCAATCTAAAAGGGCCTATCTCTGCAGTAAAAATTGTTTCTGAGGGCCATTGCAGCTTGGAAACCTTCAACATGCCACTTAGGGGGTCTCAACTATTGGCAGTTATTACAGGGGGTGGTAGACACCTGATGCTAAGATACACCAGAAATAAGTATGCTACTAAACAGTAAAGGAACTTTAAGACTGAGTGTATCTGAAGGCCAGGACTGAATATAATGATCCCTGTGGCCAAATGCAACTCATGCTTGTACAGCCACAGGATAAATTCAAGCATCACTAAATATGACCTATTTGTGCCAAGGAAAACTAATTTGTTCATCTGAAAAACGTAGGTGGCATTTTAACCAACTTCTTATTCTGAATGGTAAAATAAATAGTTGATGCAGAGTGCTTTTAGGTAAGCTCAATAAAGATATTCAATTAACATGTTTATTTATAATAGCAGCAATGAATTGTTATTTAAGTTTTAGACAAATAATTTTTTCTGAATTCAGGGAATGATCAGTCAGGCCCTCTTTATGAGAAGTATGAATTTTATGTCTAACATATTGCATCAAATTAGAAAATGTTGAATTCAGTTTGAACACAATTATGTGGAAATGTGTGAATCCTGATTAAAATATCCCAATCATAGGCAACAGAACAATCCTTAAAGAGGAAAAGGAAAATTCATAATTTTTCAAAACTTTGAAATATTATCAAAGGTCTTCAAGTCAATTCCTTGAAAGAATAATTCCAACAAGATTAAAAACCTCATATGATGAATTCAGAAAATGTCAATATTATCTTGATAAATTCTACAATATTGATAAATCGGAACAGTTTATTAAAGTAGCTAAAAAGGGATAATCACAATAGAAGTCATAGTTTAAACTAAGTAATCAAATGACATTCTTAATTATTTTAGATATGAAACCTGGAAATAATTTTAATAAAATGGAAAATCTTTGAACTCATTTAATGGGTCCCCAAAGAGCATGGGACAAAAATATGCTTTGTATAATTGTTTATTTATGAAAATTCACTGTCATTGCTATGGCTTAGATTATGTCCTAAAAGATTTTTAACCTGAAAATAGTGTTAAGTCCTGACAAATTCAAACAAGTGGGGTCAAGCAATTCTCTTCTTTTGTCCCATCCTTGGCTATACCAGTTCAGTCCGTGACAGTGAACACTGATGGCTTTTGTTTAATCACCAATGAAACTACATCCGGAGGCTTCCAGCCACTGCCCAACTAATTGCTGGCATTTCTTGACTGGGAACTGACATCTTCAGAGTTCCTCAAATGCTTACAAGTGGTTTCCCTCAACATGATTTCCAAAACATGGGCATTAGTAAAGAACAAATGCCTAAATCAAAATATCTGTCATTTTTTCAACAGAGTTTCTGAGACATTTCACATGCCACATGTGATATACAATCCTGAGATAAGCAGAATTGATACCTGCCCTTCTGGAGTACATTTGGGTCAAGAGAGTTAAGAAAAATGTATTACTAGTGGTGCATACTTTGGTGAAATCACAGAGGTTGTATCAGGCTCTTGATAGGTAACATGGCTGGGTTTCAATATTCAAACAATTAAAACCTAGGTGAGTATCTAAAAGAAGGCCATACAAGGTATTGTTATCATAAGGAATCCCAGGAATAGATGACTGTGTGAACAAGTCACTAATGCAGTAAAGCCTATGGCCACCCCACAGAACAAGTTAGGTTATACATGTGCTGCTGAGATCAGGTACACACAAACTGCTTGAGAATAAATATGGCTCCAATGTCACCACATGACCTCCAAGGCCACCATTTCAGGTAAAGTAAGGAGTCAAAGTCTCTCTATGGGTAAACTGGCATAGTAGTAAAGCACTTATGGCCTAAATTCAGTAACTATGTGAGCTCATGGGTGGTTTTGAGACTGAAAATGTTTCATGACAATTCCAATCTTCCTGCTACTTTCCTGCCACATCACTACCCATCTGTCTCCCTGTTAAATAGTCTCAATGCTGTGGATCCCTGCAGGAGTGAGACTACAAAAAACATAGACTCATGATCCTAATTTAAGCAACTGCATCATATGCTTATAAAGATTCTCATCCAATTCTTCAAGAACAATCAGAGACTGAAAACACTCTGCCCTCCTGAAGAGGCACTGCATCCTGGTCTGAACCCTGCTGTGAAGAAAATATACTAGGCAGACCCATGAGAAAAGGTTACAAAATCTTGACTAGTATCATAATGAAGATGTAGGAGAAGATTGTGAAAATGGATACAGTTTCAGTATTGCCCTATTCCAAAAATCTTTACATGTTCAAGGTTTACATGAAAAGAAATGCAGATAACAAATATAAACAGATAATAAATGTAAACACAGATATTAGCATCCACACCTCATGAGAGAAAGCTTATAAAACTCTAAGTGGAAAATGAGTCTGTTAGTTTTCTGTTTTTCTAACATAGTCAAATTACCCAAATTTGATCAAAAGTGAGGATCACATAAGAAAAGGCAGATATCCAGGGTCATAACCAAGTTTCTATCTATTTACAAATAACTGATGAGAAAGTTATTGCAAAAAAGTTACTATGAAGGAAAAAGTGTAAAAATGGTGAGACCACGGACTGCTCAATTTGGGCAACCAATTCAAAGAAGAACTAAAGGATAATCAAAAGCATGAGAAATTGTGCACTAGAAGGTAGGTCCCAGCAGGTCCACAAAGCTCAGCAGTGAAATAACAATAGAGAGGGCTACCAAAAGGAGGATTGTCAGGTGAAAAAATTTAGATGTAATAGATTATAGCTTGAAATTAAAGGATTGGGATTAATTTTACAATTATTTTGCATATGGGATGATAATTGATTAGATGCAATGAAAGTGAAGAAAATGACATATTAAAACAGCAGCTGATTCCAGAATAATTTTTTAATGGAAAAAACCCTACAAAACAACAATAAAGGTCTTAAACCTCTTCAAAAATAATATAAACACTAATTACATTTAACAAGATTCATGATATATTTTGGGATATGGTTCAGGCTAGGAGTTGAGCAGGTAGAGTGTATAAATGAAAATACTCATTTGATATATGGAGGTATCTAAATATGAGTATAAATTTGGAAAGATAAAATTAAAAACAAAAAGATGGATAAAAACTGAAAAATACAAAGAAGCCTTAAAATAACTGAAAATACATACTTCTCAGAAATAAGGTTGAGGATGTGGAGAAATAAGATATGGGGGAATTCTTGTTTATTACACTATTGGTGGTTGTATTATTCAGTATCTCAACCTAAGACTATTTCATTTTGGTCCAACATCCAAAAGAAGGGAAACAGTTTTGGACAGCAAAAGTTCACTACCAAATGTTAACTTTTCTTGGTAACCATCTGCATTTTCTCTTCTAAGCAGAGATGCTTTTGGACATGAACAGGAGGAGACAGTGGTAGTATCCTCACTTTTCTGCATAGGTGTGGGAAGCTGAAGACAACTGAGAACCAATGCTGCTCATGCTTCAACAATCACATGAATCTCTGCAATCTTGTAAAATTCAATTTCTGATTTAGTAGGTCCATGGAGGACCCTTTGAAATTGCTTTTCTAGCATGCTCTTAAGATGTGTGAAACAAAGGGCATATGTACCTCACACTGAAAGTTGCAAGGTCCTTTTTTGGTCTGCACTTCTTTATGGAAGTGGTTTACAAACTTAAATGCATATTCAAATAATCTTGGGATCTTTTAAATTCTAAATGTTAATTTCAAAACCAAGGACAATTAAATCAGAATTTCTGGCAATGGATTCTTGATATCATAATAAAAGGAAGACAAATAATGTCAACGTGCAGAGGCCTTAAAATCCATTGTCTTAGAAGCAATAATTTTTTTTTTACATGAGCAGGCACTGGGAATTGAACCCAGGTCCTCGGGCATGGTAGGCAAGCATTCTTACCTGCTGAGCCACCGTGGCCCAGAAGCAATAATTTAATATGGGTGATGTTCTCACTTGAAATTGTGCAGCTCACAATATTAACAAAGACATCAGATTAGGAAGCTCCAATGGATCTTCTGTCCTCAGAAACAATGAATAAAAAGCATAAACTGTCAAAGTCGTATTTATCATAACAAATAGTCACAGGTTTACAGCAACCACATTGAAGGCTGAATCAAAAAGGTAACAAATGAGGAGAGACTTTACAGCATTTCTACTTAGCCCTATAATCCCACATCTCAAGTGTGGGATGTTTCTGAAGACAGCAACATCTAGTTCCAGTGTTCCCCAGAGGGGGCAGGGAGATTTAGATCTCAGGAAACCGTGCCTTTTTCATTTAACTTCTCAGGACATTTCTTGAAGGGTAGATGCAAGATTGTTGCCTTTCTTTGGTCTTAGAACTCTGTCATGGCAAAAACAGTGGCAAATTGGAGGATGGTCCTTGAAAACATTAGAATGAGAATGAGAATGAGAAATCTCTGCTGCCTGGGTAAGTAAATAATAAACACATGAAAATCCTGTCTAGAAAAGCTGAAGAGGCCTATTTTAGAGAATAAATATTTAGAAAAACTTGTTTTTAAGGGGAATCAAGAAAGCCAAGCATGTGTTTTGAAAACATTTGTGCTCATTCAGAAAAGGACCAAGAAGAACCTATGATGTCACATCAGTGTGATGATTAAACTTTAGCAAATTAGGAATTGAATACAAAGGTAGTTGTTTAAAGGGCCTAGCTAAGCATAAGGGAATACTCCAACAGAACCAATATACTAAGACAGGGAAAGGTGCTTAGTTTTACATGTGTGCTTTTCAGATGGAATGCTCTATGCATAGAGAACATATTCAAGTCTTTGTGAACACTCATGTTGGTGAAACCCACTTGAAAATGGTATCTTCAAATATTCTAAGGTAAGTCAGGGTCTGGACTCATTTGTGAATAGGATCTGTGAATATTCTTTGGCAAAATGGAATGAATTTGGGCTTGAACCCAATAGGAGATAGTTCATGTGCAAAGAAAATTGAACATGGAGATGGGAAGGAAAGAACCAGACATTGAAGCCAGAGAAGGGAGAGAGATCACCATGTGACAGGGGATTTCCATTATCACAATTCTACCAAGTATGACAGAAAACATGAACTTGCTGACCCTTTGATTTTAGTCTTCCAGCCTTCAAAATGGTGAGACAGTAAACGCATGTTGCTTAAGCCAGCATTTGTTATGGCAGCTCTGGTAAACTAAGACTGCTAGTATTAATGAATTTTTTTGTATGTGAAACCTCTTTTTCTCAATATGACTTGGAGACAATTGCTTATGTTATTGGGAACAAAATATATAAAATTTTAAGTTGTGACAATAATATAAAGACGTTTTGATTGTGCTATGTAAGACTATTATCAGTAATAGAGGACTTAATGCTATAAACCACCTAGGTCTAGGAGAACTATACAGAGCATGTCACAAAACAGAAGCAAGTATCCATTCTTTTCAAACTCACATGGGATATTCTCAAGATTAGACCATATATCTAGTTACAAAAGAAGTCTGTAAAATTTTTAAAGACTGAAACACACAAAGTATATTCCCAAAGAGTAATGAAATGAACCATAAGTCAGTAACATAAGGAAAACTAGAACATTTACAAAAGCGTGGAAATTAAATACATCCATTTAACAAACTGTGGGTGAAAAATCAATTACAAGGGATATTACAAAATATATTGAGATGAATGAAAATGACAATACAACATACTAACTTTGTGGGATGAAAAGAAAGCAGTGTTCAAGCAAATTGTATCTTGAAATCCCAACTTTAATAAAGAGAAATGATTCCTAATTAAGTATCTAACTTTACATGTTATGCATTGCACAGATCTATAAAAAAGGAGAGCAGACTAAGCACAAAGTTATGAGAAAGAAGAAAATAATAAAGATTAAAGTGGACAAACACAGAATGTAGAAGAGAAAACAAAAGACAAAACCAACAAAACCAAAACATGATTCTTTGAAATATCAATAAAATTACCAAGATTTCACCTCAACTGACAAACACCAGTAACAAAAATGAGAAATTAAAGTGGGGGATTGAATGAGGATCCTATAAATAATTATAATTCAACAAGCAAAATAGTGTGGATGGAAAAAATTCCAAGAAATAAACAAATTACAAAAATTGACTCAAGAAAATACAAAATATTTTAACAGAACCATAATAAGCAAAGAACTTAAATCAGAAACCAAAAACTTCCCCATGAAGAAAAAATCAAGACATCTTCACTGTTGAAATCAATAAAACATTTAAAGAAGAACTGGCACCAGTACTTTTCAAACTCTTCCATAAAACAGAATAGAAGATGTATTATATCCATACAATGGAATATCATTCAGCCAGAAATAAGAAAGAAGTAATCACATCATATAACAATGAACAAATAAACAAACATGCTAAGTTAATGAAGGCAGACCTAAAAGTTCACATATCTTAATGACTATTTATATGCAATAGCTAGTGTAGGTAAATCCATGGAGACAGAAAGATTAATGTTTAATTGGGTTTGATAGTGGTAGATATGGGGTTTCCTTTGAGGATACAAATATGTTTTGGTACTAGATAAAGCCAATGTACAACATTGTGAATATAGTAAATGCCACTGACTGTACACTTCAAAATATTTCATTTGGTGTTATGTGGATTCAGCTCCATCAAAAAAAAGGGATAATCACAAGTCAAGGAAATCCAATTTACCTTTGAAACATAAAACATATTTTAATGTATCCATGTGAATATGAACATTAACAGATTAAAATTTCAATTAACTTTTGTTTGTCATATTCACATCATGCAAAAAACCACACCAGAGTAAAAAAAGTGAAAAATACCAAATGAAGAAAAAAGCTCTAGAATTCCTTTCAAACGTTAAATTTGTAAATGAAATGACAATAAACTTATGTACTACAACCATGCTATGTGCTAGAATTTTCACTTAATTTCTGCTTATCAAATACAATTGTAGACAATAAAAAATGAAACACAAAAAGAAAAGAAAAACAAAGACAAAATCAAAAAATACAAAAAGCAACTATAAAATTATCATCAAATTTTGATAGAACAAACAACATTCATAACTTAAT
The DNA here is from genome assembly GCF_023851605.1 of Tamandua tetradactyla. Taxonomy (NCBI): domain Eukaryota; kingdom Metazoa; phylum Chordata; class Mammalia; order Pilosa; family Myrmecophagidae; genus Tamandua; species Tamandua tetradactyla. The sequence continues at coordinate 205,876 of NW_027518251.1, read as the reverse complement.
CAAGGGAGTGCTATTTGGCTTTTAACCTACCACATCCATCCTCCCTTCTTTATCCCAGGAACCTGTTTTATTTTGTTCACATCATTTTACATTCTGAAATTTCTTTATTTATTCATCTTTATGCCAGTTTAAAAGTATTATACATCCCAGAAAAGCCATGTTTTAATTCTGATCTAATCTTGTGGAAGCAAACATTTCTTCAAATATAATTCAATACTGTAGGGAACAAGTTTTGATTAAATTATCTTCACAGAGATGAAGCATGCCTAATTGTGGGTGCCACCTTTTTATTAGATGGAAGTGTAACTGCCCCATTTGGGGTGGGTTTTGATTAGTTTACTGAAGTCCTTTAAAAGAAGAAACATATTGCATAGAGAAAGAAATGACAGAAACTTCAGAGCTGACAGAGAAAGCAGATGTAGATGCTTGGAGAACAGTTGCTTCAGAGAATATAGACAAATGTTTGGAGATTCTTGGAGCCCAGCAGATGTTGCCATGAGATGTTAAGCAAGACAGAATCTGGAGAAAGCCAAGAGAAGCCAAGAGATTAAAACCAGCCCCAGAGCAGCAGTGAGGGACCCATGCATGTAGAGACTGAAAACAACAGAGCCCAGGAGCAAGGGACCAGCAGTTGCCAGTCACATGATGTTCCAGCCAGCAGGTGTTCCAGACAATTTGGTCTTTCTTGAGTAAAGCTACCCTCTTGTTAGCACCTTAATTTGGGAATTTTCATAGAATTATAACTGTAAACTTGTAACTTATTAAATTTCCCTTTTGAAAAGCTGTTCCACTTTTGGTATATTGCATTCCAGCAGCTTGCAAACTAACACAATCTTCCAATTATTGACATTTCCAAATTTATTTGAAGGAATTCTGGCGTGTTGTCTACAGGGTATCTAGTCAGTGTCATTGTCTCCTTTCTCTACCTCCAGCACTAAAATGATTTCTTACATGATAATCAAGTCAGAAACACTTATGAAAGAATTAAGGAATGTATGAATCTCTTTCCTGTCCTCCAAAATGGCCTTATATCCATATTATCCAACATCATATAGGGGTTCTAATTTTGTAATTTTCTGGCAAAGCCTATCAAGATGAAGAATGTGCATCCACAGAATGAATCCATAATTAGGTTTATCATATTTGTAATCAGGGTGTGACCCCTGGAATATAGCTCTTCTTAGATTTATTAATTGTTTTTAAATAGAATGCAAAATACAGGTTTATGTATGATGAAAATAAGCTGGGAAGTGTGGAAACTAGAGAGAAAAGCAAAGTGCTTTCCTCTGAAATCTTTTTGAGAAATTGGTTGACCTGTGTCTTAATATTTGGAGGACCATCTGAGTTCTCCAAGAGGTAAGTTGTGAGCATACCACATTCACCTATAATTTCATAAGCCCTGCTTATATTCAGACATTTGTTGTATCAAAGCAACTTTTACCTCATTATCTACATTTCCTATTTTTAATGAGTCCTTTTACCATTTGAGCTTTGAATCTGTTTCAGTATTTTTAACTGTCCTCTCCAAGATTCTATGCCTGTACTGTGCAATACTGTAAGCCCTAGATTTGAATTAGTGTTACATTTATATTGACTTAAAAAAAAATAAAACAAAACTTAAAGTTCAGCTCCTCAGAAACACCAGTTTTATCAGTCCCCTCCAAGATTCTAGATCTCTACTGTGCAATACCATAAGTACTAGTCTCAATTTGCTATTAAATTTACATTGATGCTAACACAATCAATTAAAGCTAAGATATAAGCTCCTCAATAGTGCCAGTCAAATTTTAAAATCTCATTATATACATGTGGGCAGTGGTTTCTGTAATGGATTGTGCAGAGATATATGCAGGGATGGAATACTATACTGCAGACAGCACTATTTTGACAAATTGTCTGCATATTAGTATTTCTTCTCTTTTTTATAAGTATAAAATAATTTACTTTCTCCTTCTCTCTTAATTGACTTCTATGTCTTTCTTCAAATGATATTTTCATTGTATTTGTTTTAACTTCATAAGGTAAGTATGCATATTGTTTAACTGGTATTTTCCACAAAATGAGGCAAAAATTATCCTGTAGTATTGATTTAATTTCATTCACCATTCAGATATACTGCTTTCATGTGTAAATTTCTTCTATACTTGTGGATTCCATTCTATCTTTAATATTTCTGAATTTTTGGATATATCAGATGTTGAAGATCAATAAATGTTTTGCTTTGATATATGATTGTTCTAATTTTCTAGCTACCAGAAAGCAATATACCAGAAAAGCAATGGCTTTTAAAAAGCAGAATATAAAAAGTTGCATGTTCACAGTTTTTAGGCTGAGAAAATTTCCCAATTAAAACAAGTCTATAGAAATGTCCAATCTAAAGCATCCTGGGAAAGATACTTTGATTCAAGAAGGGCAATGAACTTCAGAGTTCTTTTCTCAAATAGAAAGGCAGATGGTGAACACAGTCAGGGTTTCTTTCTTGTCTAGAAGGGCACATGGTGAACATGGCATGATCTGCTACCTTCCTCTCCAGCTCCATGGGAAGCATTTTTCTTCATTTCCAAAAGTCACTGGCAAGTGAACACTGCTTCATGGTTCTGTGGCATCCTGTCATCCTTCTTTCTCTCTCTGAATCTCCAGGTTTCTCCCAAATGTTTCCTCTTTTATACGGTTCCAGTAACCAAGACCCACCTGGTATGGGTAGAGACATGTCTCCACCTAATCCAGTTTAACACCCACTCTTGAGTGAGTCATATCTCTATGAAGATAATCTAATTAAAATTTCTAACACAAAGTACTACATAAGGATTAGAATAAATGGCTGCCTTTACAAAATGAGATTAGTATTAAAACATGACCTTTCTAGGGTACATACATCTTTTCAAACTGGCACAATGATCCAATATGAGAGGGTAGATTTGTAATTTATAATTTGAGATATTACTTCATTCATATTAAAGAGATTTTGTTTTCTACAGGATTTGTCTTTGTTTTTCTATCTATGCTTTGCTAGAAAGTAAGCAGAAAGGAAGAAAGAATTTTTTTGTTCAATTGTCCATTCTTTTCCCTTTAATACCTGGGCCAACACCAAGCCCATTTCTGCTACTGGGATTTAAGAGGAGCCACTTAATAGCATCTCATTAAAATACTGCATTATTGAGTAAAAGGAAGACAAATGACTGGTGAGTGGATAGTTGATTTTTTACTAACAGAGCTATTGGTAACACGTTTTAGTGTGGAAACAAAGAGATGCCTAACACTGAACTGCAGCACTAAGCAGATCTGTCCACAGAGACGAAGAGCTGGGAAATGACAAGCCGGCTTTCACATGACAATGAATGCTTTTATATATTAAAGTGGCATTGAGGATGTATAATATCTACTTTTGTTGGATCTTTAAGAGATTCAGATGGAGAGCCAGAACAGAGCATTCACACATCTTAAAGGCACCAAGGACTTAAATCACTACATTTGCTCTGTTGATAATTTGTATAATATTTTTTGTAGAAAATATTTTTCAATGAATGGCACTTGAATGATTTGGAAGCATTAAAAAGTTTGTAACATCTCCTCAAGGTCAAGAAGGTAGGTATGTTCTTTGTAATATATTTCATCTCCATCTCATCACATAGTTTCTATTGACTCCATACTGTAGTCTACTATGAAATGTGTTTACTTTGACTTCTTTCACTTAATATATGTCTTCATCACAGTCTACATTTTTATTCATCTATGGCTCGCTCCTACATGCAAAATTTCCTCTCCATCTTTTACTGTTATATTTTGAAAGAATGTATGTGTTTATATTATGAGCCATGATTGGGTTACCTGTGGTTTTGTAGACATTCTCCAGTATTTCATCAAGTTGGGGAAACTTTTCCCACTATTTGACTTATTTCTTTTTTTGTACTAACCCTAAATATTTGTATTTAAATTATAAATAGTGAGAAGGGGGATCCAAGATGGTGTCTTAGTAAGGTACATGCGTCTTAGTTCCTCCGACTCCAAATCAACTAATAGGTGAACAGAAACAGTACAAACCAACTCCCGGGGCTACAGCAGGGAATGGACACACAGCGTAACCAAGTCTGGGCTGGCTAGTCTGACTGCGAAACTCAGCTGCGGTGAGTGAGATCCCCGAGCGGCGGGCGATTTCCCGAGCAACCGCAGCTGCGGCGGTCCGAGCTAATCCCTCCCTCCTTCCGGGGCTGGCTGAGAGACTCGGAGAGACAAGCTTCCCAGCCAAGGCGGCCGGCGCCACACTTTTGCGGGCGGCTTTGAGTCCGCGACTACAAGTCTCGGATCAGAGGGCTATCCAAAGTCTGGGCTGGCAAGCCTGATTCCGAGTCTTGGCTGCGGTGAGACCCCCGAGCGGCCGCAGCTGCGGCGGTCCGAGCTAATCCCTCCCTCCTTCCGGGGCTGGCTGAGAGACTCGGAGAGACAAGCTTCCCAGCCAAGGCGGCCGGCGCCACACTTTTGCGGGCAGCTTTGAGTCCGCGACTACAAGTCTCGGATCAGAGGGCTATCCAAAGTCTGGGCTGGCAAGTCTGATTCCGAGTCTTGGCTGCGGTGAGACCCCCGAGCGGCCGCAGCTGCGGCGGTCCGAGCTAATCCCTCCCTCCTTCCTGGGCCGGCTGAGAGTATCGGAGAAGTAAGTTCCCCAAGCCGAGGCAGGCGGCGCCCTTCTTTTGCGGGCGGCTTCGAGTCTCGGCTTTAAGTCTGCGGCTACGAGTTCCGGATCAGAGGGCTATCCAAAGTCTGGGCTGGCTAGACTGACTGCGAGACTCGGCTGCAGTGAGACCCCCGAGCGGCGTGCGATCTCCCGATCAGCGGCAGCTGCGGTGGTCCGAGCTACTCCCTCCCCCCTTTCCGGGCTGGCTGAGAGTATTGGAGAAGCAAGTTTCCCAAGCCGAGGCAGGTGGCACCCCTCTTTTGCGGGCGGCTTCGAGGCTCTGCTTCGAGTCCGCAGATACAAGTCTCAGATAGGAGGGCTATCCAAGCCGCGGAAGCACCCCCCCCACGGGAGGCTTCCTGGTCCGGTGGGGAATCCCCCAGGCCCGCTGCAGCCCGCAACCAGCCACAGGGTCCCCTCAAGCCGCGGTAGCTGATGCCCCCACCACGCGCGGCCCCTGAACCAATGGAGAGATTTGGATCTGAAAGCCCCAGGCCACGGAGATCGGTGACTGGGGGAGACCCATTCCAAACACTTGAGACAAACGTGTGCCACGTGCGCCACGTACTGGGCAAGATAAGAAAAACAGATCCCAGAGATTTCACAGAAAAATCTTACAACCTTGCTGGGTCCAACACCCAGAGAAATCTGAATAAATGCCCAGACGCCAGCAGCAGAAGATAACTGCCCACGCTCAAAAGATTGAGAATATGGCCCAGTCAAAGGAACAAACCAATAGCTCAAATGAGACACAAGAGCTGAGACAACTAATCCTGAATATACGAACAGAAATGGAAAACCTCTTCAAAAATGAAATCGATAAATGGAGGGAGGACATGAAGAGGACATGGGCTGAACATAAAGAAGAAATCGAAAAACGGAAAAAACAAATCGCAGAACTTATGGAAGTGAAGGATAAAGTAGCAAACATAGAAAAAATAATGGATAGTTACAATGATAGATTTAAAGAGACAGAAGATAGAATTAGTGATTTGGAGGATGGAACATCTGAATTCCAAAAAGAAACAGAAACTATAGGGAAAAGAATGGAGAAATTTGAACAGGGTATCAGGGAACTCAAGGACAATATGAACCACACAAATATACGTGTTGTGGGTGTCCCAGAAGGAGAAGAGAAGGGAAAAGGAGGAGAAAAACTAATGGAAGAATTTTTCACTGAAAATTTCCCAACTCTTAAGAAAGACCTAAAATTACAGATCCAAGAAGTGCAGCGCACCCCAAAGAGATTAGACCCAAATAGGTGTTCTCCAAGACACTTACTAGTTAGAATGTCAGAGGTCAATGAGAAAGAGAGGATCTTGAAAGCAGCAAGAGAAAAACAATCCATCACATACAAGGGAAACCCAATAAGACCATGTGTAGATTTCTCAGCAGAAACCATGGAAGCTAGAAGACAGTGGGACGATATATTTAAAATACTAAAAGAGAAAAACTGCCAACCAAGACTCCTATATCCAGCAAAATTATCCTTCAAAAATGAGGGAGAAATTAAAACATTCTCAGACAAAAAGTCACTGAAAGAATTCGTGAACAAGAGACCAGCTCTGCAAGAAATACTAAAGGGAGCATTAGAGTCAGATACAAAAAGACAGAAGAGAGAGATATGGAAAAGAGTGTAGAAAGAAGGAAAATCAGATATGATATATATAATACAAAAGGCAAAATGTTAGAGGAAAATATTATCCAAACAGTAATAACACTAAATGTCAATGGACTGAATTCCCCAATCAAAAGACATAGATTGGCAGAATGGATTAAAAAACAGGATCCTTCTATATGCTGTCTACAGGAAACACATCTTAGACCCAAAGATAAACATAGGTTGAAAGTGAAAGGTTGGGAAAAGATATTTCATGCAAATAACAACCAGAAAAGAGCAGGAATGGCTATACTAATATCCAACAAATTAGACTTCAAATGTAAAGCAGTTAAAAGAGACAAAGAAGGACACTATATACTAATAAAAGGAACAATTAAACAAGAAGACATAACAATCATAAATATTTACGCACCGAACCAGAATGCCCCAAAATACGTGAGGAATACACTGCAAACACTGAAAAGGGAAATAGACTCATATACTATAATAGTTGGAGACTTCAACTCACCACTCTCATCAAGGGACAGAACATCTAGACAGAAGATCAACAAAGAAATAGAGAATCTGAATATTACTATAAATGAACTAGACTTAATAGACATTTATAGGACATTACATCCCACAACAGCAGGATACACCTTTTTCTCAAGTGCTCATGGATCATTCTCAAAAATAGACCATATGCTGGGTCACAAAGCAAGTCTTAACAAATTTAAAAAGATTGAAATCTTACACAACACTTTCTCGGACCATAAAGGAATGATGTTGGAAATCAATAATAGGTAGAGTGCCAGAAAATTCACAAATACGTGGAGGCTCAACAACACACTCCTAAACAACGAGTGGGTCAAAGAAGAAATTGCTAGAGAAATTAGCAAATACCTCGAGGCGAATGAAAATGAAAACACAACATATCAAAACTTATGGTTTCCCCTAAGATCAGGAACAAGACAAGGATGTCCACTATCACCACTATTATTCAACATTGTGTTGGAGGTTCTAGCCAGAGCAATTAGACAAGAAAAAGAAATACAAGGCATCAAAATTGGAAAGGAAGAAGTAAAACTATCACTGTTTGCAGACGATATGATACTATACGTCGAAAACCCGGAAAAATCCACAACAAAACTACTAGAGCTAATAAATGAGTACAGCAAAGTAGCAGGTTACAAGATCAACATTCAAAAATCTGTAGCATTTCTATACACTAGTAATGAACAAGCTGAGGGGGAAATCAAGAAACGAATCCCATTTACAATTGCAACTAAAAGAATAAAATACCTAGGAATAAATTTAACTAAAGAGACAAAAAACCTATATAAAGAAAACTACAAAAAACTGCTAAAAGAAATCACAGAAGACCTAAACAGATGGAAGGGCATACCGTGTTCATGGATTGGAAGACTAAATATAGTTAAGATGTCAATCCTACCTAAATTGATTTACAGATTCAATGCAATACCAATCAAAATCCCAACAACTTATTTTTCGGAAATAGAAAAACCAATAAGCAAATTTATCTGGAAGGGCAGGGTGCCCCGAATTGCTAAAAACATCTTGAGGAAAAAAAACGAAGCTGGAGGTCTCGCGCTGCCTGACTTTAAGGCATATTATGAAGCCACAGTGGTCAAAACAGCATGGTATTGGCATAAAGATAGATATATCGACCAATGGAATTGAATAGAGTGCTCAGATATAGACCCTCTCATCTATGGACATTTGATCTCTGATAAGGCAGTCAAGCCAACTCACCTGGGACAGAGCAGTGTCTTCAATAAATGGTGCCTAGAGAACTGGATATCCATATGCAAAAGAATGAAAGAAGACCCATCTCTCACACCCTATACAAAAGTTAACTCAAAATGGATCAAAGATCTAAACATTAGGTCTAAGACCATAAAACAGTTAGAGGAAAATGTTGGGAGATATCTCATGGATCTTACAACTGGAGGCGGTTTTATGGACCTTAAACCTAAAGCAAGAGCACTGAAGAAGGAAATAAATAAATGGGAACTCCTCAAAATTAAACACTTTTGTGCATCAAAGAACTTCATCAAGAAAGTAGAAAGACAGCCTTCACAATGGGAGACAATATTTGGAAATGATATATCAGATAAAGGTCTAGTATCCAGAATTTATAAAGAGATTGTTCATCTCAACAACAAAAAGACAGCCAACCCAATTACAAAATGGGAAAAAGACTTGAACAGACACCTCTCAGAAGAGGAAATACGGATGGCCAAGAGGCACATGAAGAGATGCTCAATGTCCCTGGCCATTAGAGAAATGCAAATCAAAACCACAATGAGATATCATCTCACACCCACCAGAATGGCCATTATCAACAAAACAGAAAATGACAAGTGCTGGAGAGGATGCGGAGAAAGAGGCACACTTATCCACTGTTGGTGGGAATGTCAAAGGGTGCAACCACTGTGGAAGGCAGTTTGGCGGTTCCTCAAAAAGCTGAATATAGAATTGCCATACGACCCAGCAATACCATTGCTAGGTATCTACTCAAAGGACTTAAGGGCAAAGACACAAACGGACATTTGCACACCAATGTTTATAGCAGCATTATTTACAATTGCAAAGAGATGGAAACAGCCAAAATCTCCATCAACAGAAGAGTGGCTAAACAAACTGTGGTATATGCATACGATGGAATATTATGCAGCTTTAAGACAAGATAAACTTATGAACCATGTAATAACATGGATGGACCTAGAGAATATTATGCTGAGTGAATCCAGCCAAAAACTAAAGGACAAATACTGTATGGTCCCACTGATGTGAACGGACATTCGAGAATAAACTTGAAATATGTCATTGGTAACAGAGTTCAGCAGGAGTTAGAAACAGGGTAAGACAATGGGTAATTGAAGCTGAAGGGATACAGACTGTGCAACAGGACTAGATACAAAAACTCAAAAATGGACAGCACAATAATACCTAATTGTAAAGTAATCATGTGAAAACACTGAATGAAGCTGCATCTGAGCTATAGGTTTTTGTTTTGTTTTGTTTTGATTTTACTATTATTACTTTTATTTTTTTCTCTATATTAAGATTCTATATCTTTTTCGGTTATGTTGCTAGTTCTTCTAAACCAATGCAAATGTACTAAGAAATGATGATCATGCATCTATGTGATGATGTTAAGAATTAATGATTGCATGTGTAGAATGGTATGATCTCTAAATGTTGGGTTAATTTCTTTTTTTTCCGTTAATTAAAAAAAAAAAGAGAGAAGGGATAATTGGAGATGAAGGGATACAGACTGTACAACGGGACTGGATATAAAAACTCAGAAATGGACAGCACAATACTACCCAATTGTAATGCAATTATGTTAAAACACTGAATGAAGCTGCATGTGAGGTATAGGTTTTTTGTTTTTGTTTTCTTTGTTTTTTTTTCTTTCTATTATTGTTTTAATTCTTATTCTGTTGTCTTTTTATTTCTTTTTCTAAATCGATGCAAATGTACTAAGAAATGATGAATATGCAACTATGTGATGTTATTAAGAATTACTGATTGTACATGTAGATTGGAATGATTTCTAATTGTTTTGTTAATTCTCTTTTTAATTAATAAAAAAAAAAATTACAGCCAACAAAAAAAAAAAAAAAAGATAGATATATCGACCAATGGAATCGAATAGAGTGCTCAGATATAGACCCTCTCATCTATGGTCATTTGATCTTTGATAAGGGAGTCAAGCCAACTCACCTGGGACAGAACAGTCTCTTCAATAAATGGTGCCTAGAGAACTGGATATCCATATGCAAAAGAATGAAAGAAGACCCATATCTCACACCCTATACAAAAGTTAACTCAAAATGGATCAAAGATCTAAACATTAGGTCTAAGACCATAGAACAGTTAGAGGAAAATGTAGGGAGATATCTTATGAATCTTACAATTGGAGGCGGTTTTATGGACCTTACACCTAAAGCAAGAGCACTGAAGAAGGAAATAAATAAATGGGAACTCCTCAAAATTAAACACTTTTGTGCATCAAAGAACTTCATCAAGAAAGTAGAAAGACAGCCTACACAATGGGAATCAATATTTGGAAACGACATATCAGATAAAGGTCTAGTATCCAGAATTTACAATGAGATTGTTCAACTCAACAACAAAAAGATAGCCAACCCAATTACAAAATGGGAAAAAGACTTGAATAGACACCTCTCAGAGGAGGAAATACAAATGGCCAAAAGACACATGAAGAGATGCTCAATGTCCCTGGCCATTAGAGAAATGCAAATCAAAACCACAATGAGATATCATCTCACACCCACCAGAATGGCCATTATCAACAAAACAGAAAATGACAAGTGCTGGAGAGGATGCGGAGAAAGAGGCACACTTATCCACTGTTGGTGGGAATGTCAAATGGTGCAACCACTGTGGAAAACAGTTTGGCGGTTCCTCAAAAAGCTGAATATAGAATTGCCATACGATCCAGCAATACCATTGCTGGGAATCTCCTCAAAGGAATTAAGGGCAAAAACTCAAACAGACATTTGCACACCAATGTTTATAGCAGCGTTATTTACAATTGCAAAAGATGGAAACAGCCAAAATGTCCATCAACAGATGAGTGGCTAAACAAACTGTGGTATATACGTACGATGGAATATTATGCAGCGTTAAGACAGGATAAACTTATGAAGCATGTAATAACATGGATGGACCTAGAGAACATTATGCTGAGTGAGTCTAGCCAAAAGCTAAAAGACAAATACTGTATGGTCCCAATGATGTGAATCGACACTCGAGAATAAACTTGGAATATGTCATTGGTAACAGAGTTCAGCAGGAGTTAGAAACAGGGTAAGATAATGGGTAATTGGAGCTGATGGAATACAGACGGTGCAATAGGACTAGATACAAAAACTCAAAAATGGACAGTACAATAATACCTAATTGTAAAGTAATCATGTTAAAATACTGAACGAAGCTGCATCCGAGCTATAGGTTTTTGTTTTGTTTTGTTTTGTTTGTTTTGTTCTTATTATTATTACTTTTATTTTTTTTCTCTATATTAACATTCTATATCTTTTTCTGTTATAATGCTAGTTCTTCTAAACTGATGCAAATGTACTAAGAAACGATGATCATGCATCTATGTGATGATGTTAAGAATTACTGATTGCATATGTAGAATGGTACGACGTCTAAAAAATAAATAAATAAATAAATAGTGAGAAGGAAATTTATTTAAAAATTATTATATTTATATTTGTTTATCCACACTTAGAGTGAGCATTCCAAAACTCTAAAATGAAATTTCTTTTTTTTATTGATTAATGGAAAAAAAAAGAAATTAACACAACATTTAGAAATCATACCATTCTACATATGCAATCAGTAATTCTTAACATCATCACATAGATACATGATCATCGTTTCTTAGTACATTTGCATCGGTTTAGAGGAACTAGCAACACAACATAAAAAGATATGGAATGTTAATAGAGACAAAAGAAATAAAAGTAGTAATAGTAAAAAAAAAACAAAAAACCCTATAGCTCAATCATAAAATTATTTTTCACACTGTACAATTTTTCTTTACTAGTGACATTAATTTCTTCCATTTTAGAAACAATAAAAACTAAGTGGGTCAAAGAAGAAATTGCAAGAGAAATCAGTAAATATTTCAAGACAAATGAAAATGATAACAAAATACATCAAAACTTATGGAATGTAGTGAAGGCAGTGCTAGGAAGGAAAATTGTGGCCCTAAACACCCACAATAAAATGTAGGAAAGTACTAAAATAAACACCTAATGAAACACCTTGAAGAAACTAGAGAAATGATAGCAAATTAATCTCAAAGCAAACAGAAGGAAAGAAACAAAGATTAGGGCAGAAGTAAATATAACAGAGAACCAAAAACAATAGAGACTCAATAAAAGCAAAAGTTGGTTCTTTGAGAGGATCATTAAAATTAACAAACTTCATTAGACTGAAAAATCAATAACAGGGCAGTTGCAAATAAATAAACACAGAAATGAGAGGGGTGACATTATTACTGACTCCACAGAAATTAAAAGGAGCATAAGAGCATATTAGAACAACTGCATGCCAAAGAATTAGCCACCTTAGAGAAAATGAACAAATTCCTAAAATTATATGAATCCTACCCTGACTCTAGAAGAAGCAGAATACCTCAACAGACCAGTTACAAGAAAAGAGATTGAGTCTATCATCAAAATCCTCCCCAATAGGTAAAGCCCAGGACTAGATGGCTTCATAGGTGGATGCAACCAATCATTCCATGAAGTATTTAGTATCAATTGAGTTCAAACTCTTTAAAAAACTGAAGAACACTGCCTAATTCATTCTACTATTCGAGCATCATCCTAAGACCAAAGCCAAGTAAAGATGCTACAAGAAAAAAAGAATTATAAACCAATTTATCTAATGAATATAGATTCAAATATCCTCAACAAAATATTTTCTAGTCAAATCCAACAGTATATTAAAAGAATTAGATACAACAACCAAGTGGGTTTTATCTGAGAAATACAAGGTTTGGCTCAATACAAGAAAAACAATATAATACATGTAAAATTTGGAGGCAAAAATTCACATGATCATATCAGTTGATGCACAGAAAACATTTGACAAAACCAAATATGCTTCAGTAAAATACTTCCAAAAATAAGAATAAAAAAGCTCCTCAACATGATAAAAGGCATATATGATAAACCCACATAAACATCATACATAATGGTGAAAAACTGAAAGCTTTCCCTTTAATGTTTTAACAGTGCAATGATGTCCACATCCACTGCTGTTATTCAACATCATGCTTAAAGTTCTACTAGAGATATTGGGAAATAAAAGAGATCCATATTGGACTTCCGGAGAAGATGGCGGCTTAGTAAGACGCGCGGGTCTTAGTTCCTCCTCCAGAAAAGCAACTAAAGAAACAAAAACAATACGAAACAGCTCCCAGAGTCACGACAGAGACCAAAAAGACAGCGTACCCCATTCTGGAACAGCTGAACGGGCAGGGAGAATCTGCTGCGGTGAGCTACCCGAGGGGCGCGCGTTTTCCCGGCCGGGGCGGCTGGCGACTGGGGTCCCCTCCACACACGTGGCTCCCCGGTCTGACTGGGAACGTTGGATAGCGGGGCCGTCCCGTCAAGCTTGGTGTTTCGGGCCAGCTGGGCAATTAGGACCGGCACTCTCCCAAGCCGCGGCGGCCAGCGACCCCCACCTCCACGCGCGGTTTCCCGGGCCGACTGCCGTGCAGACCGACGAGCGCCACGAGCGCCACCTACTGGGCAGGAAAAGAAAAACAGAGCCCAGAGATTTCACAGAAAAAGCTTTCAACCAGCTGGGTCCCACACCCAGGGAAATCTGATCAAATGCCCAGACACCAGCAGAAAATAATGGATGACGCTCGGAAAATTGAAGATATGGCCCAGTCAAAGGAACAAACCAATCGTTCAAATGAGATACAGGAGCTGAGACAACTAATGCTGAATATACGAACAGAAATGGAAAAACTCTTCAAAACCCAAATCAATAAATTGAGGGAGGACATGAAGAAGACATGGGCTGAACAAAAAGAAGAAATAGAAAATCTGAAAAAACAAATCACAGAACTTATGGGAGTGAAGGACAAAGAAGAAAAAATGGAAAAAACAATGGATACCTACAATGGTAGATCTAAAGAGACAGAAGCTACAATTAGTGAACTGGAGGATGGAACATCTGAATTCCAAAAAGAAACAGAAACTATAGGGAAAAGAATGGAAAAACTTGAGCAGGGGATCAGGGAACTGAATGACAATATGAAGCGCACAAATATACGTGTTGTGGGTGTCCCAGAAGGAGAAGAGAAGGGAAAAGGAGGAGAAAAACTAATGGAAGAAATTATCACTGAAAATTTCCCAACTCTTATGAAAGACCTAAATTTACAGATCCAAGAAGTGCAGCGCACCCCAAAGAGAATAGACCCAAATAGGCGTTCTCCAAGACACTTACTAGTTAGAATGTCAGAGATCAAAGAGAAAGAGAGGATCTTGAAAGCAGCAAGAGAAAAACAATCTGTCACATACAAGGGAAACCCAATAAGACTATGTGTAGATTTCTCAGCAGAAACCATGGAAGCTAGAAGACAGTGGGATGATATATTTAAATTACTAAAAGAGAAAAACTGCCAACCAAGACTCCTATATCCAGCAAAATTGTCCTTCAAATATGAAGGAGAAATTAAAACATTTATAGACAAAAAGTCACTGAGAGAATTTGTGACCAAGAGACCAGCTCTGCAAGAAATACTAAAGGGAGCACTAGAGTCAGATATGAAAAGACAGAAGAGAGAGGTATGGAGTAAAGTGTAGAAAGAAGGAAAATCAGATATGATATATATAATACAAAAGCCAAAATGGTAGAGGAAAATATTATCCAAACAGTAATAATACTAAAAGTTAATGGACTGAATTTCCCAATCAAAAGACATAGATTGGCAGAATGGATTACGACCCAGCAATACCACTGCTAGGTATCTACTCAAGGGACTTAATGGCAAAGACACAGACGGACATTTGCACACCAGTGTTTATAGCAGCATTATCTACAATTGCAAAGAGATGGAAACAGCCAAAATGTTCATCAACAGACGAGTGGCTAAACAAACTGTGGCGTATACCTACGATGGAATATTATGCAGCTTTAAGACAGACTAAACTTATGAAGCATGTAATAACATGGATGGACCTAGAGAACATTATGCTGAGTGAGTCTAGCCCAAAACTAAAGGACAAATACTGTAAGGTCCCACTGATGTGAACCGACATTTGAGAATCAGCTTGGAATATATCATTGGTAACAGAGACCAGCAGGAGTTAGAAACAGGGTAAGATAATGGGTAATTGGAGCTGAAGGGATACAGACTGTGCAACAGGACTAGATACAAAAACTCAAAAATGGACAGCACAATAATACCTAAGTGTAATGTAACTATGTTGGGACAGTGAATGAAGCTGCACCTGAAATATGGTTTTTTGTTTGTTTGTGTGTTTGTATCTTTTGTTTTTGTTTTTTTCTTTTTCCTTTATATATATATATATATATATATTATTAGTATTATTATTTTAATTCTCTTCTCTATATTAACATTCTATATTTTTTTCTGCTGTTTTGCTAGTTCTTTTCCTAAATCTATGCAAATGTACTAAGAAATGATGATCATACATCTATGTGATGATACTAAGAATTACTGAGTGCATTTGTAGAATGGAATGATTTCTAAATGTTGTGTTAATTTCTTTTCTTTTTTTTTGATTAATAAAAAAATTAAAAAAAAAAAAAGATGTAATGGAGAGGCTGGAGGGAACTGCCTGAAATGTAGAGCTGTGTTCCAGTAGCCATATTTCTTGAGGATGATTGAATAATGATACAGCTGTCACAATGTGACTGTGTGATTGTGAAAACCTTGTGTCTGATGCTCCTTTTATCTACCATGTCAACAGATGAGTAGAACATATGGAATAAAAATAAATAATAGGGGGAACAAATGCTAAAATAAATTTAGTTTGAAATGTTAGTCATCAATGAAAGCAAAGGGTAAGGGGTATGGTAGGTATAATCTTTTCTTTTTTTTCTTTCTTGTGCTTGTTTTATTTCATTTTCTATTGTCTTTTTATTTCTTTTTCTGAATTAATACAAATGTTCTAAGAAATGATGAATATGCAGCTAAGTGATGATATTGTGAATTACTGATTATGCATGTTGTTTTATTTTGTTTCTTTTTTTTTTTTTTTTTAAAGAAAGACAGAGAAGGAAGGAAGGATGGAAGGAAGGAAGGGAGGAAGAAAGGGAAACATTTTCTTATTTTTTTTATTATATTTTGTTTGTTTGTCCGTTTTTTGTTACATGGGCTGGGGCCGGGAATCGAACCGGGGTCCTCCGGCATGGCAGGCAAGCACTCTTGCCCGCTGAGCCACCGCGGCCCGCCCTTGTTTCTTTTTTAAATTAATAAATAAATTTAAAAAAAAAAAAAAAGAGATCCATATTGTAAAGGGAGAATTAAAACATTCACTATTTGCAGATAATATGATCCCATTTATATCAATTTTCAAAAAATCAACAAAACTACCAGAGCTAATAAATGAGTTCATCAAAGTGATGAGATACAAGAGCATCATGCAAATATCAGTAGTGTATTTATACACTAGTACTGAGCATTCTGAAGGGAAAATCAAGACTAAAAATATTCCATTTACAATGGCAACTAAAAGAATCAATATCATGGAATAAATTAACTAAGTATATAAAGGACCTGTATTTGGAAAACAACAAAATATTGCTAAAAGGAATCAAAGAAGAACTAAATAAATTCAGGGACATTCCATGGTCATGTATTAGAAGAATAAATATTGTTAAGAGGTCACTTCTACTAAAATTGATCTACAAATTCAAGGCAATCTTGATCAAAATATTAACAGATGATGTTGAAGAAGAAAATGAAATTATCCAATTCATTTGGAAGATTAAGAGGCACAGAATAGCCAAAAACATCTTGAAAAAGAAGAAAGAAATTGGGGGACCCACACTTCCCAACTTTAAAGCTCATTACAAAATTCAGTGATGAAAACAGCTTGGACCTGACATAAAGATAAACATATTGATCAATGGAAACAATCGAGAGTTCAGAATTAGACTGCACATTTTTAAACAATTGATTTCTGACAAGTCTGACAACTCCACTCTACTAGGACAGAAAAGTCTCTTCAACAAATGTTGGAAAAACTGGGAGACATCTATATCCAAATAAAGAAAGAGGACTAGTATCTCACAACTGATACAAAAATTACTTCAAAATGGATAAAAGACCAAAATGAAAGTGATAGGACCATAAGGTTCCTGGAAGAAAATGTAAGCAGAACTTGTGGTAGATAAAGGTTTATTAGACCTTACACCCAAAACCACAAGCAATGAAAGAAAGAATACATAAATGGAACCTCCTTAAAATTGAATACTTTTGTGCTTCCAAGGACTTTGCCAAGAATGTGAAAAGTCAGCCTACTCAGTGGAAAAAAATATTTGGAAATCACAAATCCAGTAAGAATTTATGATCCAGATCATACAAAGAAATCATACAACTCAATGATAAAATGTCAAATCCAATAAAAAAATGAGCAAAAGACTTCAGTGGACATTTTTCAAAAGAGGAAATATTAATGGCTAAAATGCACACAAAGGCATGTTCAGCATTACTACCTATTAGGGAAATGTAAATCAAAATTATGAGCTATCATTTCACACCTACTAGAATGGCCAATATTTAAATAAAACAAGAAAAATACAGATGTTGGAGAGGAAATGAAGAAATAGGAACACTCATTTACTGCTGGTGGGGATGTAGAATGGTGCAGCTACTGTGGAAGACAGTTTTGCCATTTCTAAGGAAGCTAAATATAGAACTGCCATGTGATGCAGTGATACCACTACTGTGTATATACCCAGAAGAACTGAAAACAGGGACATGAACAGACATTTGCACACTGATGCTAATAGCAGGACTAGTCACAATTGCCAAACGATGGAAACAACTCATGCTTATCAACTGATGAGGGATAAACAATAAACAGGATTGAATACCATTCAGCTGTAGGAAGGAATGAATTCCTGATGCCTGTAACAACACACATGAACCTTGAGTACATTATGCTGAGTGAAGTAAGCCAGACACAAAAAGACAAATACTTGATGATCTCACTAATATGAACTAACAATAAACAAAATCACAGTCATAATCTAGAATATAAGGAACCAGGACACAGGAGGGTAGAAAATGGGGAGCTGATGCATATTTTTGGTAGAACTTTTTATTCCATTGATTCGTAATAATTTGAAATGGATAAACGGTAATGATGGTACTATATTATTGTGGTTCTAATTAGCACTGCTGAATTATGTGATTGTGGTTAAAAGGAGAAATTTAGTGTCATGTGTGTCACTAGGAGGAAAGCTAGATAAAATAGATGATGATGGCGGTTAGTAGCAAAAATATAAGAATATTCTTTTATGAACTAGTACAAATGTATGTCGTTTTCACAAGAAGCTAATAGGGTGATAGTTGGGAAGAACTATACCTAAAACAAACTATGGATTACAGTTAATAATAATATTTTAATATTCTTTTATCAACTGTAAAATAGACATCACAACAATGCTGTTTCAATAATAAAGGGCTATAAGGTGTATAAGATTTTCTTTTGGGAGGAATGAAAGTATTTTAAAATTGCCTGTGATGATGAATGCACAATTCTTGTTGATTATTCTGTGAGAGCCATTGATTATATACTTTGGATGGATTGTATGGTATGTGAATATACACCAACATGGTGTGTGAATATATCTCCATAAAAGTTCTTTAAAAGCAAAAGAAATAAGCCTTGGACACCATTAGGCACTGGAAAAAAACTTATAAAGTACATAAAAAAATTATAAAGCAACACTGTTTATATCTAGAGAAGCTATTTTTCAAAACTGAGGGAAAGACTAAGATATTCTCAGATAAACAAAAGCTGAGTATGCATCATTTGATCTGCCCTATCAGCAAAACCAAAGTGAGTTCTTAAGACTAAAAGGAAAGGACACAAGATAGATGATCAAAGAAGCATGAAAAGATCTCCAGTAAAGTAATTATTTTGGTAATTTTAAATTTCAGTACTATTTTATTGTATTTTTGGTATGCAACTCCACATGCAGAATATAGCAGCCAAATGCATTAAAGTAATGAAAAATGCATGGCTTCAGATTCAAAATGAATAAACACATAATTTGGGACAAGAACTTTATAAAGAAGGGTGAATGGAGAAATCCAGGGACAAAGTTTGTGGATGATCTTGAAGTTAAGCTGGTATCAAAATCTAAAGTATTATTAGATACAGGATGTTAAATTAGACTCCATGGTAATCACAAAGAAAATACCAGAAAAATATGCAAAAAAGGAAATGAGAAGTATTTCTATAGTGGTTCATTAAAAAAGATCAACTAAATTAAAAAGGAGGAAGTAATGAAATAATTGATGTACAAAAAATTATGACTTACAAAAACCAAATACCAAAATTTTCAGAAGTCCTGAATTACCAGGAGTTATTTAAAAAGTAACTGTCTTAGGGCAGGCCACAATGGCTCAGTGGCAGCATTCTTGCCTGCCATGCAAGGGTCCTGGGTTCATTTCCTGGTGCCTGGCCATGTATTTAAAAAAAAAGTAAATGTCTTAAATATTCAAGTTATCCCATCTACATCATGACTTTCTCCATCATGTATTCAATATATCACAGGTTAGCATAAGAAATTAAATGGGACCTTAGTGGAGATATGCAGAAGCTGCAGCTGACACATGAAGGCTACTAGACAACATAGAAACTGTCTAGGAACTCAGAAATGCATAAAATTTATGTATAGTATTATATAATATCAATATGTGTTATCTTTCAATGCCAATAAGTTATTGTAAACAGAAAAAAAATTCAGACTTCTTCTCTGGTATGAGTAGAGGACCAAAAAATTGTATGCAGATTTTATACATTGTGGGAGGCAGACTTTATTCATTGTGGGGGCACCACTTGCTTCCTAACCCCTGTGATGTGGAAGGGAGTACTCTATTCTACTTACAAGTGACACACCTTAAATTCAAAGACACAAGTTAGTCAAAAGTGAAAGGATGAAAAAGTATCTCATGAATATTGTAACCAAAACAGAGTAGTGATGGTTAAATAATCAGCAGACAAAACAGACTAAAAGTAAAATAATCTTAGGAGGAACAAAGACCCTACATATAGATAAAAGTATCAATTACAAACATAAATAGAATATACAAACTCAGTCTTAAAACATAGAATATAGGGTACATAGAAATAGCCAGAAGTTAGAGAAGAGGGGGACAATTACTTATTACACAGAGAATTTTTAACAAGGTTGAACTTAAATGTTTGGAAATGTAGAGGTGAGGGTAGCTTGTTATTGGGATTATAAGTAACAGTTTTCTACTGTAGGTGAATTAGGTTGAAAGGGGCTGATAGAGAAATAGTAAGTCACCAATTAACCCTACAAATATAATCAATTTCTTGTATGAACTAGTACAAATATATAATGCTTGTATAAAGAGTTAATATAAGTGATATGGGGAAAATACCTTTGTCAGCTATGGACTAGAGTTAACAGTAATACCTTATTATTTCATCAACAGTGACAGGCATACCACACCAATACTAGAGGTCAACAATAGAGGAGATAAGGGACATGGGATGATTTGGTTTTTCTGTTTTATACATATATGTGTCATTTTTCTTTCTGGAGCAATGAAAATGGTCTATAACTGATTGTGATGATGACTGCACAATGAGGGGATGCTATTGTGAGACATTGTATACATATATGATATGTCAATATATCACAATAAAATTTGAGGATGAAAACACATGTAAATAAAAATTATGAGGCCTGAAACATATGAAGCAAACATTCACAGATTGATGGGAGAAATAGGTGATTCCATGTTAATAGTAGAGGACTTCAAAAAATCATTTTAAATAATGGCTAGCACATCCACACTGAAGACCAAAAGAAAAAGGGGATTTGAATAATAATATCTATCAAGTAGATGCAACAGACATATATAGTTGCATATAACATACATAGAGAGGGAGAGTGTGAGAAATAGGCAACACAGATAGTTTGAAAACAATAGAGTAAATATTTTTCTGAAGTGAAGAAGGATCATTCCCTAGGACAAACTGTATATTATATCACAAACATATTGGAATACAAGTGTCAACAAATTTTAGAAGATTGAAATCATATAAAGGAGCTTACCTGAACAAAATGAAATGAATCTAATTACCAGTAACAAGAGAACATGAGAATTTACAAATATGTGGAAATTAAACAATCACTCATAAGAAACCAAAGTAGCAAAGATAAAATCACCAGGAAATTTGGAAATAGCTTAAGATGAATGAAAAGGAAAATAGAAAATATCCAGACTTGTGACAAAGATTAGATGATTGATAAAGAAACAAAAAGAAAGGATACAAATAACAAAAATCATTTGAACTGAAAGGGGATATAGTGAAATAAAAGGGATTGTAAGATATTAAGAATGACTTATGCTAATAAATTAGATACATGAAATGGACAAATTCCCAGAGACACACAAATTGACTAAACTGACTCAATGAGAAATATAATCTCAAAAAGACCAAGAACAATTAAGTATTACATCAGTTATCAAAAACCTCCCAATGCAGCAAAATCTAGGACAATATAGCTTCGTTACTGATTTAAGTAGAATTTCTCCAAAGAAAATACAAATAGCCAATAGTACCTGAAAAAATATTCAACATCATAGGTTATCAGAGAAATGCAAATCAAAAGAAAAATGAAATACTACTTTCCACTCTCAACATGGCAATTGCTAACCAAGTCAAGAATAATAAATTTTGATGAAGATACAGAGAAAGAGGGATCCTGATATTATTGCTAGTAGCATTGTAAAATGGTACAATCATTATGGAGAGCAATTTAGCAGTTTTACAGAAAGTTGAAAATGGAATTCCCATATAACCTAACAATCCAATTTCTTGGTATAAACTCAAAAGGTAGGGACACAGATAATATGGTATACCAATGTTTACAGCAGCATTGTTCAAAGGAGATAAAAAGTGGAAGCAACCCATGTCCATTAATAGATGAATGAGTAAACAAAAAGTGGTGTACAAATGTTTTGGAGCAGCTAGAAGACAAAATCTGAAATGGTGATATGGTAGCCCAAGACAAACTCTGGGATCTGTCCTGTAACAGACCTTGTTGACAAATGTTTTGAAAACTATTGCTTTTGTCTTTCTTTGCTTTGCATATATGTTATAAAATAAAAGTATAAAATTAATTCAAAATAAAATTAATGTTCTCTTACAAACTACGGTCTATAGTTAATAGTAACACTGTAATATTCCTTCATTAATTATAACTAAGTCACCAAACCAAACCTAACTGTCAATAATAAGAGGATATAAAAGGTATGGTATTTCTTTTGGAAGAAGTGAGAATGTTCTCATATTAAAAGTGATGATGAGGGCGGGCCACAGTGGCTCAGCAGGTAAGAATGCTTGCCTGCCACGCCCGAGGATCCAGGTTCGATTCCCGGTGCCTGCCCATGTTAAAAAAAAAAGTGATGATGAATGCATAACTATGTGATTATACAAAAAGCCTTTGATTGTACACTCAGAACCAATTGTACACTGTGTGAATAAAAACTGTTAAAAAAAGTGGCATACATACAGTGGAATATTAATCAGCTGTAAAAGTGAATGAAGATCTGATACATACTATAACATGCATGAATCATGAAGACCATGTTGTATAAATTAAGCAAGACACAAAATGACAAATATTGTATGAACTTGTTTATACAAAATAACTAAAGAAGGAAATTTCATAGTGACCAATGGCTGCTGTGTTACAAAATTATGTTGTTACCAGTGTCTGGAGGTGTACAGAAGGAAAAGGAGTTATTGTTTGATGAGTAGAAAGGTTCTGTTTGAGATGATGAAGAAGTGGGATAATGGACATTTGGAGATTTCTCAAATAGTTAAACATAAAATATCATTTGACCTGGGATTCTTCTTATAGATATATTCCCCAAAGAACAGGAAACTCAAACATAAAATTATAGAGCAATACTTACAGAAATGTTTTTATTATATCTAAAAGATGGAAGTAACCCAAGTATGCATCAAACAGAGGAGATAAAGTGTGCTATATAAACATACAATGGAATATTATTCAGCTGCATAATGAAGTTCTGACACATGCTACCATGGATGAACTAGAAGACATCACACTGAATGAAATGTCAGGCACATACAGACATATTGTATGATTTCACTCATTTGAATACCTGAAATGAGCAAGTTCAAAGAGAAAATAGATTAAAGTTTATCTGGTGCAGGATAGATAGGCAATAGTGAATTGATGCACAATGGTACAGAATTTCTGTTTAGGGTAAAGGAAAGGTTCTGGAAATGAATGGTGGTGAGCAGAGTACAACATTGTCCATGTAACTAATCTCAGTGAATGTTAATCTTAGGAGTGTTTGAGATGGTAACATATATGCTGTATATATGTTTCCAGAATTTAAAAATTGTCTTTGTCTCTTTTGTTGCTCTTTTTTTAAATTTTGGAAACATATATACAGCATACATGTTATACTGTCTCTTTTCTTACCCCAAGATGGGATCTAATATTGGAGAAAAGACTTGAAAAGACCTTGTTGGACATATACCTTGTAATGATATTAATGTGTATAACATGTTAACTCTACATAAGGGAGTACCATTAGTGATTATCCTAGGTCTAAGGATATTTACATAGAAGTATTGTGTGCAAGGAAAATGGTGTATCCAGGATACTCTCAAATGTTTAGGAAGGAGAAAAACATAAAAGAAGAAATAAGGAATGGCAAATGTGGTAAAATATTTTAAAAATCCTAAATCAGGACATAGGGGCACGGTTTTGATATTCTTTATTTTTTGCATTTGCCTTGTGTGCCAGTTTTAAAGGATTTATGTACCCTAGAAAAGCCATGCTTCAATCCTAACACAATCTTGTGGAGGAAGCTATTTCTTTAAGCCCTATTCAGCACTGTATGGTGGGAACTTGGTTAGATTATCTCCATAGAGATGTGGCTCTACCCATTCCAGGTGGCCTTGAGTATTTTACTAGAATTCTTTAAAAGAGGAAGCATTTTGAGGAAAGTGGAGAACAAGGGGAGAGCCACAGAACCACAGAAGAAACACAAGCCAGAGACATTTGGAAATGAAAAAGGAAAGTGCCCCCAAGAGAGCTTCATGAAACAAGAAGCCTGGAGAGAAAGCAAGCAGCATTGCCATGTTCACCATGTGATTTTCCAGTTGAGAGAGAAACCCTGAACTTCATAGACCTTTCTTAAGTGAATGTAACCTCTTGTGCCTTCATTTGGACATTTTTATAGACTTGCTTTAATTGGAACATTTTCATGGCCTTAGAACTGTAAAATTGCAACTTATTAAATTCCCCTTTCTAAATGCCATTCTGTTTCTGGTATATTGCATTCTGGCAGCTAGCAAACTAGAACACCCTGCAATTTAGAAATTATTTCAGTAACATTAAAGGAAAAAGTGAAACAAGAAGGGAATTGAAATGGCACACTACAAAATAATGGAGGATTTAATAATAAAAAATACACACAGAAAACAATTTAAATGGAAATTTTACGTCTTTCATTGTAAGTAATTTTATTCATTATGCCAAGCTCTGTTCTCATTTATCTTAATAAATTTTCATTTAAAGTAATTACTTAATTAGAACAGAGCTTGGTGCAACCATTTATTGCCTGTAAGAGAACCACTTTAGATACAAAGACCAGAGAGGTTGAAAATGAAGGAATGGAAAACAGTACTGAGATACTACATGCAAATAGTACCTAGAAATTAAATAGGCACACTAGAATAAAAGATAGAAATTAAAACAACCATAGTTATAAAAAAAAGAACATTTTATATATACATGAAAGTGTCAACCTCTCAAGAACACGTAAAAATTATAAACATATACAGGGAACAGCAGAGCACCAAAATATATGGAGGAAAAAATAAATATGTGTCTATTTGGATAGACATATAACTCTCTATTATGGTAGATAGTTCTACTATAATAGTTGGACAGTTCGATTTTCTATTTCACAAATGAATAGAAAAACTAGACAGATGATTGATAAGGAAATAAAGGACTTAAACAACACTATAATTCAACTAGTTCCAGCAGAATATATGTTCTTCTGAAGTCCATGTGGAACATTCACAGAATAGATCATATGTTACACTACAACCTACATAAAAAAACACTGAACACATAAGCAACTTCTTTGACTGAGTGATATGAAATTAGATATTGATAACAAAAAGGAAAGTGGGAAGTTCCACACATATGTGGAAATTGAACAATATGCCCAATCAACCAAAGGGTCACAGATGAAATCATGAGGAATATTAGAAAAAACACTTAGAAGATATACAAAATTGAATATACAGCATAACTTACAGGATGCACTGAAAATCTTGCTAATAGAGAAATTTAGCCATAAACACCTGTATTTAGGGTGGGCATAATGACATAGTGGCAGAGTTCTCACCTGTCATGCTGGAGCCCTCAGTTCAATTCTTGGTGCCTGCCTATGCTAAAAAAAAAACTGTATTTAAAAAGAATAACAATTTTAAATTAATACCAGAATTTACAACTTAAGGAAATAGCAAAAGAAGAGCAAACTAAACCCAAATCTGGTATAAGGAAATAAAGATTAGATCACAGATAAATCAGAGAACTGAAAAACAACAGGATCAATACAACTAAAAGTTGGTCTTTGAAAAGATCAACAAATTTGAAAATCTGATAGCTAGGTAAAGAATAAAAGAGAGAAGAAACAATTCATTAAAGTTAGCAACAAAAGTGGTGACATTTCTAACAACCTCAGAAATAAAATGGGTTTTAAGAAAATACTACAAACATTTCTGCCCCAACAGATTAGATATCTTTGACAAGATGGCCAATTCCTAGAAACCCACCTTGTCCACTTTATAATATTTACTCTCAAAAATTCACTTTTTTAAAAAAAGTACATATTTTTGAAAAGCAGGTATTTTATGTAATCACATATTCTACTTTTTATATTATTCATAATTTTATGTTATCTTTTGTCTTTCTAGCTTAGTTATTATGCAACATTTTTAAAGCAATTAATAATCTCTTTGAGTCAAGGCTGTGTTAGTCAATGCAAATATACAGGCAAACAAAACAGTCAATTGTCTGCCCTGTAGTGTTTAAGTTTAGTTTACAAAGGATAATTTGAAGTTAAAAAATGACAATATTAACTATGTATATAGTATCGAAGGATGTCATTTTTAAGATGGGACAATCTTGTTGGAAAGAACAAATGGGCTTGGTGAAATTTAAAGTATTGAGCTGGGCAAAGTCCTAGAAAATTTGCCTGGTATACAAACAAGTTTAATGAGAAATGCACAAAATCCCAGCAACAGTAGACTGTTCTTTGCAGAAATTGAGAGTGGAATGAACTGCAGGCAATTGGGGTGGACTGGATGGCAAAGAGTGAAAGAGAGAAGAATTCAGGATCTGAGGACAATAGTAAGCCCTATAGTCCTTGTTCTAAGAACAGTGCATGCACTGACAAATTTAAAGAAAAATGGCATGATGAGATATCTGTGTCCAAGAAAGCCCTTTAGGTTTAGGATACATTGACATTAGGACTAAAGGGGTATATTAAGAGAACATTTAGAAGGCACTGGTGAATTTTAAATATCCAAAGATGGATGCCTAAAAACCTTAATGAAAGAAATGAGATCTGTATCATAGGATCGAATATGGAAATTGAAATCAAGTATAATTTCATCCTCTCTTCTTGAATCCCACTTAGACTAAGGAGAGGTGACTTACTTGAGGCCTCACTTGAATCATCTTGCAGGAGATCCCACTAGTGCGATCTGGTACAATTTGAGCATTAAAAGAAAAGATGAGAATACATTGAATAAAATAGAATATGTAATGTTTGAGTACTGTAACATAGCCAGTGAGCAAGCAAACCCTTTGTAAGGCAGAAAGCCAAATAAAACATAGATCTCTATTGGAAATGGAAAATATGACAGGATGGCAGCCATTAGAGGGTGGTTGACTGGGTTGAAAAGATTGTGGGTGGAGGACGAATGGAGACTACAGTATAGTAGTAGATATATTATGAAATACATCTTCATAAAATGACATAATACAAGGTGAAAGCATGTTTTTGCATATGGAAGAACTTTAAGAAATTTCAACAGGTTATAAAATTCACATCACTGATGTGTAAGGAAGTGGATCTCAGATCACGCTTGATTGAATGCAGTAAGTAAAGCATAGCTTCAAGCTGGGTTTCTACTGGGAATGTTGGGCCTAAATCTCAAAAGGGAACACTGAGCAGATTAAGGCTGGGTCATATGTGCTCCTCAAATTTGTTGAAGATGTAAAAATAAAAGAACCTCATGAGGAGCTCCATATTGAAGTTAACTGGAAAAAATAGATATTTTTAGACAGTTTGTGAAGGGTAAAACAATGGATGAAAGTTGAAGGGGTCTGTAAGTGAGTTTATAGCACTGAATCAAAGTTGATTTCTGATTTGAAGTGTTTTAGGAATATGCCTTTGTTTTGTCAATAAATACAATGGAGTATTTTTATGAAATGTTTGTTCATGATCAAAAATAGTTAAATTGTAACAGCTGGAGAAACTTAGTAATGGTATCAGGAAATCTTTGCACCTACTCTTGTAATTTTTTATATTATTTCAAAATGAATTACTTCAAAAACACCCGTGTCCATCTCCCAACATCCCCCAAAACCCTATTAGGGCCTTAACTGGAAATCATTCCTTTTATAAACTCCTTTTGGGGGGGAATGAGCATCAATGTTACATGAATGTTGAGAACATTGTATCTATTTTCATTCATTCAGAATGCTATTTATGTCTTTCAATAGTATTTTATGGTTTTTGTCACATGGCACTTTTCTTGTTAAATTTATTTTATTGTTTATGTTGCTGTTGTGAATAGACCATTTCCTTCAACTTCCATTTCTAGTTGTTGCTAGTCATTCTCCAGTCTATTGCTAATTTGGAAAAATACTATTATTATTTTTGTATGTAGCCATTTTATCCAATTGTCTGATTAATTTTCATTTTCCTTTTAAGTTCTAGAAGTTTGTGCTTTCTATGTCTACAAATATATTATTGGCAAAATACAACCAACACATATTAATTGTATAAAGTTTTTAGTCTAATACATTTCTTTACCAGAAACAATACAATATTGAATAATAATGACGTTAGTAGCAAAAAGAAAAAGAAATTGTTTACAAAATCGAGTGTTCTAACTGGAAGATTTCAAGATTATTTTTTAAAAAGTCATCAGTTATCTACATTTATTTTTTCTCCAGAGCAGATGCCTGGGCTATTATTCCTTTCTTCATATTGAGTAGTGGACTTTCTATTACAAAATATGTAACTGTATTTCTTTCCATAGTGCCTGAGTTGCAAAACATTTCAAAAAAACTCTAATTTATCTTCCTATATAATGCAGATATGAAAATTAAAGATTCTGCAATTTTGTGAAATGAAAATAAAATATTCATTTCACTGTCATGGCACTAAAGTACTCAAATCTACCTAAATGCAATTCAACCAAAATTTTGAAGCAATCAGCCTTTTAAGAGTTTAGATGTTATTACATAGTAAGTGTGTCATTATTATAATAATCAAGTATGTCATTTGTATCCTGAATGATTTGGGTTCTTTGTGGAAACAGTGAGGTGTTCGCATTTCCCCTGCTGCATACTTCGGAGACTGACTGCATTTTAACCCAGGTTGAAAGCCATGGAGAAAACCATATATTATATAAATCCATTCTCTAAACCAGGGATGTGTTACTCCAGAATTTTTTGTGCTCACTCTGCTTTCAGGAGGTGGATCAGATTTCAGCCATATTTCTGCACTTGGCTTTTTTTTGCCTGTCTGTGTTTGTGTGTTTCTCAGGATTATCTATCTCTTTCCACTTCAGCAGTCTTTTTTTAATTCTTTGTATGCAGTATGGCAGGGGTCACATTTCATTCTTTTCCCATGTGAGTATCCCTTTATAGCATCAGCATTTGATGAACTTTTTTGTTTGGTTTTGTTTCCCATTTGTTTGCTTGCATGTCTGTTTATTTTGGAAGTGCAACTGCCAGGAATCAAACCCAGGATTCCTACACAGCAGGCAAGAATTCTACCACTGAACTGCCATCACACACACACACACACCCCTCAGTAGTCTTTCAGGATAGATATTAGTGACTTTTGGTAGATACTAGGGGAATGAGGTCATGACTTGATCACATCAGGGATTTGCAAGGTTGAGAAGTGCCACAGGCTATCAAATGTGAAGGTTTACTTTTATGTGCCAAGCTGGGAGGGTAACACATGTAATTAGGGCACTGATTCTTGTTGAAAAGTGATTACAAACATTTATGAGACTTATTAGTCTGAGATGGTGTATGACACCAAGAGAAATTAGTTAATAAATTTGAACAAAAATCCAAACAATATACATAGATGGATGGTTCTTAGACCTATTCCACCTTCAGTGGATATCATTAGAGTAAAACTTAACTAGACATAAGTATATTTTCAAATTTCAAATTAGAGAAAGAGAAAAGAAATTGCAAATGATTCATAATCTTTTGAAATAGTGAAACTCTGAATCTGCACTTAGTTTAGTTTTGTATATCTCCTTGGAGAGGTGAAATCAGTAAGTCTACAATCTCATCATTTTGTATATGCCTATTTCTTGTAAGTATAAGTTTTCTACAGGAGAAATTTAGTTTCAGTGAATACATCTGAATGGCAAAAAACAAAAACAAACAAAAAAACAGCCTCTGACATGGCTCTTCAGTAAACTGATAATTTAAGTGGTGCACAAATTTCATCTTAAGTAGATTTAAACAGTATGCAATACTAGGTATTGAAAATCACAATAGTGTTTTGAGTACTAAAAACTAACTTCTGTTCATGCATGAATTTTACTCAAGGCAAGCATATCCACACTTGAAATTTGCATAGTTGTTAAATTCACATGGCAAATAAGCAATTTAAAGTGTACAATTCAGGGGCATTTAGGGCATTCTCATTCTTT
Organism: Tamandua tetradactyla; assembly: GCF_023851605.1. Taxonomy (NCBI): domain Eukaryota; kingdom Metazoa; phylum Chordata; class Mammalia; order Pilosa; family Myrmecophagidae; genus Tamandua; species Tamandua tetradactyla. The sequence continues at coordinate 175,800 of NW_027518251.1, read as the reverse complement.
GCAATTATCACTTCTATTCATCTACCTTCATAAATAATATAGTATCAGTCACACTAAAGTATTATAGTAACCTAAACTTAAAAGTAACTTAAGATCATTACTTAGTTATAAGTAATTGTAAAATGTCGCACTTGAAAACAGAAAAAATTTTAAAGTATATTTTAAAATCTTTACTCAAAACTTTGCTTTTATTAAAGCCATGAAAGTAAAATTATTATGAATGATGGAATTTGGGGTAAATAACACGTAACATTAATATTGGGAGTTGTATTACCCATACTTGTAAACTCTTCAACATTTTTTCAACTACATAATTTTTGCAGGAAAAATTAAACAAAAAAGAAAATAACAAAGGCATATACCATTTCCCCTTTCACTTCGGACTCTGAGATGTGGCTCAGCCAGACTGGCTGGTCCCTCAACTGATCCACTGGATGGTTGAAATATTTTACATATCAATTTCAGTATTTTAGAATGATTTCCCCTCTGTATATCTTTATTAGAATTGTCACTACAAAGTGTAGATCTCATAAAATATTCCCAGTTTCTGACCAGGCAAAACCCCCGATGAGCAGGGGGTTTTTTGCTAATATACCTCTTGCTAAGAAAGTAGAGCATGAACTACATGAAAAGAGTGCATAAAATGAAGATTCTGTGCTTGTTATTTAAAAATAAACCTCAGAGAACAGCAACAAAGTCCCTACCTCAGTCTCAGGCATGAACAAGAAGCTATTTACTCACATGCACGTGGCCCAAGTACTCCACGAGCTATGGGCGCCTCCTCCGTGGGTCCCACAGGAAGAAATTGTTTGTCCTTCCTGTGGTTGTGACGCCTAGTGTGGGAAATGGGCCAGGAGGTGTTTCCGGCATGGTTTGGTCAGAAAAAGTGTTTTTGCCCTCCCTCTGCTGGCCGGTGGTCCACAGCGCAGGAAGTTTTGGGCTCTGCTTCATTGTGAAAATGTGCCTACTCCCTGAATGATTAAATAACCGAGGCTGTATTCAGACTGTCCAATGCCCAGAGACTGAGCCTGAGTGAAGTGAACTCCTCAGCACAGTCAATATTGAAGGTTCAGAAAGAAGGACCTGAAGAAAGAACAAGCTCTGGAGTCCCCTCTATGACCTGACCACTGTTCACATCACACCTTTGCCCCCCACCCCCCACTTGTCTGCACAAGTCCAGGACAAAACTCCTGGTACATCACAAAAGGTATCTGTGACATCCCATGGGACTCTCTGCACTGGCCCAACTTAGCCAGAGTCCTTCCTACCTCCATTGCACCAACTTTCTGCCCTGTCCAGTTAAGAGATAACCACAGTTTTGTTGATGAAGTTATTGGACATCGAGTTAGGTGACCAGTCCATTATCTCATTGACACCGGGAAGCATGGCAGGCCCAATCCTATGTTCCCAGCTCAGGGTACACAGAGTTACATGGGTCAAAAAAGTTTAGCATGTGGCTGCTTAAGTCATAAGGAGGGGTGACTGAAGTCCCTTCTCCACAGCTTACTCCTCAGAGCCTGACTCATGTGTTAGAAAGTACATGATACTTGAAAGAGAATAAGCACTCACCTGATCGTGAAGAAAAACAATTTATTCACAATCTTGCAAGAATGGATGCCCACCAAAAAATGGTGGTAGGTGCTCCAAACAATAGAATGCCACATGTATTTATATCCTAAGCTTAGCACACAGGCCCCTCTCCTATTTCTCCACTGATTAGATAATCCAGAAGTTACAGTCTATGCAGATAGTCTAACCAAATTTCCTACAGAAGGTTCTTGCTTTTTATTACTCTTTACATTTCAATGATCCTGGCTATTATTTATTTAAACTTCTATCTACTTTTTTTGGTGACAATTCTAGGCTTACATCAGAGGTGCTCTCCTTCCCTGCTCCCTGAGTTGTTCTGCAGCCCCTTCTTGCACCACCTTGTGTGAAAGCTAAACTTAATTTTCTTACAAATCTCCCCTCTTTCTTTTAGAACATTTTTAGTTTGTACATTTTATTTTTTCTTCAAATTTGATAGGAATATTTTTATGCTTTTCATTATAGGGATTTTCTTTTTTAAGGAAATTGTACTGAACAGGCATTTGTTTGGTTAAGGCAGCCTCAATGAGTCTCTGAACTAATCCTCAGTTACATGGGATAATGCAGCATTCAAGTGCTATGTGTACCTCAGCTAGGATGAAAAGAAGTTAACATGGATAGTGCCACCCCTTTCCATTTCCTTGACTTGTTTTTTTCTAAACATCCCATGAGAGGGTCTTCTATGCCTGATTTTGTTTGCCAATTCTTTGGATAAGACCCTCAGACTTGTAGAGCTTTGCTAAGAGTTCTATTTGGGGCTGAATTATTGGGGATAAATGTTTAACCACCTCTGGCCATAAAGCTAATGCCTTCCTTCTCAGCTCATATTACGTTTAGGGCCATCTTATTTTTCCATGTCATTTGGTTAGTAACATACAACACTTCTGCTCTTCCTTCAATTGCATACTTGGTGTAATTAATTTGATTAATCTACATTTTTGTTGATGGTGAGCACCAGAATAAGGATTTTTTAAATTCTGCAGCTACTTAATTTCTAATCTTAAACTCATTTGAGATTTCCCTTGGAACTCCTATACTTTGTAAATGAACTCAATCCTCCTCCATTTTAAATGCCATGGTGAATGGGATGGCCAGTTGGATCAGAGCACAGGTCCTTCTCACCTTCTTTGGAAACACAGGTTGGATGATGCCTTTTTCACAATACCACCAAAGGCCTGCTTGTGGTGTAGTTAACCTGGAGAAATTTTTATTATTGTCCTCAGTCATATCCCATGCTTGGATACATGAGACCATGGTCCCAAGGACCTGGAGCCCCTCTTCCCATCTAGAGAGACAGGCAGAGTGATTTCCTTAACTGAGGCAAGAAGCCAGTATGACCTTGACTTTTCCTTCTCTGATTAGAGGGACAGGGGAAGACAATATACTTCAATTTTTGACAGGAGTAGTATTCTGAAAAATTATCATGCACTTGGACTCCTTTTGGGTTCCTCCATACCCTTTGGAAAGGTCACAACAAGAACAGTGGGATGGCCTGTTGCACACACATAACAGTTGCTTTTGTTTAGACTCAGGACTGGATATAGGATCCATTCGACCCAGGCATTTGCATTTTTGCACCCTATCCCTAAACTTATGGTTTGCTCCGAGTTTTCTGTTCTTTCTGCCCTGACAATTTTGGGATTATCCTGTATTTGGGAAACTAATTTTTAGCTGAGTCCTTAGGCACTATTGAAGAGTTAATTGGAGAGGGAGTTATTGAATAGGGAAAGAACTTGTATCCTGAACCTTCTAGAGGATGTTTTTCAGTGAGATTTGCCCCATCCCATATATTCTGTGAACTATTATTGCATTTCTGCTGCACACCCTGCTAGATGTTTTTTTGCTTCCTTGATGGTTATCATGAGGTTACACTGCCTTTAGGTCTGTGAAATTAATTCCATGTTCACATTTCATCCTTGAAATTGGGTAGTCCATTGTCACGGTTAGGGACATGTGTCAACTTGACCAAGTTGTGGTACCTGTTTATCTGATTGGGCAAGAGCTGACCTGTCTGTTGCAATGAGGACATTTCATAGGATTAGGTCATGATCATGTCACCTGCATCCACAGCTGATTCCATTTGTAATCAGCCAAAGGGGAGCATCTTCTGCAATTAGTGATGCTAAATCTTATCACGGGAAGCCTTTTAAGGTGGACTCAGAGGAGACAGGTCTCATTCCTGCTTCAGCTGGTGAACCTTTCCTGAGGAGTTCATCCAGACCATCCATCAGAGTCGTCAGCTTCACAGCCTGCCCTGTGGATTGTGGACTCTGTGTTCCTGTGGTCACGTGAGACACTTTCATAAATTTTCTATTTGCAAGTGTTCCCTGTTGATTCTGTTTCTCTAGAGAACCCTAACAAATGCATCTTGGTACCAGGAGTGGTTATCAAGAAACAGAATCTTAAAATGAGTTTTATGAATGGTTTTCTACTCTGACTGAACTCGGAGACACTAAGGACTCTGATTCCCATAATCAAAATGACACTCAAAATCCATGGAGTGAGTTGGCAAAGGAGATAGTAAAAATATCATCATTCAATTCTCCTAATGCTTCACTTGCACAAAGCCAGACTCTGGGGGATAATTTTTTGACACCTTTACAGAGTTTTGTAGAAATAAGAGTTATAGAGATGTTGATTGATTGTTGTTAGATACACTGGCTACATTAAGGGGTGAAAGGGATGGGCTTAAGGCTTCAAACGAGAAGCTCAAGTGCCGACTGAAAGATGTAGACGTTTCTGTGAGTATCTTGAAGGAAAATCTTATTTCCTGTAGCTGTAGAGTTGAGATCTCTGAAAATCAGACTCAATCTTATTGTTAGAGTAGCAACTTTACAACATAAACTGAAATCTCAGTCTTGCATGGTATCTGCCATTAAAGTGAGGGCATTGATTGGAAAAGAGTGGGACCATGAAAAATAGGATGGTGACATACGGATTGATAATGATGTTGGGGGCGGGGTTGAAACCCTAGTCCATGCTGAGTCTTCTCTAGATAACCCTGTAATAGTCTGCCCTGAAGACATAGCCGCCCCACCTCCAGGCTGCCTTGAGGAATTGGCCACCCAACCTCCTCCTGAAGGGATTAGCCCTAGAGTGATTAATCCTGTTTCACCACATGAAACTGCAAATGAAGGCCCTGAAGCAAATGGCTTGGGAGATATTTCTAATTCTTTTCATGACCCACCCCCACCACCCCTCATTTCTTCCAGACCTATAACTAGACTAAAGTCCCAACAGGCCCCTAAAGGTGAGGTACAAAGTATCACACATGAGGAGGTACATTATACTCCAAAAGAACTGTGTGAGTTTTCCAATTTATATAGACAAAAATCAGGGGATTATGAGTGGCAATGGATTTTAAGAGTGTGGGATAATGGTGGGAAGATTATAAGGCTGGATCAGGCTGAATTTATTGATATGGGCCCACTAAGCAGAGATTCTGCATTCAATGTTATAGCTCGAGTGGTTCAAAAAGGTGTTAACAGCTTGTTTGGGTGGTTGGTTGAAACATGGATCAAAAGGTGGCCAACATTACCTGAGGTTGAAATGCCAGAACTGCCCTGGTATAATGTAGATGAGGGGATCCAGAAGCTTAGAGAGATTGGGATGTTAGAGTGTATTTATCATGCAAAGCCTGCTCTTACACCCCAGGAATGTCCAGAGGATGCACCTTTTACCAGAACAGTGAGAAATAAATTTGTGAGACTAGCACCATCATCCCTAAAGAGCTCTGTGGTTGCACTTCTCTGTAGGTCAGATATTACTGTAGGAACTGCTGTCACTGAGCTGGAATCCTTAAACACAATGGGGATGACAAGATTCCAAGTTGGCAGAAGCCAGGTGGCAGCACTTAATCACCAAAGACAGGGTAGATGTGGCTATTATGATAGACAGCAAACTCAAAGGAGGCATCAAAATTATATGACATGTAGAGATTTGTGGCATTGGCTAGTAAATCATGGGGTACCAAGAGATACAATAGAAGAGCAGTCTACTAAATTCTTGTTCAACATGTATAAACAAAAGAGTTCCAGGTCAAGTGATCAGAAGTCTAACCTGAATTACAAAAACACAGAGTCACGGTCCCTTAATCAATTTCCATACTTGAAACAGTTTACAGACCCAGAACCCCTTGAATGAAGGGGAGGCCAGGCCACTTTGGGGGAGAAACCTGTTACACTGCCACAAATTTATACTGTTAATCTTCCTCCAAGTCTTCCCCAAGGAGACTGATGGCCTTTTACCAGGGTAACTGTGCATTGGGGAAAAGGAAATGATCAGATATTTTTGGGATTATTAGACACTGCTTCAGAAGTGACATTAATTCCAGGGGACCCAACATTTTACTCTGGACCACCAGTCAGAATGGGGGCTTATGGAGCCCAGGTGATCAATGGAGTTTTAGCTCAGGTCCGTCTCACAGCGGGTCCAGTGGGGCCCTGGACCCATCCTGTAGTTATTTCTCCAACGTATAGTTTGCATAGACATACTGAGCAACTGGCAGAATCCCCACGCTGGCTCTCTAACTCATGCAGTGAGGACTATTATGGTGGGAAATGCCAAGTGCAAGCCACTAGAACTGCCCCTACCAAGCAAAATAGTAAATCAAAAGCAATACCATATTCATGGAGGGATTGCAGAGATTACTGCCACTCTTAAGGACTTGAAGGATGCAATGGTGGTGATTCCCGCCACATGCCCATTCAACTCTCCTATTTGGCCTGTGCAGAAAACAGATGAGTCTTGGATGATAACAGTGGATTATTGTAAGCTCAACCAGGTCATAACTCCAATTGCAGCTGCTCTTCCAGATATAGTATCATTGCTTGAGCAAATCAATACATCCCCTGGTACCTGGTATGCAGCTATTGATCTGGCAAATGCTTTTTTCTCAATAGCTATTACTAAGGACCACCAGAAACAATTTGCTTTCAGCTGGCAAGGTCAGCAATATACTTTCACTGTCTTACCTCAGGGGTATATCAACTCTTCAGTCCTAGGTCATAATCTTGTTTGCAGAGAACTTGATCATTTCTGCCTCCCACAAGACATCACACTGGTCCATTATATTGATTGGACCTAGTGAGCAAGAAGTAGCAACTACTCTATATTTATGGGTAAGGCATTTGCATGTCAGAGGATGGGAGATAAATCCAACAAAAATACAGGGGCTTCCACCTCTGTAAAATTTCTAGGTGTCCAGTGGTCTGGGGCATGTCAAGATATCCCTTCTAAGGTGAAGGATAAGTTGCTGCATCTGGCCCCTCCCACAACCAAAAAAAGAGGCACAATGCCTAGTTGGCCTTTTTGGATTTGGGCAACAACATATTCCTCATTTGGGTGTGCTACTCCAGACCATTTATCGAGTGACCAGAAAAGCTGCTAATTTTGAGTGGGGACCTGAGCAAGAGGAGGCTCTGCAACAGGTCTAGGCTGCTGTACAAACTGCTCTGCCACTTGGACGATATGATCCAGCAGATCCAATGGTGCTGGAAGTGTCAGTGACAAATAGAGTTGCTGTCTGGAGCCTTTGGCAGGCCTCTATAGGAGAATCACAATGCAGACCCTTAGGATTTTGGAGTAAAGCCTTACCATCTGTTGCAGATAACTACTCTCCATTTGAGAAACAGCTTTTAGCCTGCTACTGGGCCTTAGTAGAGACTGAACGCTTAACCATGTGCCACCAAGTTACCATGAAACCTGAGTTGCCTATCATGAGTTGGGTGCTGTATGATCCACCAAGCCATAAAGCTGGGCATGCACAGCAGCACTCTATTGTAAAATGGAAATGATATATATGAGATAGAGCCAGAGGAGGTCCTGAAGGCACAAGTAGGTTACATGAAGAAGTGGCACAAATGCTCATGGTTTCCACTCCTGCTACATTACCTTCTCTTTCCCAGACCAGAGCTATGGCCTCTTGGGGAGTTCCTTACAGTGAATTGACTGAGGAAGAGAAAACTCGGCCCTGATTGACAGATGGTTCAGCACGATATGCAGGTACAACCCAAAAGTGGACAGCTGCAGCATTACAACCCCTTTCTGGGGTGTCCTTGAATGACAGTGGTGTGGGGAAATCCTCCCAGTGGGCAGAACTTCGAGCAGTGCACCTGTTTGTTCATTTTCCTTGGAAGGAAAACTGGCCAGAGGTGCATTTGTATACTGGCTCATGGGCTGTTGCTAATGGTTTGGCTGGATGGTCAGGGACTTGGAAAGACCATAATTGGAAAATTGGTGACAAAGAGGTCTGGGGAAGAAGTATGTGGATAGACCTTTTTGCATGGGCTAAAAACATGAAGATATTTGTGTCCCATGTGAATGCATGCCAGAGGGTGACTTCAGTAGAGGAATATTTTAATAATCAAGTGGATAAGATGACCCCTTCTGTGGATACCAGTCAGCCTCTTTCCCGAGCAGCTCCTGTCATTGCCCAATGGGCTCGTGAACAAAGTGGTCATGGTGGTAGGGATGGAGGTTACCCACGGCCTCAGCAACATGGACTTCCACTCACCAAGGCTTGCCAGGCTACAGCCACTGCTGAGTGCCCAATTTTCCAGCAGCAGAGACCCACACTCAGCCCCTGATATGGCACCATTCCCTGACATGACGAGCCAGCTACATGGTAGCAGGTTGATTACATGGGCCCCTCCCTTCATGGAAGGGGCAGCGATTTGTTCTAACTGGAATAGACACATACTCTGGATATGGGTTTACTTTCCCTGCATGCAATGCTTCTGCCAAAACTACCATCCGTGGGCTTACAGAATATCTTATCCATCATCATGGTATTCCACATAGCATTGCTTTGGATCAAGGAACACACTTCACAGCAAATGAAGTGCGGGAATGGGCACATGCTCATGGAATTCTCTGGTCTTACCATGTTCCCCATCATCCAGAAGCAGCTGGATTGATAGAACGGTGGAATGGCCTTTTGAAAACTCAATTACGGTGCCAAGTAGGTGGCAAAAACTTGAAAGGCTGGGGTAATGTTCTCCAGGAAGCTGTGTATGCTCTGAATCAGCGTCCACTGTATGGTGCTGTTTCTCCCATAGGCAGGATCCATGGGACTAGGAACGAAGGAGTGGAAATGGGTGTGGTACCACTCACTATTACCCCTAGTGATCCACTAGGAAAATTTTTGCTTCCTGTCTCTGCTACCCTGAGTTCTTCTGGTCTATGGGTTTTAGTTCCAAAACGGGGTGTGCTTCCTCCAGGAGAAACAACAATGATACCACTGAACTGGAAGTTAAGATTGCCACCTGGTCACTTTGGGCTACTTATGCCTCTGGATCAACAAGCCAAGCAGGGGTTTACATTATTTTCTGGGGTAATTGACCCTGGCTATCAGGATGAAGTAGGACTGCAACTACATAATGGAGGTAAAGAAGAGTTTTCTTGGAATATAGGAGATCCCCTAGGGCGTCTATTAGTACTACCATGCCCTGTGATTAAAATCAATGGAAAACTGCAACAACTCAATCCAGGCAGGACTACTAATGGCTCTGAAACTTCAGGAATGAAGGTTTGGGTCACCTCATCAGGCAAAGAACCACAACCAGCTGAAGTGCTTGCTGAGGGTAAAGGCAACATGGAATGGGTAGTGGAAGAAGGTAGTGATAAATATGAACTTTGACCACGTGATCAATTACAGAAACGAGGACTGTAATGCTGCTTTGTTCATGTTATACTATTTAAGTTGTAAAATATCAAGTTTAAGAATGAATGTTGCCCAAGCATTTGCACCCTATTCTGGAGAGATTTAATATGTTTCCAGTTATATGCAGGACAGTTGAGTATTGTCAGGTAAAAGGAAAAAAATGTGTGCTTATTTGTTTTCATTTGGAAATTAAGTATGGTTTAAGTTGATATATATATAGGTGACAAGTTGACAAGGGGTAGACTGTCATGGTTAGGAACATGTGTCAACTTGGCCAAGTTGTGGTACCTGTTTATCTCATTGGGCAAGTGCTGGCCTGTCTGTTGCAATGAGGACATTTCTTAGGATTAGGTCATGATCACGTCAGCTGCATCCACAGCTGATTCCATTTGTAATGAGCCAAAGGGGAGTGTCTTATACAATGAGTGATGCTAAATCTCATCACGGGATGCCTTTTAAGGAGGACTCAGAGGAGACAGGTCCCATTCCTTCTTCTTCTGGTGAGCCTCTCCTGGGGAGTTCATCCAGACCATCCATCGGAGTCGTCGGCTTCACAGCCTGCCCTGTGGATTTTGGACTCTGCAGTCCTGTGGTCACGTGAGACACTTTCATAAATTTTATATTTGCAAGTGTTCCCTGTTGAATCTGTTTCTCTAGAGAACCCTAACTAATACATCCATCATACATCATTCCAGGATGGGCAATGAGAGGCTTGACTGTAACAACCCCCTACTGGATCTGGACACTAGTATTTGTTTTTCCCACCCAATTAAAATTGATCTGTTAAGTCTCTGCAATATATTATTTGCCAAGCATCAAATGTAAGGCCTGGAAGATAGGATCCCTTCCACCAGGATGTGAGCTACCCCTGGTAAATATTTTAGAAATCCTCTCTTCCCCAAAATGGCCTCAGCCCAGCATCTCCTTCAACCTCAATCATCTGCTTTCTTTCAGTTATTTCTCATTATTCAGCCTCCACTCTCCAGCAAATGAATTCTTGTGTGAACTCCCCTCATTTATTATTTGTCTTCCAGCATTTATAACCCTGCATGCTTAATGCAGCATTGGAATTTTAAACTTTACCAATGGAAAGCTCCCACCTCCAAACTTAGCCCCTATGTCTGAAAACTAGCTGAAAGGGACTTGCCTAACCATTGTCCCCAACTTTTAAACCTTAAACCTTAAAAACCTATCCCTATCCACCATCTTGGTGCAACTATCTTTCTCTTTCTCTTGAAATGCTGTCTGTCTGGGTGGCTCTGTTTTCCCCTGAAATAAAGCCTTTGCTTAAACCCCTTTGTTCCACCTCCTTCCTGGTGACTTTGCAGAGTTTATGTTTCATCAAACTGTATAGTATGGGGCCTTAAACTTCAGTTACATACATTACTAATTTGACAGGGCTTATTACATTCCCAATTTGGAACATACCTCTTCC